>NC_092710.1:52651452-52977719 GCF_047496885.1 Scyliorhinus torazame
AATGTTGAAGATCAGTACCACAGAAACGTTGTCACCATTTCCTGTGTGCACCATTAAATGAGGAGCATTCTTCACAGGCTACATGCTGTGACCTGAATGTTTAAAGGCACTGCTGAGATTTGAACTAAAGACCTCCTGTTTAGAAGGCAGGCACTTTAACCATCTAAGCCACAGCACCAATCTGCAAGATAGGCTTGCAAGTGTGGAACAGATTTCAATTGTTTTGATTAAACATCAGTATTGTTGATTTCTCCTGCTGACTTTGAGAGTGGAAATTAAAATATTCATCGGCACTGGGCTTTTGACACTGTAAAAATTGCAGTTATTCTGAAAGTTATTAATTTCAAAGCTGTTCTGCAGGAAAGAAGTATACAAACAGGAAATATTTTGCGAAATGGGAAATTATTATACATGGCCAGAAAACTACAGTGGTATAATGCTGGACAAGACCAGGAGAGAGTTTTTACATCAACTGAAAATCTAGCAAAAATTCTTGAAAATTCTGGACGGCTGTTGCAATTTGGCAAACACGACGTTGTCACGGTTCTTCCACTTTCCATGAAGCATCCTGCATTCTTTATTTTTATTTCCGACCGTTCATTGGGAAGCAAACGCCTTGAGCCAAAATCAAAACCCTGACAGGGACTTAAACCATGGACCCTCAAATTAAAAGTCTGATGCTCTACCGACTGAGCTACCAGGGCCCATTATAAAAATATTCTCATAGCTCACGTCAAAGTCTCATATTGTATCTTTTGAATTTCCTTCACTGGTCATTCAGCCTCTCCAGCACATTTCCCTCGCAAGCAGACCGGCAGCCTCCCTTCGGCTTCCTTTCTCAAATTCTTCAACGTGGACTCGCATTTTACCAATGACCTGTGATGTGACAACTGTTGTTACCCAGGGACATGCACTGGGACTTCAAGTCATTGAAGATTACGTTTAGTTCGCTGAGATATCAGTGGGAAGTTGCAGAGATACAGATTGTATTTTGAGAGAGGGAATAAAGCGTGTCATCTGTTGTTTGTTGTGGCAGAGAGTGAACGCAAGTAAGCTCATCGAGTGAAGTAACAAATTATGCAAATCGCAAAGTTTCAGGGTGTAAATAGATCTGTCAACGCCACATCTTCATGGGAAACGCCCCATCCTTTATCCCGCCAAATCGTTCTTGCTGACATGCAGCAACATATATCGTCCAATAAAAAGGCAAATTACTGCGGATGTGAAATCTGAAAAAAAACAGGAAATGATGGAAAATCTCAGTGGGTCTGGCAGCATCTGTGAAGAGAGAACCGAGCTAACGCTTCGAGGCTGGGTCACTCTTCATCAGAGTAAATCATTTAATCATTCAATCTTTGCCCACAGACATCGCTGACAAACATTCAAAATGTTCCTTCTGGATTTCCTGATGTCAATCCTGTCGTGCATTCAAAGGAAAATACTGCACATGTTGTGAATCTGCATGAGAAACTAAATATGATTGGATTAAAGCTCAGAAAATTAGAGGATGTCTGTGGAGCCAGACACAGAGTTAATGTTTCAAATCCGTGCGATCCTTATTCAGAGCTGAAGCGAGGTTTCATGCAATGGAGTAGATGAGGAAAATGGAAGTTACGTGAAAAATGGGAGATATGGAAGTTTGAATCAAGTTTGACATAAATCAAGGAAAAGCAATCTTGAAGGTCAGTACCACAGAAATAGAAATGTTGTCAACATTTTCTGTTTTCACCATTTAAATGAGGAGCATTCTTCACAGGCTACGTACTTTGACCTGAATGTATAAAGGTACTGCTGAGATTTGAACTCAGGATCTCTTGTTAATAAGGCACGTGCTTTAACCATCTAAGCTACAGCACCAATCTGCATGAGAATTTTGCAAGTGTAGAACAGATTTCAATTGTTTTGATTAAACATCAGTATTGTTGATTTCTCCTGCTGACTTTGAGTGTGCAAATTAAAATATTCATCGGCGGACTTCCGGTTGCGGTGAGGATGAGCTAGCCGCACGTTTCGGTGGCTCCAGCTCCGACGGACCTTCGGGCTCTTTTAAGAGCCCCAAAGGGGATTTTTTCGGCCGAGTAACCCGGTGTGGGGTGTGTGGGAAGGGAGTCCCCCCCGAACGACGGAAGAAAAAACCGGCGGCGGCGGCTGCAGCCCGAAGAATCTTCGACTATAAGGTCAGAGGGAGAGGAAAACAAAATGGCGGCGGTGAAATCGCAGGCGACATGGGGGCCTGAGCAGGACGAGGTCGTGAGACGGTGCGTGGACCTGCTGAAGAAGGAGGTACTGACCCCAATGCTACAGGCAATTGAGGGGCTTAAGGAGACTTTAAAGACCCAGGAGACAGCTCCGCGTGGTGGAGCAGAAGGTGTCAGGTATTGAGGACGAGGTCCTGGGCCTGGCGGTTCAGACTCAGACGCACGAGGCACTTCATAAAAAGTGTGCTGAAAGGATCGAGGCCCTTGAAAACGGAACGCGAAGGAAGAATCTTAGGATACTAGGTCTCCCTGAGGGTGTGGAAGGAGTGGACTGTGGAGCATACGCAAGTAAGATGCTGAGCTCACTGATGGGTGCTGAGGCCCCTGCGGGCCCCATGGAGGTGGAGTGGGCAGGTCGGATCCCGGCGAGAAGACCAAAAGCGGGAGAATCACCGAGTGCGTTAATCATGCGATTCTACCGCCTTAAGGACAGAGAAGAGGTCCTGAGATGGGCTAAAAAGGTGCGGAGTAGCAGGTGGGAGAATGCGGTGGTACGGATATACCAGGATTGGAGTGCGGAGGTGGCGAGAAGGAGGGCGAGCTTCAACCGAGCCAAAGAGGTTTTGCACAAAAAGAAGGTGACGTTTGGGATGCTGCAGCCGGCAAGACTATGGGTCACGTATCAGGAGAGACACTATTACTTCGAGACGGCGGAGGAAGCATGGACCTTTATTAAAGAAGAGAAACTGGACTGGAACTGAGGGACTGATGCTGCAGGGAATTGTTATTGTTATTGTTTTTGTTAATGTTAAGGTGAAAGTTAATCGAGAAGTAAACAGGGAAGGGGGGAGACACTGGGTAAATGTGGGTGCCGTTGAGGGGGGAAAGACGGGACATAGTCGGAGAATGGGGAAGGGGAGGGGGAGGGGAAAGGGAGCTGCGCCAGAAGAGGCGGGTCAGGTAAAGTGATGTTCCCGCGCCAGAAAGAATAAGGCGGGAAAACAGGCGCAAGGCGGACGGGAGTTCCCTCACACCGGGGGGTCGAGGAGTGAGGAGGAGTAGCCGGGGTCAGTTGAAGTCAGCTGACTTACGGAAGTGATATGGGGGAGCAATCAAGCTAGATAGGGATCTAGTGGGAGGGGGGGTGGGGAAACTGGGTTGCTGCTGCGGAAATCCAAAAGGGAATGGCTAAAGAGTGGGTGGTCGGGGACGGCGTGCGACGCTGGGGGAGCGAGCGGGAGCGTGGAGGCGGGATATGGGACTGGCCTAGAGAAGGTAATGGCTAGTCGACACGGGAGGGGGGCAGGTAGCCCCCTAGTGAGGCTGATCACGTGGCACGTGAGAGGCCAGAATGGACCGATAAAAAGGGCCCAAGCGCACACGCATTTGAAAGGACTGAGGGCAGACGTGGTTATGCTCCAAGAGACGCACCTAAAGGTGGCAGACCAAGTTAAGCTAAGGAAAGGATGGGTGGGACAGGTGTTCCACTCAGGACTGGACGCAAAGAACAGAGGGGTGGCCATTTTGGTGGGGAAACGGGTAGCATTTGAAGCAAAGAACATCGTAGCAGATAGCGGAGGTAGATATGTAATGGTGAGTGGTAGGCTGGAGGGAATGGAGGTCGTGTTGGTTAATGTGTATGCCCCAAATTGGGACGATGCGGGATTCATGAGACGGATGCTGGGGCGTATTCCGGACCTGGAGGCAGGAAATTTGATTTTAGGAGGGGACTTCAATACTGTGCTGGACCCGGGGCTAGATAGATCCAGCTCAAGGACCGGAAGAAGGCCGGCAGCGGCCAAGGTACTTAAGGGGTTTATGGACCAAATGGGGGGAGTGGATCCACGGCGATTTCTTAGACCTAGGGCTAGGGAGTATTCCTTCTTCTCCAACGTCCATAAAGTGTACTCCCGGATAGATATTTTTGTTTTCGGAAGGTCGTTGATCTCGAGGGTGGAAGAAGCTGAATACTCAGCCATAGCGGTTTCGGATCATGCCCCACATTGGGTGGACCTGGAAGTAGGAGAGGACAGGGAGCAGAGAACACTCTGGCGATTAGACGTGGGACTGAAGACGAATGAGGGAGTGTGTGCAGGAGTGAGGGGGTGTATTGAGAGATACCTGGAGGTCAATGACGACGGCGAGGTCCCTGTGGGAGTGGTCTGGGAAGCACTAAAAGCGGTGGTCAGAGGAGAGCTGATCTCTATTGGGGCCCACAAAAGGAAAACAGAGGCCAAGGAAAGGGATAGATTATTGGGGGAAATTTTAAGGGTGGACAGGGAATTTGCAGAGACCCCGGAGGAGGAGCTGTACAGGGAGAGGAGACGACTCCAGACCGAGTTTGACCTTCTGACCACCAGAAAGGCGGAGGTACTGTGGAGGAAGGCACAGGGGAGGAGGTACGAATATGGGGAAAAGGCTAGTCGCCTGTTGGCGCACCAACTGCGAAAGAGGGCAGCAGCGAGGGAGATAGGAGGAATTAGGGATGAAAGGGGAGACACTGAACGAAGGCCAGGAAAGATAAATGAGGTGTTTAAGACCTTTTATGAGGAACTGTTTAGGTCTCAACCCCCAGAGGGAGAGGAGGGGATGCGGCAGTTCCTGGACCAGTTGAGGTTCCCGAAAGTGGAGGAGCAGGCGGTGGCAGGCCTGGGGGCGCCGATTGAGGTGGACGAGGTTATTAAGGGACTGGGAAGCATGCAAGCAGGGAAGGCTCCGGGGCCGGATGGGTTCCCGGTGGAATACTACAGAAAATATGTGGACTTGTTGGCCCCGTTGATGGCGAGGATGTTCAATGAGGCCAGGGAAGGGGGGACTCTAACCCCGATGATGTCGGAGGTGACGATATCGCTAATTTTGAAGAGAGACAAAGATCCGTTGCAGTGCGGGTCCTATAGACCTATTTCACTATTGAACGTGGACGCCAAGTTGCTGCAAAGGTACTGGCATCGAGGATAGAGGACTGTGTCCCAGGGGTGGTGCACGAAGACCAGACAGGGTTCGTAAAAGAGAGACAACTGAATGTTAACGTGCGACGACTATTAGGGGTGATAATGATGCCCCCAGTGGAGGGGGAGGCAGAGATAGTGGCGGCAATGGACGCAGAGAAGGCATTTGATAGGGTGGAGTGGGAGTATTTATGGGAAGTGTTAAGGAGGTTTGGGTTTGGAAACGGGTCTATTCGCTGGGTTAGACTTCTTTATGGGGCACCAACGGCAAGCGTAGTTACAGGTCGACATAGATCGGAGTATTTCCGATTATATAGGGGAACAAGACAGGGATGCCCGCTGTCTCCATTGTTGTTTGCGTTGGCAATTGAACCTCTGGCCATGGCGTTGAGAGACTCCAGGAAATGGAGAGGGGTGATTAGAGGGGGAGAAGAACATCGAGTCTCGTTATATGCGGATGACCTATTGTTATACGTGTCGGACCCAGCGGGGCGGGGGGGGATGATCGAGGTTATGCGAATTTTGAGGAGGTTCGGGGAATTCTCGGGGTATAGGCTAAACATGGGGAAGAGTGAATTATTTGTGATACATCCAGGGGACCAGAGTAGAGAGATAGAAGGCTTACCGCTAAGGAAAGTGGAAAGAAACCTCCGATACCTGGGGATTCAGATCGCTAGGAGCTGGGGAACCTTGCACAGACTTAATTTGACACGGCTGGTAGAACAAATGGAGGAGGACTTCAAGAGGTGGGAGATGCAGCCTTTATCACTGGCGGGCAGGGTGCAAGCAATTAAGATGATGGTCCTCCCGAGGTTCTTATTTGTATTTCAATGTCTCCCTATACTAATCACCAGGACCTTTTTTAATAAAATAGATAGGAGCATTACGAGCTTTGTGTGGGCAGGGAAAGTTCCGAGAGTAAGGAGGGGGTTCCTTCAGCGTAGTAGGGACAGAGGAGGACTGGCACTACCGAACTTAGGAGATTATTATTGGGCCGCAAATGTGGCAATGATACGTAGATGGATGATGGAGGGTGAGGGAGCGGCGTGGAAAAGACTGGAGAGAAAGTCCTGTAAAGGGACGAGTTTAGAGGCGCTGGTGACGGCACCGCTACCGCTCTCACCTAAAAGGTTTACCACGAACCCGGTGGTGGCGGCAACACTGATCATATGGGGACAGTGGAGGCGACAGAGAGGGGTGCGGGGAGCCCTGGTGGGGTCCCCTATCAGGAACAACCATAGGTTCGCCCCAGGAAGAATGGATGGAGGATTTCAGAGCTGGTACCAGTTGGGAATTAGGAAGGTGGGAGATTTATTCATAGATGGGACTTTTGCGAGCTTGGGAGCATTGGAGGAAAAGTATAAGTTACCCCGGGGAAATTTCTTGAGATATATGCAGGTGAGGGCGTTTATTAGACAACAGGTGAGGGAATTTCCGTTGCTCCCGACACAGGGGATACAGGACAGGGTGCTTTCAGGGGTGTGGGTCGGAGAGGGCAAGGTGTCAGAGATTTACAGAGAGATGAGGGAAGAGGGGGAGGAGTCGGTGGGAGAACTAAAGGGAAAGTGGGAAGAAGAATTTGGGGAGGAGCTAGAAGAGGGTATGTGGGCTGATGCCCTAAGCAGGGTAAACTCCTCTTCCTCATGCGCCAGGCTTAGCCTGATTCAATTTAAGGTGCTACATAGAGCACACATAACGGGGGCAAGATTGAGCAGGTTCTTCGGAGTGGAGAACAGATGTGGGAGGTGTGACGGGAGCCCGGCAAACCACACACATATGTTTTGGGCGTGCCCGGCACTGGAAGGATATTGGAAGGGAGTGACGGGAGTGATCTCGCAGGTGGTGAATGCCCGGGTCAAACCAAGCTGGGGGCTAGCTCTATTTGGAGTTGCGGACGAGCCGGGAGTGCAGGAGGCGAAAGAGGCCGACGTCATGGCCTTTGCGTCCCTAGTATCCCGGCGCAGGATCCTACTTATGTGGAAGGAGGCGAAACCCCCCGGACTGGAGGCCTGGGTAAATGGCGGGGTTTATTAAACTGGCGCAGATAAAGTTTGCCCTGAGAGGATCGGCTCAAGGGTTCACCAGGCGGTGGCAGCCATTTTTCGACTACCTAAGGGAACGTTAGAGGGAAGACAGATGACCAGCAGCAACCCAGGGGGAGGGGGGGGGAGGGGGGAGGGGGGGGGTTTAGTTTAGTCTAGGTCAATAGATAATGGGGTTTTGTTACTTTTGTATTGTTAAAAATTTCTATTTTGTTATCGTTACGTTTGTTTTGTAAGAGGGAAAAATGTTGTTTAGAAAAAAAATTTCAGTAAAATATATATATTTTTTTAAAATATTGATCGGCACTGGGCTTTTGAAATTGCAAAAATTGCAGTTATTTCTGAAAGTTATTAATTTAAAAGCAGTTCTGCAGGAAAGAAGTATACAAACAGGAAATATTTTGCGAATTGGGAAGTGATTAAACATAGTGGTATAACGCAGGACAAGACCAGGAGAGAGTTTTTACATTCAATTAAAATCTCGCAAAAATTCTTTAATTCTGGACGGCTGTTTGCAATTTTGGCAAACACGACGTTGTCACGGTTCTTCCACTTTCCATAAAGCATCCTGCATTCTTTATTTTTATTTCCGACCGTTCATTGGGAAGCAAACGCCTTGAGCCAAAATTAAAGCCCTGACAGGGACTTGAACCCTGGACCCTCAGATTAAAAGTCTGATGCTCTACCAACTGAGCTACCAGGGCCCATTTCAAAAATGCGCTCATAGCTCACGTCAAAGTCTCATATTGTATCTTTTGAATTTCCTTCACTGGTCATTCAGCCTCTCCAGCTCATTTCCCTCGCAAGCAGACCGGCAGCCTCCCTTCGGCTTTCTTTCTCAAATTCTTCACTTGGACTCACATTTTACCAATGACCTGTGATGTGACAACTGTTGTTACCCAGGGACATGCACTGGGACTTCAATACATTGAAGATTACGTTTAGTTCGCTGAGATATCAGTGCGAAGCTGCAGAGATACAGATTGGATTTTGAGAGAGGGAATAAAGCGTGTCATCTGTTGTTTGTTGTGGCAGAGTGTGAACGCAAGTAAGCTCATCGAGTAGAGTAGCAAATTATGCAAATCTCAAAGTGTCAGTTGTAAGGTTTTCGGGCAATTCGGCCCTTTTTGGACTGCCCAAGAATAAAATCCAGAGACTGTAAACTGGACACTTTTCAGCCAAAGGAACGTAACCAAATTTCTCAGCAGGCTTGGTCCGCTGAGCTGAGTAGGGGCATAGGTATTTACAAACCCCCCCCCTCCCCGGAGCTACAAGGAAGAAGGAGCCAGACAACTAGATAAGATTAAAACACAGACAAAGGGGCACGGGAATACAAAGGGGCCTGCCTGCAAGCAGGACAATGGGATGGTCATAGCCCCATGCAGATGTAAATGACTTGGCCTCCACCAGAGCAGAATCCAATCAACACCCCATCAACATAGCGAGGTGAGAATAGCAGCGATCTCCAGAGCAGATGGAAGACTTTGAAAATCTTCACAAGAGAGCTTAACCTTGTTATCCCAAAAAGCAGACAGTCTGGGCTCAGTATATTGCGCTGGAAAAGCCCCTTGAAGACAAACGGTAGAAAAAAACCAAGTTGGAGGCGGACCTGGCGGAGGTACTCCAATCTTGACAGAAGCCACCGGCAGGAACTCACTGGGTGGAGGGGGCGGAGTCGGCGCCAAATTCAAATCGGGACAGGTCTGCCTGGCTGGAAGGAGCGGACCTGCGAGGAGAACCTGGAAGTCAACAGGTCTGCCCGGCTCAAAGGGGGCGGGGCCAGCGGGAACTTTAAACCTTACCAATTCAATGCAAAAGGGGCTGGCCGAACACAGGAAAAAGCCAGGTAAAACGGATATAAAAGGGGCTGTGTTGGGATTGAGGCTCTCTTGGCTTGACCTCTCCACCTTCGACTTGACCTCCTGCAGCCTGTGACCGTAAGTACCCTGCAGCAGCTTGCGAAACTCCCTTGACTTTGATAGTGGTTGAGGCTTTGGGGCAGGGGCTTGATTTGTGTTTTGTGCCATTGCTAAACCTGTGTAACAATAAGATTTTACGTTGTGTCCGTTATAGTACTTCCTGAATAGACTTAGTTTGTGTTAGAGTTTAAGATTTTATTATAATTTCTTCTGTTTGATGATTTCGACCTGGGTTTTGCAATAAACCTCGATTTGCTGATAATTGGAGTCGTTTCAATTCTTCAATCTCTCACCAGTGATCTCTGACCAAGTCATTGCTAAGATATTCCTCACCTTAGTTCCGGGGTCGAGAATCTAGGGTCATCTTGAACGATTCGAACCCGTTCACTCAGGACAGGCTGCTGGTTAGGTAATAAACAGCAGTGTCCTATTCTCTCTCTTGGGAAAGCTACTCCAGCGAAGTAGGAACCGGGTGGGTGTTGCACCACCGACAAGAGAGAGAATCACCTGGGCATTGGTGGGGGTCTGGATATCTGTGTGATATAAGCCTCAGGCTTCCGGTTAGGGATAAACGGCAGGCTTGATTCAGTGCTCTCTTCCGTGGAGGTGTCCCAGTGCGGCATCCCCTGGCCTCTGATGTTTCAGTGCCAGCTGGAGAGAGACACACACAGATACTCTAACCCCTGATATCGGCCCAGTAGTGGAGTAGCAGAGATGGAACCCTCTACACAGGGTGTAAATAGATCTGTCAACGCCACATCTTCATGATGCTTTACCGACTGAGCTACCAGGGCCCATTTCAACAGTTCTCTCATAGCTCATGTCAAAGTCTCATATTGTATCTTTTGAATTTCCTTCACTGGTAATTCAGCCTCTCCAGCTCATTTCCCTCGCAAGCAGACCGGCAGCCTCCCTTCGGCTTTCTTTCTCAAATTCTTCAACTTGGACTCGCATTTTACCAATGACCTGTGATGTGACAACTGTTGTTACCCAGGGACAAGCACTGGGACTTCAAGACATTGATGATTACGTTTAGTTCACTGAGATATCAGTGGGAAGTTGCAGAGATACAGATTGTATTTTAAGAGAGGGAATAAAGGGTGTCATCTGTTGTCTGTTGTGGCAGAGTGTGAACGCAAGTAAGCTCATCTAGAAAAGTAACAAATTATGCAAATCGCAAAGTTTCAGGGTGTAAATAGATCTGTCAACGCCACATCTTCATGGAAAACGCCCCATCCTTTATACCGCCCAAATCGTTCTTGCTGACATGCAGCAACATATATCGTCCAATAAAAAGGCAAATTACTGCAGATGTGAAATCTGAAAAAAAACAGGAAATGATGGAAAATCTCAGTGGGTCTGGCAGCATCTGTGAAGAGAGAACCGAGCTAACGTTTCAAGGCTGGGTCACTCTTATTCAGAGTAAATCATTTACTCGTTCAATCTTTGCTCAAAGACATCGCTGACAAACATTCAAAATGTTCCTTCTGGATTTCCTGAGGTCAATCCTGTTGTGCATTCAAAGGAAAATACTGCACATGTTGTGAATGTGCATGAGAAACTAAAAATGGTTAAAGCGCCTGTTTAGTAATTGGGGATCCTGAGTTCAAATCTCAGCAGTTCCTTTATACCTTTACGTCAAAACAAGTCACCTGTTATGAAAAGCTCCCTATTTAATGGTGAATGCAGAGTTTATTGGCAAAATCTCCATGGCACTAACCTTCAAGGTGCCCTCCCTACTCTTATGTCAAACCTTTCATAGCTCCATTTTTCACACACCTTCCATTTTCTCATCTACTCCATCTCATCTACTCCATTGCATTTGCTCCTCACTTCAGCTCTGATTAAGGATCACACGGATTTGAAATGTTAACTCTGTGTCTGGCTCCACATATATCCTCTGAATTTTTGAGCTTCAATCCTATCATGTTTAGCTTCTCATGCAGATTCGCAACATCCGCAGTATTTTCTTTGAATGCATGATAGGATTTACCTCCGGTAATCCAGAAGGAACATTTTGAATGTTTTTTAGCGACATCTGTGAGCAACGATTGAATGATTAATTGATTTACTGTAACGAAGAGTGACCCGGACTCGAAATGTTAACTCGGTTCTCTCTTCACAGGTGGTGCCAGACCCGCTGAGAGTTTCCGTCATTTCCTGTTTTTCTTTCAGATTTTACATCCGCAGTAATTTGATTTTATATTGAACGATTCATGTTGCTGCACGTTTGCAAGAACGACTCGGGCGGGATAAAGGATGGGGTTATTTTCCATGATGATGTGGTGCTGACAGATCTATTTATATCCTGAAACTTTGCGATTTGCATAATTTGCTAAGTTTACTAGATGAATTTATTTACGTTCACACTCTGCCACAACAAACACCAGATGATACCTTTAATTCCCTCTCTCAAAATACAATCTTTGTCTCTGTAGCTTCCCACTCAGATCTCACCGAACTAAACGTAATCTTCAAAGTCTTGAAGTCCCAGTGCAGGTCCCTGGGTAAACAGTTGTCACATCACAAGTCACTGGTAAAAAGCGAGTACAAGCTGAAGAATTTGAGAAAGGAAGCCAAAGGGAGGCTGCCGGTCTGCTTGCGAGGGAAATGTGCTGGTGAGGCTGAATTACCATTGAAGGAAATTCAAAATATACAATGTGAGACTTTGAAGTGAGCTCTAAGACTACGTTTGGAATGGGCCCTGGAAGCGCAGTCGGTAGAGTGTCTGACTTTTAATCTGAAGATCGATGGGTTTAAGTCCCTGCCTGGGCCTCAACTTTGTCTCAAGGCGTTTTTGTTCCCAATGAACGACAGGAAAAAAGAATAAAGAATGCAGGGTGATTTTGGGAAAGCGGATGAACCGTGACAACGTCGTGTTTGCAAAATTGCAATTGCCCTCGACAACTTTCAAGAATTTCTGCTAGATTTTCAGTTAATGTAAAAACTCTCTCCTGGTCTTGTCCTGCATTATACCACTATAGTTTTGTGGTCATGTTTAATTCCTTCCAATTCACAAAATATTTCCTGTTTGTTTACTTCTCCCTGCAGAATGCTATAATCTAATAACTTTCAGAAATAACAGCAATTTTTGCAGTTTCAAAAGTCCAGTGCCGATGAAATTTGCACTCTCAAAGTCAGCATGGAGGAGAATGCTGAGCCCCAGGCTAATAGAATAGATGGCATTGAGGTACGTAGGGAAGAGGTGTTGGCAATTCTGGACAGGCTGAAAATAGATAAGTCCCCGGGACCTGATGGGATTTATCCTAAGATTCTCTGGGAGGCCAGGGAAGAGATTGCTGGACCTTTGGCTTTGATTTTTATGTCATCATTGGCTACAGGAATAGTGCCAGAGGACTGGAGGACAGCAAATGTGGTCCCTTTGTTCAAAAAGGGGAGCAGAGACAACCCCGGCAACTATAGACCGGTGAGTCTCACGTCTGTAGTGGGTAAAGTCTTGGAGGGGATTATAAGAGACAAGATTTATAATCATCTAGATAGGAATAATATGATCAGGGATAGTCAGCATGGCTTTGTGAAGGGTAGGTCATGCCTCACAAACCTTATTGAGTTCTTTGAGAAGGTGACTGAACAGGTAGACGAGGGTAGAGCAGTTGATGTGGTGTATATGGATTTCAGCAAAGCGTTTGATAAGGTTCCCCACGGTAGGCTATTGCAAAAAATATGGAGGCTGGGGATTGAGGGTGATTTAGAGATGTGGATCAGAAATTGGCTAGCTGAAAGAAGACAGAGGGTGGTTGTTGATGGGAAATGTTCAGAATGGAGTACAGTCACAAGTGGAGTACCACAAGGATCTGTTCTGGGGCTGTTGCTGTTTGTCATTTTTATCAATGACCTAGAGGAAGGCGCAGAAGGGTGGGTGAGTAAATTTGCAGACGATACTAAAGTAGGTGGTGTTGTCGATAGTATGGAAGGATGTAGCAGGTTACAGAGGGATATAGATAAGCTGCAGAGCTGGGCTGAGAGGTGGCAAATGGAGTTTAATGTAGAGAAGTGTGAGGTGGTTCACTTTGGAAGGAATAACAGGAATGCGGAATATTTGGCTAATGGTAAAGTTCTTGAAAGTGTGGATGAGCAGAGGGATCTAGGTGTCCATGTACATAGATCCCTGAAAGTTGCCACCCAGGTTGACAGGGTTGTGAAGAAGGCCTAAGAAGTGTTGGCCTTTATTGGTAGAGGGATTGAGTTCCGGAGACGGGAGGTCATGTTGCAGCTGCACAGAACTCTGGTACGGCCGCATTTGGAGTATTGCGTACAGTTCTGTTCACCGCATTATAGGAAGGACTTGGAGGCTTTGGAGCGGGTGCAGAGGAGATTTACCAGGATGTTGCCTGGTATGGAGGGAAAATCTTATGAGGAAAGGCTGATGGACTTGAGGTTGTTTTCGTTGGAGAGAAGAAGGTTAAGAGGAGACTTAATAGAGGCATACAAAATGATCAGGGGGTTGGATAGGGTGGACAGTGAGAGCCTTCTCCCGCGGATGGATATGGCTGGCACGAGGGGACATAACTTTAAACTGAGGGGTAATAGATATAGGACAGAGGTCAGAGGTAGGCTCTTTACGCAAAGAGTAGTGAGGCCGTGGAATGCCCTACCTGCTACAGTAGTGAACTCGCCAACATTGACGGCATTGAAAAGTTTATTGGATAAACATATGGATGATAATGGCATAGTGTAGGTTAGATGGCTTTTGTTTCGGTGCAACATCGTGGGCCGAAGGGCCTGTACTGCGCTGTATTGTTCTATGTTCTATGTTCTATGAGAAATCAACAATACTGAGCGGTAATCACAATAATGGAAATCTGCTCCAAACTTGCAGAGTTGGTCTGCAAGTAGGCACTGTGGCTTAGATGGTTAAAGCGCCTGTCTAATGAACAGGCTATCCTGAGTTCAAATCTCAGCAGTGCCTTTATGCCTTTACGTCAAAACAAGTAACCTGTTGTGAAAAGCTCCCAATTTAATGGTGAATGCAGAGTTCATTGGCAAAATCTCCATGGCACTAACCTTGAAGATGCCCTCCCTTCTCCGATGTCAATCCTTTCATAGCTCCATTTTTTACGCAACTTCCATTTTCTCATCTACTCCATTGCATTTACTCCTCACTTCAGCTCTGATTAAGGATCACACGGATTTGAAATGTTGACTCTGTGTCTGGCTCCACATATATCCACTGATTTTTTGAGCTTCAATCCTATCATGTTTCGCTTCTCATGCAGATTCGCAACATCCGCAGTATTTTCTTTGAATGCATGACAGGATTTACCTCCGGTAATCCAGAAGGAACATTTTGAATGTTTTTTAGCAACATCTGTGAGCAACGATTGAATGATTAATTCATTTTCTGTGACGAAGAGTGACCCGGACTCGAAATGTTAACTCGGTTCTCTCTTCACAGATGGTGCCAGACCCGCTGAGATTTTCCGTCATTTCCTTTTTTTCTTTCAGATTTTACATCCGCAGTAATTTGCTTTTATATTGAACGATTTATGTTGCTGCACGTTTGCAAGAACGACTCGGGCGGGATAAAGGATGGGTTTATTTTCCATGATGATGTGGTGCTGACAGATCTATTTATATCCTGAAACTTTGCGATTTGCATAATTTGCTAGATTACTCGATGAATTTATTTACGTCCACACTCTGCCACAACAAACACCAGATGATACCTTTTATTCCCTCTCTCAAAATACAATCTTTGTCTCTGTAGCTTCCCACTCAGATCTCACCGAACTAAACGTAATCTTCAAAGTCTTGAAGTCCCAGTGCAGGTCCCTGTGTAAACAGTTGTCACATCACAAGTCACTGGTAAAAAGCGAGTACAAGCTGAAGAATTTGAGAAAGGAAGCCAAAGGGAGGCTGCCGGTCTGCTTGCGAGGGAAATGTGCTGGTGAGGCTGAATTACCATTGAAGGAAATTCAAAATATACAATATGAGACTTTGAAGTGAGCTATAAGACTGCGTTTGGAATTGGCCCTGGAAGCGCAGTCGGTAGAGCAACTGACTTTTAATCTGAAGATCGATGGGTTTAAGTCCCTGCCTGGGCTTCAACTTTGTCTCAAGGCGTGTTTGTTCCCAATGAATGACAGGAATAAAATAAAGAATGCAGGGTGATTTTGGGAAAGTGGATGAACCATGACAACGTCGTTTTTGCCAAATTGCAATTGCCGTCGACAACTTTCAAGAATTTTTGCTAGATTTTCAGTTAATGTAAAAACCCTCTCCTGGTCTTGTCCTGCATTATACCACTATAGTTTTGTGGTCATGTTTAATTACTTCCAATTCACAAAATATTTCCTGTTTGTTTACTTCTCCCTGCAGAATGCTATAATCTAATAACTTTCAGAAATAACTGCAATTTTTGCGGTTTCAAAGGTCCAGTGCCAATGAAATTTGCACTCTCAAAGTCATCATGAGAAATCAACAATACTGAGCGGTAATCAAAATAATGGAAATCTGCTCCAAACTTGCAGAGCTGGTCTGCCAATAGGTGCTGTGGCTCAGATCGTTAAACCGCCTGTCTAATAAACAAGAGATCCTGAGTTCAAATCTCAGCAGTGCCTTTATACCTTTACGTCAAAACAAGTCACGCTGTCATGAAAAGCTCCCAATTTAATGGTGAATGCAGAGTTTATTGGCAAAATCTCCATGGCACGAACCTTGAAGATACCCTCCCGACTCTTATGTCAAACCTTTCATAGCTCCAATTTTCACGCAACTTCCATTTTCAAATCTACTCCATCTCCTATACTCCATTGCATTTACTCCTCACTTCAGCTCTGATTAAGGATCACACGGATTTGAAATGTTAACTCTGTGTCTGGCTCCACATATATCCTCTGATTTTTTGAATTTCTATCCTATCACGTTTCGCTTCTCATGCAGATTCGCAACATCCGCAGTATTTTCTTTGCATGCATGACAGGATTTACCTCCGGTAATCCAGAAGGAACATTTTGAATGTTTTTTAGCGACATCTCTGAGCAACGATTGAATGATTAATTGATTTACTGTGACGAAGAGTGACCCGGACTCGAAATGTTAACTCGGTTCTCTCTTCACAGATGGTGCCAGACCCGCTGAGATTTTCCGTCATTTCCTGTTTTTCTTTCAGATTTTACATCCGCAGTAATTTGCTTTTATATTGAACGATTTATGTTGCTGCACATTTGCAAGAACGACTCGGGCGGGTTAAAGGATGGGGTTATTTTCCATGATGATGTGGTGCTGACAGATCTATTTATATCCTGAAACTTTGCGATTTGCATAATTTGCTAGATTACTAGATGAATTTATTTACGTTCACACACTGCCACAACAAACACCAGATGATACCTTTTATTTCCTCTCTCAAAATACAATCTTTGTCACTGTAGCTTCCCACTCAGATCTCACCGAACTAAACATAATCTTCAAAGTCTTGAAGTCCCAGTGCAGGTCCCTGTGTAAACAGTTGTCACATCACAAGTCACTGGTAAAAAGCGAGTACAAGCTGAAGAATTTGAGAAAGGAAGCCAAAGGGAGGCTGCCGGTCTGCTTGCGAGGGAAATGTGCTGGTGAGGCCGAATTACCATTGAAGGAAATTATAAATATACAATATGAGACTTTGAAGTGAGCTATAAGACTGTGTTTGGAATGGGCCCTGGAAGCGCAGTCAGTTGAGCATCTGACTTTTAATCTGAAGATCGATGGGTTTAAGTCCCTGCCTGGGCTTCAACTTTGTCTCAAGGCGTGTTTGTTCCCAATGAACGACAGGAAAAAAAAATAAAGAATGCAGATGATTTTGGGAAAGTGGATGAACCATGACAACGTCGTGTTTGCCAAATTGCAATTGCCGTCGACAACTTTCAAGAATTTTTGCTAGATTTTCAGTTAATGTAAAAACTCTCTCCTGGTCTTGTCCTGCATTATACCACTGTAGTTTTGTGGTCATGTTTAATTACTTCCAATTCACAAAATATTTCCTGTTTGTTTACTTGTCCCTGCAGAATGATATAATCTAATAACTTTCAGAAATAACTGCAATTTTTGCAGTTTCAAAAGTCCAGTGCCAATGAAATTTGCACTCTCAAAGTCAGCATGAGAAATCAACAATACTGAGCCGTAATCAAAATAATGGAAATCTGCTCCAAACTTGCAGATTTCTTCAGCAAGTAGGTGCTGTGGCTTAGATGGTAAAAGCACATGTCTAGTAAACAGGAGATCCTGAGTTAAAATCTCAGCAGTGCCTTTATACCTTTACGTCAAAACAAGTAGCCTGTTATGAAAAGCTCCCAATTTAATGGTGAATGCGGAGTTTATTGGCAAAATCTCCATGGCACTAACCTTGAAGATGCTCTCCCTACTCTTATGTCAAACCTTTCATAGCTCCATTTTTCACGCAACTTCCATTTTCTCATCTGCTCCATCTCATCTACTCCATTGCAATTACTCCTCACTTCAGCTCTGATTAAGGATCACACGGATTTGAAATGTTAACTCTGTGTCTGGCTCCACATGTATCCTCTGATTTTTTGAGCTTCAATCCTATCATGTTTCGCTTCTCATGCAGATTCGCAACATCCGCAGTATTTTCTTTGAGTGCATGACAGGATTTACGTCCGGTAATCCAGAAGGAACATTTTGAATGTTTTTTAGCGACATCTGTGAGCAACGATTGAATGATTAATTGATTTACTGTGACGAAGAGTGACCCGGACTCGAAATGTTAACTCGGTTCTCTCTTCACAGATGGTGCCAGACCCGCTGAGATTTTCCGTCATTTCCTGTTTTTCTGTCAGATTTTACATTCGCAGTAATTTGCTTTCATATTGAACGATTTATGTTGCTGCACGTTTGAAAGAACGACTCGAGCGGGATAAAGGATGGGGTTATTTTCCATGATGATGTGGTGCTGACAGATCTATTTATATCCTGAAACTTTGCGATTTGCATAATTTGCTAATATACTGGATGAATTTATTTACGTTCACACTCTGCCACAACAAACACCAGATGATACCTTTTATTCCCTCTCTCAAAATACAATTTTTGTCTCTGTAGCTTCCCACTCAGATCTCACCGAACTAAACGTAATCTTCAAAGTCTTGAAGTCCCAGTGCAGGTCCCTGGGTAAACAGTTTTCACATCACAAGTCACTGGTAAAAAGCGAGTACAAGCTGAAGAATTTGAGAAAGGAAGGCAAAGGGAGGCTGCCGGTCTGCTTGTGAGGGAAATGTGCTGGTGAGGCTGAATTACCATTGAAGGAAATTCAAAATATACAATATGAGACTTTGAAGTGAGCCATAAGTCTGTGTTTGGAATGGGCCCTGGAAGCGCAGTCGGTAGAGCATCTGACATTTAATCTGACGATCGATGGGTTTAACTCCCTGCCTGGGCTTCAACTTTGTCTCAAGGCGTTTTTGTTCCCAATGAATGACAGGAAAAAAGAATAAAGAATGCAGGGTGATTTTGGGAAAGTGGATGAACCGTGCCAATGTCGTGTTTGCCAAATTGCAATTGCCGTCGACAACTTTCAAGAAATGTTGCTGGATTTTCAGTTAATGTAAAAACTCTCTCCTGGTCTTGTCCTGCATTATACCACTGTAGTTTTGTGGTCATGTTTAATTACTTCCAATTCACAAAATATTTCCTGTTTGTTTACATCTCCCTGCAGAATGCTATAATCTAATAACTTTCAGAAATAACTGCAATTTTTGCAGTTTCAAAATTCCAGTGCCGATGAAATTTGCACTCTCAAAGTCAGCATGGGAAATCAACAATACTGAGCGGTAATCAAAATAATGGAAATCTGCTCCAAACTTGCAGAGCAGGTCTGCAAGTAGGTGCTGTGGTTTAGATGGTTAAAGTGCCTGTCTCGTAAACAGGAGATCTTGACTTTAAATCTCAGCAGTGCCTTTATACCTTTACGTCAAAACAAGTAACCTGTTATGAAAAGCTCCCAATTTAATGGTGAATGCAGAGTTTATTGGCAAAATCTCCATGGCACTAACCTTGAAGATGCACCCCCTACTCTTATGTCAAACCTTTCATAGCTCCTTTTTTCACGCAACTTCCATTTTCTCATCTACTCCATTGCAATTACTCCTCACTTCAGCTCTGATTAAGGATCACACGGATTTGAAATGTTAACTCTGTGTCTGGCTCCACATGTATCCTCTGATTTTTTGAGCTTCAATCCTATCATGCTTCGCTTCTCATGCAGATTCGCAACATCCGCAATATTTTCTTTGAATGCATGTCAGGATTTACCTCCGGTAATCCAGAAGGAACATTTTGAATGTTTTTTCGCGACATCTGTGAGCAACGATTGAATGATTAATTGATTTACTGTGACGAAGAGTGACCCGGACTCGAAATGTTAACTCGGTTCTCTCTTCACAGATGGTGCCAGACCCGCTGAGATTTTCCGTCATTTCCTGTTTTTCTTTCAGATTTTACATTCGCAGTACTTTGCTTTTAGATTGAACGATTTATGTTGCTGCACGTTTGCAAGAACGACTCGAGCGGGATAAAGGATGGGGTTATTTTCCATGATGATGTGGTGCTGACAGATCTATTTATATCCTGAAACTTTGCGATTTGCATAATTTGCTAATTTCCTGGATGAATTTATTTACGTTCACACTCTGCCACAACAAACACCAGATGATACCTTTTATTCCCTCTCTCAAAATACAATTTTTGTCTCTGTAGCTTCCCACTCAGATCTCACCGAACTAAAAGTAATCTTCAAAGTCTTGAAGTCCCAGTGCAGGTCCCGAGGTAAACAGTTTTCACACCACAAGTCACTGGTAAAAAGCGAGTACAAGCTGAAGAATTTGAGAAAGGAAGCCAAAGGGAGGCTGCCGGTCTGCTTGCGAGGGAAATGTGCTGGTGAGGTTGAATTACCATTGAAGGAAATTCAAAATATACAATATGAGACTTTGAAGTGAGCTATAAGACTGCGTTTGGAATGGGCCCTGGAAGCGCAGTCGGTAGAGCATCCGACTTTTAACCTGAAGATCGATGGGTTTAAGTCCCTGCCTGGGCTTCAAGTTTGTCTCAAGGCGTTTTTGTTCCCAATGAACGACAGAAAAAAAAATAAAGAATGCAGGGCGATTTTGGGAAAGTGGATGAACTGTGACAACGTCGTGTTTGCCAAATTGCAATTGGCGTCGACAACTTTCAAGAATTTCTGCTAAATTTTCAGTTAATGTATAAACTCTCTCCTGGTCTTGTCCTGCATTGTATCACAATAGTTTTGTGGTCATTTTTAATTACTTCCAATTCACAACATATTTCCTGTTTGTTTACTTTTCCCTGCAGAATGCGATAATCTAATAACTTTCAGAAATAACAGCAATTTTTGCAGTTTTAAAAGTCCAGTGCCAATGAAATTTGCACTCTCAAAGTCAGTATGAGAAATCAACAATACTGAGCGGTAATCAAAATAATGGAAATCTGCTCCAAACTTGCAGAGTTGGTGTGCAAGTAGGTGCTGTGGCTTAGATGGTTACAGCGCCTGTCTAGTATACAGGAGATCCTGAGTTCAAATCTCAGCAGCGCCTTTATACCTTTCTGTCAAAACAAGTAACCTGTTATGAAAGCTCCCAATTTAATGGTGAATGCAGAGTTAAATGGCAAAATCTCCTTGGCACTTACCTTGAAAATTCCCTCCCTACTCTAATGTCAAACCTTTCATAGCACCATTTTTCACGCAACTTCCATTTTCTCATCTACTCCATCTCATCTACTCCATTGCATTTACTCCTCACTTCAGCTCTGATTAAGGATCACACGGATTTGAAATGTTAAAGCTGTGTCTGGCTCCACATATATCCTCTGAATTTTTGAGCTTCAATCCTATCATGTTTAGCTTCTCATGCAGATTCGCACCATCTGCAGTATTTTCTTTGAATGCATGACAGGATTTACCTCCGGTAATCCTGAAGGAACTTTTTGAATGTTTTTTAGCGACATCTGTGAGCAACGATTGAATGATTAATTGATTTACTGGGATGAAGAGTGACCCGGACTCGAAATGTTAACTCGGTTCTCTCTTCACAGGTGGTGGAGACCCGCTGAGATTTTCCATCATTTCCTGTTTTTCTTTCAGATTTTACATCCGCAGTAATTTGCTTTTATATTGAACGATTTATGTTGCTGCACGTTTGCAAGAAGGACTCGGGCGGGATAAAGGATGGGGTTATTTTCCATGATGATGTGGTGCTGACAGATCTATTTATATCCTGAAACTTTGCGAATTGCATAATTTGCTAGTTTACAAGATGAATTTATTTACGTTCACACACTGCCACAACAAACACCAGATGATACCTTTTATTCCCTCTCTCAAAATACAATCTTTGTCTCTGTAGCTTCCCACTCAGATCTCACCGAACTAAACGTAATCTTCAAAGTCTTGAAGTCCCAGTGCAGGTCCCTGGGTAAACAGTTGTCACATCACAAGTCACTGGTAAAAAGAGAGAACAAGCTGAAGAATTTGAGAAAGGAAGCCAAAGGGAGGCTGCCGGTCTGCTTGCGAGGGAAATGTGCTGGTGAGGCTGAATTACCATTGAAGGAAATTCAAAATATACAATATGAGACATTGAAGTGAGCTATACGACTGTGTTTGCAATGGGCCCTGGAAGCGCAGTCGGTAGAGCATCTGACTTTTAATCTGAAGGTCGATGGGTTTAAGTCCCTGCCTGGGCTTCAACTTTGTCTCAAGGCGTTTTTGTTCCCAATGAACGACAGGAAAAAAAAATAAAGAATGCAGGGTGATTTTGGGAAAGTGGATGAACCGTGACAACGTCGTGTTTGCCAAATTGCAATTGACGTCGACAACTTTCAAGAATTTCTGCTAGACTTTCAGTTAATGTAAAAACTCTCTCCTGGTCTTGTCCTGCATTATACCACTGTAGTTTTGTGGTCATGTTTAATTACTTCCAATTCACAAAATATTTCCTGTTTGTTTACTTCTCCCTGCAGAATGCTATAAACTAATAACTTTCAGAAATAACTGCAATTTTTGCAGTTTCAAAAGTCCAGTGCCGATGAAATTTGCACTCTCAAAGTCAGCATGAGAAATCAACAATACTGAGCGGTAATCAAAATAATTGAAATCTGCTCCAAACTTGCAGAGCTGGTGTGCAAGTAGGCGCTGTGGCTTAGGTGGTTAAAGCGCCTGTCTAGTAAACAGGAGATCCTGAGTTCAAATCTCAGCAGTGCCTTTATACCTTTACGTCAAAACAAGTCACCTGTTGTGAAACGCTCCCAATTTCATGGTGAATGCAGAGTTTATTGGCAACATCTCCATGGCACTACCCTTGAAGATGCTCTCCCTACTCTTATGTCAAACCTTTCATAGCTCCATTTTTCACGCAACTTCCATTTTCTCATCTTCTCCATCTCATCTACTCCATTGCATTTACTCCTCACTTCAGCTCTGATTAAGGATCACACGGATTTGAAATGTTAACGCTGTGTCTGGCTCCACATATATCCTCTGATTTTTTGAGCTTCAATCCTATCATGTTTAGCTTCTCATGCAGATTCGCACCATCTGCAGTATTTTCTTTGAATGCATGACAGGATTTACCTCCGGTAATCCTGAAGGAACTTTTTGAATGTTTTTTAGCGACATCTGTGAGCAACGATTGAATGATTAATTGATTTACTGGGACGAAGAGTGACCCGGACTTGAAATGTTAACTCGGTTCTCTCTTCACAGGTGGTGCCAGACCCGCTGAGATTTTCCATCATTTCCTGTTTTTCTTTCAGATTTTACATCCGCAGTAATTTGCTTTTATATTGAACGATTTATGTTGCTGCACGTTTGCAAGAAGGACTCGGGCGGGATAAAGGATGGGGTTATTTTCCATGATGATGTGGTGCTGACAGATCTATTTATATCCTGAAACTTTGCGATTTGCATAATTTGCTAGTTTAAAAGATGAATTTATTTACGTTCACACACTGCCACAACAAACACCAGATGATACCTTTTATTCCCTCTCTCAAAATACAATCTTTGTCTCTGTAGCTTCCCACTCAGATCTCACCGAACTAAACGTAATCTTCAAAGTCTTGAAGTCCCAGTGCAGGTCCCTGGGTAAACAGTTGTCACATCACAAGTCACTGGTAAAAAGCGAGAACAAGCTGAAGAATTTGAGAACGGAAGCCAAAGGGAGGCTGCCGGTCTGCTTGCGAGGGAAATGTGCTGGTGAGGCTGAATTACCATTGAAGGAAATTCAAAATATACAATATGAGACTTTGAAGTGAGCTATAAGACTGCGTTTGGAATGGGCCCTAGAAGCGCAGTCGGTAGAGCATCTGACTTTTAATCTGAAGATCGATGGGTTTCAGTCCCTGCCTGGGCTTCAACTTTGTCTGAAGGTGTTTTTTGTTCCCAATGAACGACAGGAAAAAAGAATAAAGAATGCAGGGTGATTTTGGGAAAGTGGATGAACCGTGACAACGTCGTGTTTGCCAAATTGCAATTGCCGTCGACAACTTTCAAGAATTTCTGCTAGATTTTCAGTTAATGTAAAAACTCTCACCTGGTCTTGTCCTGCATTATACCACTATAGTTTTGTGGTCATGTTTAATTACTTCCAATTCACAAAATATTTCCTGTTTGTTTACTTCTCCCTGCAGAATGCTATAATCTAATAACTTTCAGAAATAACTGCAATTTTTGCAGTTTCAAAAGTCCAGTGCCGATGAAATTTGCACTCTCAAAGTCAGCATGAGAAATCAACAATACTGTGCGGTAATCAAAATAATGGAAATCTGTTCCAAACTTGCAGAGCTAGTCTGCAAGTAGGTGCTGTGGCTGAGATGGTAAAAGCGCCTGTCTAGTAAACAGGAGATCCTGAGTCCAAATCTCAGCAGTTCCTTTATACCTTTACATTAAAACAAGCAGCCTGTTATGAAAAGCTCCCAATTTAATGGTGAATGCAGAGTTTATTGGCAAAATCTCCATGGCACTAACCTTGAAGATGCCCTCCCTACTCTAATGTCAAACCTTTCATAGCTCCATTTTTCACGCAACTTCCATTTTCTCATCTACTCCATCTCATCTACTCCATTGCATTTACTCCTCACTTCAGCTCTGATTAAGGATCACACGGATTTGAAATGTTAACTCTGTGTCTGGCTCCACATATATCCTCTGAATTTTTGAGCTTCAATCCTATCATGTTTAGCTTCTCATGCAGATTTGCAACATCCGCAGTATTTTCTTTCAATGCATGACAGGATTTACCTCCGGTAATCCTGAAGGAACATTTTGAATGTTTTTTAGCGACATCTGTGAGCAACGATTGAATGATTAATTGATTTACTGTGACGAAGAGTGACCCGGACTCGAAATGTTAACTCGGTTCTCTCTTCACAGGTGGTGCCAGACCCGCTGAGATTTTCCATCATTTCCTGTTTTTCTTTCAGATTTTACATCCGCAGTAATTTGCTTTTATATTGAACGATTTATGTTGCTGCACGTTTGCAAGAACGACTCGGGCGGGATAAAGGATGGGGTTATTTTCCATGATGATGTGGTGCTGACAGATCTATTTATATCCTGAAACTTTGCGATTTGCATAATTCGCTAGTTTACTAGATGAATTTATTTACGTTCACACACTGCCACAACAAACACCAGATGATACCTTTTATTCCCTCTGTCAAAATACAATCTTTGTCTCTGTAGCTTCCCACTCAGATCTCACCGAACTAAACGTAATCTTCAAAGTCTTGAAGTCCCAGTGCAGGTCCCTGGGTAAACAGTTGTCACATCACAAGTCACTGGTAAAAAGCGAGAACAAGCTGAAGAATTTGAGAAAGGAAGCCAAAGGGAGGCTGCCGGTCTGCTTGCGAGGGAAATGTGCTGGTGAGGCTGAATTACCATTGAAGGAAATTCAAAATATACAATATGAGACATTGAAGTGAGCTATAAGACTGTGTTTGGAATGGGCCCTGGAAGCGCAGTCGGTAGAGCATCTGACTTTTAATTTGAAGATCGATGGGTTTAAGTCCCTGCCTGGGCTTCAACTTTGTCTCAAGGCGGGTTTGTTCCCAATGAACGACAGGAAAAAAAAATAAAGAATGCAGGGTGATTTTGGGAAAGTGGATGAACCGTGACAACGTCGTGTTTGCCAAATTGCAATTGCCGTCGACAACTTTCAAGAATTTTTGCTAGATTTTCAGTTAATGTAAAAACTCTCACCTGGTCTTGTCCTGCATTATACCACTATAGTTTTGTGGTCATGTTTAATTACTTCCAATTCACAAAATATTTCCTGTTTGTTTACTTCTCCCTGCAGAATGCTATAATCTAATAACTTTCAGAAATAACTGCAATTTTTGCAGTTTCAAAAGTCCAGTGCCGATGAAATTTGCACTCTCAAAGTCAGCATGAGAAATCAACAATACTGTGCGGTAATCAAAATAATGGAAATCTGTTCCAAACTTGCAGAGCTAGTCTGCAAGTAGGTGCTGTGGCTGAGATGGTAAAAGCGCCTATCCAGTAAACAGGAGATCCTGAGTCCAAATCTCAGCAGTTCCTTTATACCTTTACATTAAAACAAGTAGCCTGTTATGAAAAGATCCCAATTTAATGGTGAATGCAGAGTTTATTGGCAAAATCTCCATGGCACTAACCTTGAAGATGCCCTCCCTACTCTAATGTCAAACCTTTCATAGCCCCATTTTTCACGCAACTTCCATTTTCTCATCTACTCCATCTCATCTACTCCATTGCATTTACTCCTCACTTCAGCTCTGATTAAGGATCACACGGATTTGAAATGTTAACTCTGTGTCTGGCTCCACATATATCCTCTGAATTTTTGAGCTTCAATCCTATCATGTTTAGCTTCTCATGCAGATTTGCAACATCCGCAGTATTTTCTTTGAATGCATGATAGGATTTACCTCCGGTAATCCTGAAGGAACATTTTGAATGTTTTTTAGCGACATCTGTGAGCAACGATTGAATGATTAATTGATTTACTGTGACGAAGAGTGACCCGGACTCGAAATGTTAACTCGGTTCTCTCTTCACAGGTGGTGCCAGACCCGCTGAGATTTTCCATCATTTCCTGTTTTTCTTTCAGATTTTACATCCGCAGTAATTTGCTTTTATATTGAACGATTTATGTTGCTGCACGTTTGCAAGAACGACTCGGGCGGTATAAAGGATGGGGTTATTTTCCATGATGATGTGGTGCTGACAGATCTATTTATATCCTGAAACTTTGCGATTTGCATAATTCGCTAGTTTACTAGATGAATTTATTTACGTTCACACACTGCCACAACAAACACCAGATGATACCTTTTATTCCCTCTGTCAAAATACAATCTTTGTCTCTGTAGCTTCCCACTCAGATCTCACCGAACTAAACGTGATCTTCAAAGTCTTGTGGTCCCAGTGCAGGTCCATGGGTAAACAGTTGTCAAATCACAAGTCACTGGTAAAAAGCGAGAACAAGCTGAAGAATTTGAGAAAGGAAGCCAAAGGGAGGCTGCCAGTCTGCTTGCGAGGGAAATGTGCTGGTGAGGCTGAATTACCATTGAAGGAAATTCAAAATATACAATATGAGACATTGAAGTGAGCTATAAGACTGTGTTTGGAATGGGCCCTGGAAGCGCAGTCGGTAGAGCATCTGACTTTTAATCTGAAGATCGATGGGTTTAAGTCCCTGCCTGGGCTTCAACTTTGTCTCAACGCGTTTTTGTTCCCAATGAACGACAGGAAAAAAGAATAAAGAAAGCAGGGTGATTTTGGGAAAGTGGATGAACTGTGACAACGCCGTGTTTGCCAAATTGCAATTGGCGTCGACAACTTTCAAGAATTTCTGCTAGATTTTCAGTTAATGTAAAAACTCTCTCCTGGTCTTGTCCTGCATTATACCACTGTAGTTTTGTGGTCATGTTTAATTACTTCCAATTCACAAAATATTTCCTGTTTGTTTACTTCTCCCTGCAGAATGCTATAATCTAATAACTTTCAGAAATAACAGCAATTTTTGCAGTTTCAAAAGTCCAGTGCCAATGAAATTTGCACTCTCAAAGTCAGTATGAGAAATCAACAATACTGAGCGGTAATCAAAATAATGGAAATCTGCTCCAAACTTGCAGAGCGA
The DNA here is from genome assembly GCF_047496885.1 of Scyliorhinus torazame. NCBI lineage: Eukaryota > Metazoa > Chordata > Chondrichthyes > Carcharhiniformes > Scyliorhinidae > Scyliorhinus > Scyliorhinus torazame. The sequence continues at coordinate 52,678,709 of NC_092710.1, forward strand.
GTCTGCAAGTAGGTGCTGTGGCTTAGATGGTAAAAGTGCCTGTCTAGTAAACAGGAGATCCTGAGTTCAAATCTCAGCAGTGCCTTTATACCTTTACATCAAAACAAGTAACCTGTTATGAAAAGCTCCCAATTTAATGGTGAATGCAGAGTTTATTGGCAAAATCTCCATGGCACTAACCTTGAAGATGCCCTCCCTACTCTTATGTCAAACCTTTCATAGCTCCATTTTTCACGCAACTTCCATTTTCTCATCTACTCCATCTCATCTACTCCATTGCATTTACTCCTCACTTCAGCTCTGATTAAGGATCACACGGATTTGAAATGTTAACTCTGTGTCTGGCTCCACATATATCCTCTGAATTTTTGAGCTTCAATCCTATCATGTTTAGCTTCTCATGCAGATTTGCAACATCCGCAGTATTTTCTTTGAATGCATGATAGGATTTACCTCCGGTAATCCTGAAGGAACATTTTGAATGTTTTTTAGCGACATCTGTGAGCAACGATTGAATGATTAATTGATTTACTGTGACGAAGAGTGACCCGGACTCGAAATGTTAACTCGGTTCTCTCTTCACAGGTGGTGCCAGACCCGCTGAGATTTTCCATCATTTCCTGTTTTTCTTTCAGATTTTACATCCGCAGTAATTTGCTTTTATATTGAACGATTTATGTTGCTGCACGTTTGCAAGAACGACTCGGGCGGTATAAAGGATGGGGTTATTTTCCATGATGATGTGGTGCTGACAGATCTATTTATATCCTGAAACTTTGCGATTTGCATAATTCGCTAGTTTACTAGATGAATTTATTTACGTTCACACACTGCCACAACAAACACCAGATGATACCTTTTATTCCCTCTGTCAAAATACAATCTTTGTCTCTGTAGCTTCCCACTCAGATCTCACCGAACTAAACGTGATCTTCAAAGTCTTGTGGTCCCAGTGCAGGTCCCTGGGTAAACAGTTGTCAAATCACAAGTCACTGGTAAAAAGCGAGAACAAGCTGAAGAATTTGAGAAAGGAAGCCAAAGGGAGGCTGCCAGTCTGCTTGCGAGGGAAATGTGCTGGTGAGGCTGAATTACCATTGAAGGAAATTCAAAATATACAATATGAGACATTGAAGTGAGCTATAAGACTGTGTTTGGAATGGGCCCTGGAAGTGCAGTCGGTAGAGCATCTGACTTTTAATCTGAAGATCGATGGGTTTAAGTCCCTGCCTGGGCTTCAACTTTGTCTCAAGGCGTTTTTGTTCCCAATGAACGACAGGAAAAAAGAATAAAGAAAGCAGGGTGATTTTGGGAAAGTGGATGAACTGTGACAACGCCGTGTTTGCCAAATTGCAATTGGCGTCAACAACTTTCAAGAATTTCTGCTAGATTTTCAGTTAATGTAAAAACTCTCTCCTGGTCTTGTCCTGCATTATACCACTGTAGTTTTGTGGTCATGTTTAATTACTTCCAATTCACAAAATATTTCCTGTTTGTTTACTTCTCCCTGCAGAATGCTATAATCTAATAACTTTCAGAAATAACAGCAATTTTTGCAGTTTCAAAAGTCCAGTGCCAATGAAATTTGCACTCTCAAAGTCAGTATGAGAAATCAACAATACTGAGCGGTAATCAAAATAATGGAAATCTGCTCCAAACTTGCAGAGCGAGTCTGCAAGTAGGTGCTGTGGCTTAGATGGTAAAAGTGCCTGTCTAGTAAACAGGAGATCCTGAGTTCAAATCTCAGCAGTGCCTTAATACCTTTACATCAAAACAAGTAACCTGTTATGAAAAGCTCCCAATTTAATGGTGAATGCAGAGTTTATTGGCAAAATCTCCATGGCACTAACCTTGAAGATGCCCTCCCTACTCTTATGTCAAACCTTTCTTAGCTCCATTTTTCACGCAACTTCCATTTTCTCATCTACTCCATCTCATCGACTCCATTGCATTTACTCCTCACTTCAGCTCTGATTAAGGATCACACGGATTTGAAATGTTAACGCTGTGTCTGGCTCCACATATATCCTCTGAATTTTTGAGCTTCAATCCTATCATGTTTAGCTTCTCATGCAGATTCGCAACATCTGCAGTATTTTCTTTGAATGCATGACAGGATTTACCTCCGGTAATCCTGAAGAAACTTTTTGAATGTTTTTTAGCGACATCTGTGAGAAACGACTGAATGATTAATTGATTTACTGGGACGAAGAGTGACCCGGACTCGAAATGTTAACTCGGTTCTCTCTTCACAGGTGGTGCCTGACCCGCTGACATTTTCCATCATTTCCTGTTTTCTTTCAGATTTTACATCCGCAGTAATTTGCTTTTATAATGATCGATTAATGTTGCTGCACGTTTGCAAGAACGACTCGGGCGGGATAAAGGATGGGGTTATTTTCCATGATGATGTGGTGCTGACAGATCTATTTATATCCTGAAACTTTGCGATTTGCATAATTTGCTAGTTTGCTAGATGAATTTATATATGTTCACACACTGCCACAACAAACACCAGATGATACCTTTTATTCCCTCTCTCAAAATACAATCTTTGTCTCTGTAGCTTCCCACTCAGATCTCACCGAACTAAACGTAATCTTCAAAGTCTTGAAGTCCCAGTGCAGGTCCCTGGGTAAACAGTTGTCAAATCCCAAGTCACTGGTAAAAAGCGAGAACAAGCTGAAGAATTTGAGAAAGGAAGCCAAAGGGAGGCTGCCAGTCTGCTTGCGAGGGAAATGTGCTGGTGAGGCTGAATTACCATTGAAGGAAATTCAAAATATACAATATGAGACTTTGAAGTGAGCTATAAGACTGCGTTTGGAATGGGCCCTGGAAGCGCAGTCGGTAGAGCATCTGACTTTTAATCTGAAGGTCGATGGGTTTAAGTCCCTGCCTGGGCTTCAACTTTGTCTCAAGGCGTGTTTGTTCCCAATGAACGACAGGAAAAAAGAATAAAGAATGCAGGGTGATTTTGGGAAAGTGGATGAACTGTGACAACGTCGTGTTTGCCAAATTGCAATTGGCATCGACAACTTTCAAGAATTTTTGCTAGATTTTCAGTTAATGTAAAAACTCTCTCCTGGTCTTGTCCTGCATTATACCACTATAGTTTTGTGGTCATGTTTAATTACTTCCAATTCACAAAATATTTCCTGTTTGTTAACTTCTCCCTGCAGAATGCTATAATCTAATAACTTTCAGAAATAACAGCAATTTTTGCAGTTTCAAAAGTCCAGTGCCAATGAAATTTGCACTCTCAAAGTCAGCATGAGAAATCAACAATACTGAGCGGTAATCAAAATAATGGAAATCTGCTCCAAACTTGCAGAGCTGGTGTGCAAGTAGGTGCTGTGGCTTAGATGGTTAAAGCGCCTGTCTAGTAAACAGGAGATCCTTAGTTCAAATCTCAGCAGTGCCTTTATACCTTTCTGTCAAAACAAGTAACCTGTTATGAAAGCTCCCAATTTAATGGTGAATGCAGAGTTAAATGGCAAAATCTCCATGGCACTAACCTTGAAAATGCCCACCCTACTCTAATGTCAAACCTTTCATAGCTCCATTTTCTCATCTACTCCATTGTAGAGGGTGCCATCTCTGCTACTCCACTACTGGGCCGATATCTGGGGTTTGAGTATCTGTGTGTGTCTCTCTCCAGCTGGCACTGAAACTTCAGAGGCCAGGGGATGCCGCACTGGGACACTTCCACTGAAGAGAGCACTGAAACAAGCCTGCCGTTTATCCCTAACCGGCAGCCTGAGGCTTATATCACACAGATCTCCAGACCCCTACCAATACCCAGGTGATTCTCTCTCTTGCCGGTGGTGCAACACCCACCCGGTTCCTACTTCGCTGGAGTAGCTTTCCCAAGAGAGAGAATAGGACACTGCTGTTTATTACCTAACCAGCAGCCTGTCCTGAGTGAATCGCTCAAGATGACCCTTGATTCTTGGACCCGGAATTAAGGTGAGGAATATTTTAACAATGACTTGGTCAGAGATCGCTGGTGAGAGATTGAAGAATTTAAACGACTCCAATTATCAGCAAATCAAGGTTTATTGCAAAACCCAGGTCAAAATCATCAACAGAAGAAAATATAATAAAATCTTAAACTCTAACACAAACTAAGTCTATTCAGAAAGCACTATAACGGACACAACGAAAAATCTTATGGTTACACAGTTTTAGCAATAGCACAAAACACAAATCAAGTCCCCTTCCCCAAAGCCTCAACCACTATTAAAGTCAAGGGAGTTTCGCAAGCTGCTGCAGGGTACTTACGGTCACAGGCTGCAGAGGTCAAGTCAAAGGTGGAGAGGTCGAGCCAAGAGCCAAGAGCCAAGAGACCCTCAATCCAAACACAGCCCCTTTTATATTGTTTTACCTGGCTTTGTCCTGTGTTCGGCCAGCCCCTTTTGCATTGAAAAGGTAAGGTTTAAAGTTCCCGCTGGTCCCGCCCCCTTTGAGCCGGTCAGAGCTGTTTGTTTCCGGGTATTCCTCGCAGGTCCGCTCCTTCCAGCTAGGCAGACCTGCGCGATTTGAATTTGGCGCCGACTCCGCCCCCTCCTTCCAGTGAGTTCCTGCCGGTAGCTTCTGTCAAGATTGGAGTACCTCCCCCAGGTCCGCCTCCAACTTGGTTTTTTCTACCGTCAGCGATTTGAATTTGGCGCTGACTCCGCCCCTTTTTCCCAGTGAGTTCCTGCCGGTAGCTTCTGTCAAGATTGGAGTACCTCCCCCAGGTCCGCCTCCAACTTGGTTTTTTCTACCGTCCGCGATTTGAATTTGGCGCTGACTCCGCCCCCTTCTCCCAGTGAGTTCCTGCCGGTAGCTTCTGTCAAGATTGGAGTACCTCCCCCAGGTCCGCCTCCAACTTGGTTTTTTCTACCGCTTATCTTCAAGGGGCTTTTCCAGCGCAATGTACTGAGCCCAGACAGTCTGCTTTTTGGGATAACAAGGTTAGGCTCTCTTGTGAAGATTTTCCAAAGGTCTTCCAGCTGCTCCGGAGATGGCTGCTATTCTCACCTTGCTATGTTGATGGGGTGTTAATTGGATTCTGCTCTGGTGGAGGCCAGGTCATTTACATTTGCATGGGGCTATGACCATCCCATTGTCCTGCTTGCAGGCAGGCCCCCTGTGTATTCCCGTGCCCCTTTCTCTGTGTGTTAATCTTATCTCGTTGTCTGGCTCCTTCTTCCTTGTAGCTCCTAGGGGGGGGTTTGTAAATACTTATGTCCCTACTCAGCTCAGCGGACCAAGCCTGCTGGGAAAATTGGTTACGTTCTCTTGGCTGAAAAGTCAGTTTACAGTCTCTGGGTTTTATTCTTGGGCAGTCCAAAAAGGGCCGAATTGCCCGAAAACCTTACACCATCTCATCGGCTCCATTGCATTTACTCCTCACTTCAGCTCTGATTAAGGATCACACGGATTTGAAATGTTAACTCTGTGTCTGGCTCCACATATATCCTCTGAATTTTTGAGCTTCAATCCTATCATGTTTAGCTTCTCATGCAGATTTGCAACATCCGCAGTATTTTCTTTGAATGTATGACAGGATTTACCTCCGGTAATCCTGAAGGAACATTTTGATTGTTTTTTAGCGACATCTGTGAGCAACGATTGAATGATTAATTGATTTACTGTGACGAAGAGTGACCCGGACTCGAAATGTTAACTCGGTTCTCTCTTCACAGGTGGTGCCAGACCCGCTGAGATTTTCCATCATTTCCTGTTTTTCTTTCAGATTTTACATCCGCAGTAATTTGCTTTTAAATTGAACGATTTATGTTGCTGCACGTTTGCAAGAACGACAAGGGCGGGATAAAGGATGGGGTTATTTTCCATGATGATGTGGTGCTGACAGATCTATTTATATCCTGAAACTTTGCGATTTGCATAATTTGCTAGATTACTAGATGAATTTATTTACGTTCACACACTGCCACAACAAACACCAGATGATACCTTTTATTCCCTCTCTCAAAATACAATCTTTGTCTCTGTAGCTTCCCACTCAGATCTCACCGAACTAAACGTAATCTTCAAAGTCTTGAAGTCCCAGTGCAGGTCCCTGGGTAAACAGTTGTCACATCACAAGTCACTGGTAAAAAGCGAGTACAAGCTGAAGAATTTGAGAAAGGAAGCCAAAGGGAGGCTGCCGGTCTGCTTGCGAGGGAAATGTGCTGGTGAGGCTGAATTACCATTGAAGGAAATTCAAAATATACAATATGAGACTTTGAAGTGAGCTATAAGACTGCGTTTGGAATGGGCCCTGGAAGCGCAGTCGGTAGAGCATCTGACTTTTAATCTGAAGATCGATGGGTTTAAGTCCCTGCCTGGGCTTCAACTTTGTCTCAAGGTGTGTTTGTTCCCAATGAACGACAGGAAAAAAAAATAAAAAATGCAGGGTGATTTTGGGAAAGTGGATGAACCGTGACAACATCGTGTTTGCCAAATTGCAATTGCCGCCGACAACTTTCAAGAATTTTTGCTAGATTTTCAGTTAATGTCAAAACTCTCTCCTGGTCTTGTCCTGCATTATACCACTATAGTTTTGTGGTCATGTTTAATTACTTCCAATTCACAAAATATTTCCTGTTTGTTTACTAGTCCCTGCAGAATGCTATAATCTAATAACTTTCAGAAATAACTCCAATTTTTGCAGTTTCAAAAGTCCAGTGCCAATGAAATTTGCACTCTCAAAGTCAGCATGAGAAATCAACAATACTGAGCGGTAATCAAAATAATGGAAATCTGCTCCAAACTTGGAGAGCTGGTGTGCAGGTAGGCGCTGTGGCTTAGATGGTTAAAGCGCCTGTCTAGTAAACAGGAGATCCTGAGTTCAAATCTCAGCCGTGCCTTTATACCTTTACGTCAAAACAAGTAACCTGTTATGAAAAGCTCCAAATTTAATGGTGAATGCAGAGTTTATTGGCAAAATCTCCATGGCACTAACCTTGAAAATGCCCACCCTACTCTTATGTCAAACCTTTCATAGCTCCATTTTTCACGCAACTTCCATTTTCTCATCTACTCCATCTCATCTACTCCATTGCATTTACTCCTCACTTCACCTCTGATTAAGGGTCACACGGATTTGAAATGATAACTCTGTGTCTGGCTCCACATATATCCTCTGATTTTTTGAGCTTCAATCCTATCATGTTTCGCTTCTCATGCAGATTCGCACCATCTGCAGTATTTTCTTTGAATGCATGATAGGATTTACCTCCGGTAATCCTGAAGGAACTTTTTGAATGTTTCTTAGCGACATCTGTGAGCAACGATTGAATGATTAATTGATTTACTGGGACGAAGAGTGACCCGGACTCGAAATGTTAACTCGGTTCTCTCTTCACAGGTGGTGCCAGACCCGCTGAGATTTTCCATCATTTCCTGTTTTTCTTTCAGATTTTACATCCGCAGTAATTTGCTTTTATATTGAACGATTTATGTTGCTGCACGTTTGCAAGAACGACTCGGGCGGGATAAAGGATGGGGTTATTTTCCATGATGATGTGGTGCTGACAGATCTATTTATATCCTGAAACTTTGCGATTTGCATAATTTGCTAGTTTACAAGATGAATTTATTTACGTTCACACACTGCCACAACAAACACCAGATGATACCTTTTATTCCCTCTCTCAAAATAGAATCTTTGTCTCTGTAGCTTCCCACTCAGATCTCACGAACTAAACGTAATCTTCAAAGTTTTGAAGTCCCAGTGCAGGTCCCTGGGTAAACAGTTGTCAGATCACAAGTCACTGGTAAAAAGCGAGAACAAGCTGAAGAATTTGAGAAAGGAAGCCAAAGGGAGGCTGCCGGTCTGCTTGCGAGGGAAATGTGCTGGTGTGGCTGAATTACCATTGAAAGAAATTCAAAATATACAATATGAGACTTTGAAGTGAGCTATAAGACTGCGTTTGGTATGGGCCCTAGAAGCGCAGTCGGTAGAGTGTCTGACTTTTAATCTGAAGATCGATGGGTTTAAGTCCCTGCCTGGGCTTCAACTTTGTCTCAAGGTGTTTTTGTTCCCAATGAACGACAGGAAAAAAGAATAAAGAATGCAGGGTGATTTTGGGAAAGTGGATGAACCGTGACAACGTCGTGTTTGCCAAATTGCAATTGCCGTCGACAACTTTCAAGAATTTTTGTTAGATTTTCAGTTAATGTAAAAACTCTCTCCTGGTCTTGTCCTGCATTGTATCACAATAGTGTTGTGGTCATGTTTAATTACTTCCAATTCACAAAATATTTCCTGTTTGTTTACTTTTCCCTGCAGAATGCTATAATCTAATAACTTTCAGAGATAACAGCAATTTTTGCAGTTTCAAAAGTCCAGTGCCAATGAAATTTGCACTCTCAAAGTCAGCATGAGAAATCAGCAATACTGAGCGGTAATCAAAATAATGGAAATCTGCTCCAAACTTGCAGAGCTGGTCTGCCAGTAGGTGCTGTGGCTTAGATGGTTAATGCGCCTGTGCCTTCATACCTTTATGTCAAAACAAGTAACCTGTGATGAAAATCTCCCAATTTAATGGTGAATGCTGATTTTATTGGCAAAATCTCCATGGCACTAACCTTGAAGGTGCTTTCCCTCCTCTTACGTCAAACCTTTCATAGCTCCATTTTTCACGCAACTTCCATTTTCTCATCTACTCCATTGCATTTACTCCTCACTTCAGCTCTGATTAAGGATCACACGGATTTGAAATGTTAACTCTGTGTCTGGCTCCACATATATCCTCTGAATTTTTGAGCTTCAATCCTATCCTGTTTCGCTTCTCATGCAGATTCGCAACATCCGCAGTATTTTATTTGAATGCATGACAGGATTTACCTCCGGTAATCCTGAAGGAACATAGAACATAGAACATAGAAAATACAGCACAGAACAGGCCCTTCGGCCCACGATGTTGTGCCGAACCTTTGTCCTAGATTAATCATAGATTATCATTGAATTTACAGGGCAGAAGGAGGCCATTCGGCCCCTTGAGTCTGCACCGGGTCTTGGAAAGAGCACCCTACCCAAACTCAACACCTCCACCCAACACCAAGGGCAATTTGGACATTAAGGGCAATTTATCATTGGCCAATTCACCTAACCCGCACATCTTTGGACTGTGGGAGGAAACCGGAGCACCCGGAGGAAACCCACGCAGACACGGGGAGGACGTGCAGACTCCGCACAGACAATGACCCAATCCGGAATCGAACCTGGGACCATGGAGCTGTGAAGCAATTGTGCTATGCACAATGCTACCGTGCTGCCCTTAAGAACAAATAAATCTACACTATATCATTTTACCGTAATCCATGTACCTATCCAATAGCTGCTTGAAGGTCCCTAATGTTTCCGACTCAACTACTTCCACAGGCAGTGCATTCCATGCCCCCACTACTCTCTGGGTAAAGAACCTACCTCTGATATCCCTCCTATATCTTCCACCTTTCACCTTAAATTTATGTCCCCTTGTAATGGTGTGTTCCACCCGGGGAAAAAGTCTCTGACTGTCTACTCTATCTATTCCCCTGATCATCTTATAAACCTCTATCAAGTCGCCCCTCATCCTTCTCCGCTCTAATGAGAAAAGGCCTAGCACCCTCAACCTTTCCTCGTAAGACCTACTCTCCATTCCAGGCAACATCCTGGTAAATCTTCTTTGCACCTTTTCCAGAGCTTCCACATCCTTCCTAAAATGAGGCGACCAGAACTGTACACAGTACTCCAAATGTGGCCTTACCAAAGTTTTGTACAGCTGCATCATCACCTCACGGCTCTTAAATTCAATCCCTCTGTTAATGAACATTTTGAATGTTTTTTAGCGACATCTGTGAGCAACGATTGAATGATTAATTGATTTACTGGGACGAAGAGTGACCCGGACTCGAAATGTTAACTCGGTTCTCTCTTCACAGGTGGTGCCAGACCCGCTGAGATTTTCCGTCATTTCCTGTTTTTCTTTCAGATTTTACATCCGCAGTAATTTGCTTTTATATTGAACGATTTATGTTGCTGCACGTTTGCAAGAACGACTCGGGCGGTATAAAGGATGGGGTTATTTTCCATGATGATGTGGTGCTGACAGATCTATTTATATCCTGAAACTTTGCGATTTGCATAATTTGCTAGTTTACAAGATGAATTTATTTACGTTCACACACTGCCACAACAAACACCAGATGATACCTTTTATTCCCTCTCTGAAAATACAACCTTTGTCTCTGTAGCTTTCCACTCAGATCTCACCGAACTAAATGTAATCTTCAAAGTTTTGAAGTCTCAGTGCAGGTCCCTGAGTAAACAGTTGTCACATCACAAGTCACTGGTAAAAAGCGAGTATAAGCTGTAGAATTTGAGAAAGGAAGCCAAAGGGAGGCTGCCGGTCTGCTTGCGAGGGAAATGTGCTGGTGAGGCTGAATGACCATTGAAGGAAATTCAAAAGATACAATATGAGACTTTGAAGTGAGCTATAAGACTGCGTTTGGAATGGGCCCTGGAAGCGCAGTCGGTAGAGCATCTGACTTTTAATCTGAAGATCGATGGGTTTAAGTCCCTGCCTGGGCTTCAACTTTGTCTCAAGGCGTTTTTGTTCCCAATGAACGACAGGAAAAAAGAATAAAGAATGCAGGGTGCTTTTGGGAAAGTGGATGAACCGTGACAACGTCGTGTTTGCCAAATTGCAATTGCCGTCGACAACTTTCAAGAATTTTTGCTAGATTTTTAGTTCATGTAACAACTCTATTGGTCTTGTCCTGCATTATTCCACTTTAGTTTTGTGGTCATGTTTATTTACTTTCACTTCACAAAATATTTCCTGTTTGATTACTTCTTCCCTGCAGAATGCTATAATCTAATAACTTTCAGAAATAACTGCAATTTTTACAGTTTCAAAAGCCCAGTGCCGATGAATATTTTAATTTGCACTCTCAAAGTCAGCATGAGAAATCAACAATACTGAGCGGTAATCAAAATAATGGAAATCTGTTCCAAACTTGCAGAGTTGGTTTGCAAGTTGGTGCTGTGGCTTAGATGGTAAAAGTGCCTATCTAGTAAACAGGCGATCCTGAGTTCAAATCTCAGCAGTGCCTTTATACCTTTATGTCAAAACAAGTAACCTCTTATGAAAAGCTCCCAATTTAATGGTGTATGCAGAATATATTGGCAAAACCTCCATGGCACTAACCTTGAAGGTGCTTTCCCTACTCTTATGTCAAACTTTTCATAGCTCCATTTTTCACGCAACTTCCATTTTCTCATCTACTCCATTGCATTTACTCCTCACTTCAGCTCTGATTAAGGATCTCACGGATTTGAAATGTTAACTCTGTGTCTGGCTCCACATATATCCTCTGATTTTCTGAGCTTCAATCCTATCATGTTTAGCTTCTCATGCAGATTCGCAACATCCGCAGTATTTTCTTTGAATGCATGACAGGATTTACCTCCGGTATTCCAGAAGGAACGTTTTGAAAATTTATCAGCGATATCTGTAAGCAAAGATTGAATGATTAAATGATTTACTCTGATGAAGAGTGACCCAGCCTCGAAGCGTTAGCTCGGTTCTCTCTTCACAGATGCTGCCAGACCCACTGAGATTTTCCATCATTTCCTGTTTGTTTCCAGATTTCACATCTGCAGTAATTTGCCTTTTTATTGGACGATATATGTTGCTGCATGTCAGCAAGAACGATTTGGGCGGGATAAAGGATGGGGCGTTTTCCATTAAGATGTGGAGTTGACAGATCTATTTACGCCCTGAAACTTTGCGATTTGCATAATTTGCGGTTTACAAAATGAGCTTACTTGCGTTCACACTCTGCCACAACAAACAACAGATGACACCCTTTATTCCCTCTCTTAAAATACAATTTGTATCTCTGTAGCTTCCCACTCATATCTCAGCGACCTAACCGTAATCTTCAATGTCTTGAAGTCCCAGTGCATGTCCCTGGGTAACAACAGTTGTCACATCACAGGTCATTGGTAAAATACGAGTCCAAGTTGAAGAATTTGAGAAAGGAAGCCGAAGGGAGGCTGCCGGTCTGCTTGCGAGGGAAATGAGCTGGAGAGGCTGAATGACCAGTGAAGGAAAATCAAAAGATACAATATGAGACTTTGACGTAAGATATGAGAGCATTTTTGAAATGGGTCCTGGGAGCTCAGTTGGTAGAGCATTAGACTTTTAATCTGAGAGTCCAGGGTTCAAGTCCCTGTCAGGGCTTTGATTTTGGCTCAAGGCATTTGCTTCCCAATGAACGGTAGGAAAAAAGAATAAAGAATGCAGGATGCTTTATGGAAAGTGGAAGGACCGTGAATAACGTCGTGTTTGCCAAATTGCAACAGCCGTCGCGAATTTTCAAGAATTCTTGCTAGATTTTCAGTTAATGTAAAAACTCTCTCCTGGTCTGGTCCTGCATTATACCACTATAGTTTTCTGGCCATGTTTAATCACTTCCCAATTCGCAAAACATTTCCTGTTTGTTTACTTCTTTCCTGCAGAACTGCTATAAACTAATAACTTTCAGCAAATAACTGCAATTTTGACAGTTTCAAAACCCCAGTGCACTCACAAAGTCAGTATGAGAAATCAACAATGATGCACGATCAATTACACTCAAGACGAAGTGATTTCATAACTGAAGGCTTTAATCGACTAGAACTGTTTCCCAGCAGCTTCGGTATAGAAAGTGAAGGCACCAGTTCTTATACTCCACCTGTCAGGGCGGAGCTACGTATCAACAGCCAATGGTAAACTCCTAGGTTTAACCAATGGTCATCAGCCTCTTAGGTACAGCAATACCTGATAATACCACATTCACCCCCTGTTAAAAAAGAGTCCGGCGGGGGTGGTGGCCAGTGGTAACAGTCGCCTTTAACATGGTATGATCAGATATGGAGGTACTGTGATACGTCCTTACAGAGCTGTCGAGAATATTTACAAATTGTTTGTTCACGGTTAAAGTCACAGCGAAGCAATCAGTCGATCGGGTGACCTGGTCGTCCTTCTGGACCGTCTGGGCTTCGGTGGTGATTCTGGTGGGGGTCCAGGTGGTTGCGACTCCGGGAGTGTAGTTTTGGCCTCCCTGGCAGCTTCGTCACCCCTAGGCGGCGCTGTTGGGGCAAACGGTTGACACGGGGGGGTCGCCTGTAGGGGGCATCGGTGGGTGGGCGGGCCTAGGCAGGAGCGGCGGGAGTACTGACCCTCCAGTGAGGTGCTGTCAGGGGGGTGGGGGTAATGGTCCGGGTGCGTGTGGGGTTCCGGCGGGCGCCAGGTCCCGGAGGGAGACTGTATCTTGCCTGGCGTCAGGGAACGCCACAAAGACGTACTGGGGGTTAGCGTGCAGCAGGTGGACCCTCTCGACCAATGGGTCCAACTTGTGCGCCCGCACATGCTTCCGAAGCAGGATGGGTCCGGGTGTCGCTAGCCAGGTTGGGAGCGAGGTCCCGGAGGAGGACTTCCTGGGGAAAACAAGGAGACGTTCATGAGGTGTCTGATTGGTAGTTGTACAGAGCAGCGACCGGATGGCGTGGAGGGCCACCGGGAGGACCTCTTGCCAGCGGGAGACTGGGAGATTCCTGGACCATAGGGCCAGTAGAACAGTCTTCCAGACCGTTCCGTTCTCCCTCTCCACCTGTCCGTTTCCCCGGGGGTTGTAACTGGTCATCCTGCTTGTGGCAATGACCCTGCTGAGCAGGAATTGACGCAGTTCGTCGCTCATAAAGGAGGACCCCCTATCACTGCGTATGTACGCAGGGAAACCGAACAGTGTAAAGATACCCTGGAGGGCCTTGATGATGGTGGTTGCGGTCATGTCGGGGCAGGGGATGGCGAATGGGAACCGGGAGTACTCGTCAATCACGTTCAGGAAATACGTGTTGCGGTCGGTGGAGGGGAGGGGGCCTTTGAAATCCATGCTGAGGAGTTCAAAGAGATGGGAAGCCTTTATCAGGTGCACCCTCTCTGGCCGGTAGAAGTGTGGTTTGCACTCCGCGCAGATTTGTCAGTCCTTGGTGACTGTCCTGACCTCCTCGATGGAGTCGGGCAGGTTGCGGGTCTTGATGAAGTGGAAGACACGAGTGACCCCCGGGTGGCAGAGGTCCTCGTGGAGGGCTCGGAGGGGGTCCACTTGTGCAGTGGCACAAGTGCCGTGGGACAGGGCATCAGGAGGCTCGTTTAGCTTCCCCAGACGGTACAAGATCTCGTAGTTGAAGGTGGAGAGTTCTATCCTCCACCGCAAGATCTTGTCATTTTTAATCTTGCCCCGCTGTGCATTATCGAACATGAAAGCAACCGACCGTTGGTCCGTGAGGAAAGTGAATCTCCTGCCGGCCAGGTAATGCCTCCAATGCCTCACAGCTTCAACTATGGCTTGTGCCTCTTTTTCGACCAAGGAATGGCGCATTTCGGAAGCGTGGAGGGTACAGGAGAAGAAGGCCACGGGCCTGCCCGCTTGGTTGAGGGTGGCCGCCAGAGCTATGTCGGACGCATCGCTCTCGACCTGGAAGGGGAAGGACTCGTCGATGGCACACATCGTGGCCTTTGCAATGTCTGCTTTGATACGGCTGAAGGCCTGGCGGGCCTCGGTCGACAGGGGGAAGGTTGTGGACTGGATTAGGGGTCGGGCTTTGGCTGCGTAGTTCGGGACCCACTGGGCGTAGTAACCGAAAAACCCTCGACAGCGCTTCAGGGCCTTGGGGCAGTGAGGGAGGGGGAACTCCATAAGGGGGCGCATGCGCTCAGGGTCGGGGCCTAAAACTCAATTTCGCACTACGTAGCCTAGAATGGCTAGACAGTCGGTGTTGAATACGCATTTATCCTTATTGTACGTTAAGTTAAGGATTTTCAGGTTAGCTCTATTTGGAGTTGCGGAAGAGCCGGGAGTGCAGGAGGCGAAAGAGGCCGACGTTGTGCCCTTTGCGTCCCTAGTAGCCCGGCGCAGGATCCTACTCATGTGGAAGGAGGCGAAACCCCCCGGACTGGAGGCCTGGGTAAACGATATGGCGGGGTTCATTAAACTGGAGCAGATAAAGTTTGCCCTGAGAGGATCGGCTCAAGGGTTCACCAAGCGGTGGCAGCCATTTCTCGACTACCTAGGGGAACGTTAGAGGGGAGACAGATGACCAGCAGCAGCAACCCAGGGGGGAGGGGGGGGGGAGGGGGCGGGGGGGGTTTTAGTTTAGTTTATGTCAAAAGATAATGGGGTTTTGTTATTTGTGTATTGTTAAACATTTCTGTATTGTTACGTTTGCTTTGTAAGAGGGGAAAAATTGTTGTTTGGGGAAAAAATTTTCAATAAAATATATTTTTTAAAAAAAGTTAAGGATTTTCGCGGTCTGGAGAAATTTACGGAGGTTGGTGTTGTGGTCCTGCTGGTCATGGCCGCAGATGGTGACGTTATCCAGATACGGGAACGTTGCGCGGAAGCCGTACTGGTCAACCATTCGGTCCATCTCTCGCTGGAAGACCGACACCAAAGGGAACTCTTAAAAATTGATAGAGCCGCCCATCTGCTTCGAAGGCAGTGTACTTGCGGTCACTATTAAGGAGGGGTAGCTGATGGTAGGCGGACTTGAGATCCACCGTGGAGAAGACCTTGTATTGCGCAATCCTGTTTACCAGGTCGGCTATACGGGGGAGAGGGTACGCGTCCAGCTGCGTAAACCTGTTGATGGTCTGACTGTAGTCGATGACCATCCTATGTTTCTCCCCGGTCTTTACCGCCACTACTTGAGCTCTCCAGAGACTGTTGCTCGCTTCGATGACCCCTTCCCTCAGCAGCCTTTGGACCTCTGACCTGATGAAGGTCCGGTCCTGGGCACTGTACCGTCTGCTCCTGGTGGCGACGGGTTTGCAATCCAGGGTGAGGTTCGCAAACAGGGAAGGCGGGTCGACCTTAAAGGTCGCAAGGCCGCAGACATTAAGGGGGGGTATAGGGCCGCCGATTTAAAGGTCAGGCTTTGCAAGTTACATTGGAAGTCCAACCCCATGAGTGCAGCCGCGCAGAGGTGCGGCAGGACAAAAAGGCGGAAATTGTTGAATCTCCTGCCTTGGACAGTGAGATTCGCTAGGCAGAACCCCTTTATCTCCACCGAGTGTGACCCGGAGGCCAGGGAGATCCTTTGGTTTACAGGGTGGGTAACAAGTGAATAGCGCCTTACCATGTCGGGGTGAACAAAGCTTTCCGTGCTCCCAGAGTCAATCAGGCAAGATGTCTCGTGGCCGTTGATGAAGACCGTCATTGTTGCTGTTGCGAGTGTCCGAGGTCGACTTTGGTCCAGTGTCACCGAGGCCAGATGAAGCAGTTGCGATTTCTGATTGGGCAGCGTTTCGTCGGTTGTGCTGGGGGCCTGGGGCCCCATCCAAGTTGGCGTCTCCCATGGGTCGCACATGGTGATCGGTGATGGACAAGATGGCGGCGGGGATGGACAAAATGGCGGCACCCACCCGTCCAGCGTGGAGTCCGGGGGGCAAGATGGCCGTGCCCATGGGTCAAGTGTGGCCCGAGGATAGTGGGGTGGCGGTGAGCGCTGGCCGGTCGGGGCCTGAAGGGGGGGTTGGCGCGGCGGTCCGGAGTCGCTGGAGACCGCGGCCACAGCGTGGGCCTGGCAGACCCCCACAAAGTGGCCCTTCTTGCTGCACCCTTTGCAGGCGGCGGTGCGGGCCGGGCAGCGCTGGCGGGGATGATTCACATGCCCACAGAAGAAACAGCGGTGCCCGGCGGCGTTAGCGGGCCGTCTCGCAGCGCAGGCCTGCGCTGTCAGGGGAAGGTCTGTGGGGCTGCCGCTGTGGGGTGCCACGCAGCCCAGGGGGCTGCTGCGCGGTCGGGCGCATAGGATTGCGTGTTTTGGGAGGCTACGTCCATGGACCCTGCCAGGGCCCATGCCTCTCCAAGTCCCAGGGTGTCCTTTTCTAATAGTCTTTGGCGGATCTCAGAAGAGCTCATACCTGCTACGAAGGCAGCCCTGATTAAAAGTTCCGTGTGCTCGCTCCCTGAAAATTGCGGGCAGCCACAGTTTCGGCCCAGCACCAGTAGCGCCCGGTAGAAAGCCTCCAACGATTCCCCGGGTCTTTGCCGTCTCGTTGCAAGCAGGTGACGTGCGTAGACCTGATTTACAGGGCGGATATAATGTCCTTTTAACAGTTCGATCGCGGGATCATAGTCCTCCGCCTCCTCGATAAGGGTGTAGATCCCAGGGCTGACCCTTGAGTGCAGGAGATGCATTTTCTGTCCTTCGGAGGGGGTACCTCCGGCCGTCTCGAGGTAGCCTTTAAAGCACGCCAGCCAGTGTTTAAATATTGCAGCCGAGTACTCCGCGTGGGGGCTGAGTTGTAGGTACTCCGGTTTGATTCGGAGATCCATCCTTCCAGCTGAAGTGTAGTCGATTAAATTGATGCACGATCAATTACACTCAAGACAAAGTCATTTCCTAACTGAAGGCTTTAATCGACTAGAACTTGTTCCCCAGCAGCTTCGGTACAGAAAGTGAAGGCTGCTGGGATGGCACCAGTTCTTATACACCATCTGTCAGGGCGGAGCTACGTATCAACAGCCAATGGTAAACTTCTAGGTTTAACCAATGGTCATCAGCCTCTTAGGTACAGCAATACCTGATAATACCACAAACAATACTGATGTTTAATCAAAACAATTGAAATCTGTTCTACACTTGCAACACTGTCTGGCAGATTGGCGCTGTGGCTTAGATGGTTAAAGCGCCTGTCTTGTAACAGGAGATCTTGAATTCACATCTCAGCAGTGCCTTTGTACCTTTAGGTCAAAGCATGTAGCCTGTGAAGAATGCTCCTCATTTAATGGTGAACACAGAAAATGTCGGCAAAATGTCTGTCGTGCCGACTTTCAAGTTTGCTTTCCCCTGTTTTAATGTCAAACTTTATTCAACCTTCCATATCTCCCATTTTTCACGCAACTTCCATTTTCCTCATCGACTCCATTGCATGTAACCTCGCTTCAGCTCTGAATAAGGATCACACGGATTTGAAACATTAACTTTGTGTCTGGCTCCACAGACATCCTCTAATTTTCTGAGCTTTAATCCAATCATTTTTAGTTTCTCATGCACATTCACAACATGTGCAGTATTTTCCTTTGAATGCATGACAGGATTGACCTCAGGAAATTTTGAATGTCTGTCAGCGATGTCTGTGAGCAAAGATTGAATGATTAAATGATTTACTCTGATGAAGAGTGACCCAGCCTCGAAGCGTTAGCTCGGTTCTCTCTTCACAGATGCTGCCAGACCCACTGAGATTTTCCATCATTTCCTGTTTTAATTCAGATTTCACATCCGCAGTAATTTGCCTTTTTATTGGACGATATATGTTGCTGCATGTCAGCAAGAACGATTTGGGCGGGATAAAGGATGGGGCGTTTTCCATGAAGATGTGGCGTTGACAGATCTATTTACCCCCTGAAACTTTGCGATTTGCATAATTTGTTACTTTACTCGATGAGCTTACTTGCGTTCACACTCTGCCACAACAAACAACAGAGAACACCCTTTATTCCCTCTCTCAAAATACAATCTGTATCTCTGCAGCTTCCCACTGATATCTCAGCGAACTAAACATAATCTTCAATGTCTTGAAGTCCCAGTGCATGTCCCTGGGTAACAACAGTTGTCACATCACAGGTCATTGGTAAAATGCGAGTCCAAGTTGAAGAATTTGAGAAAGGAAGCCGAAGGGAGGCTGCCGGTCTGCTTGCGAGGGAAATGAGCTGGAGAGGCTGAATGACCAGTGAAGGAAATTCAAAAGATACAATATGAGACTTTGAAGTGAGCTATGAGAACACTTTTATAATGGGCCCTGGTTGCTCAGTCGCTAGAGCATCAGACTTTTAATCTGAGGGTTCAGGGTTCAAGTCCCTGTCAGGGCTTTGATTTTGGCTCAAGGCGTTTGCTTCCCAGTGAATGGTAGGAAATAAAAATAAAGAATGCAGGATGCTTTATGGAAAATGGAAGAACCGTGACAACGTCGTGTTTGCCAAATTGCAACAGCCGTCCAGAATTTTCAAGAATTTTTGCTAGATTTTCAGTGAATGTAAAACTCTCTCCTTGTCTTGTCCTGCATTATACCACTGTAGTTTTCTGGCCATGTTTAATCACTTCCCAATTCGCAAAATGTTTCCTGTTTGTATACTCCTTTCCTGCAGAACTGCTTTTAAATTAATAACTTTCAGAAATAACTGCAATCTTTACAGTTTCAAAAGCCCAGTGACGATGAATATTTTAGTTTGCACTCTCAAAGTCAGCAGGAGAAATCAACAATACCGATGTTTAATCAAAACAATTGAAATCTGTTCTACACTTGCAAAGCTGGCTTGCAGATTGGTGCTGTGGCTTAGATGGTTAAAGCGCCTGTTTTGTAAACAGGAGATCCTGACTTCAAATTTAAGCTGTGCTTTCATGCCTTTAGGTCCAAGCAAGTAGCCTGTGAAGCAATGCTCCCAATTTAATGATGAATGCAGAAATTGTTGGCAAAATCTCTGTGGCACCGACCTTGAAGTTTGCTTTATGTCAAACTTTATTCAAACCTTCCTCAGCTCCCATTTTTCACGCAACTTACTTTGTCCTTGTGGTGAACGTATTGCTACTACAATTCACCACTGCATTGTATTGTATTATGTTGATGCCCTTGTGGGCTCCGCCCCCTCAGGGGTGGTATATAAATCTGCAGCTTGTAGGCGGCACTCAGTACAGAGCAGTCGCAGGCAGGCACTACTAATCGTCTCGTGTGAATTGATGGTCGCATCAATTTAATAAGCTAAGATATCGCAATGGAAGCCACCCTCACACCTGATCGACTGGAACTCGACCCACAGGCAACTGAAGCCAAAGGAATCTTTTCACACTGTCTCCGCTGCTTTGAGGCCTACCTCGCCGCCTCCTCCTCGCCCGCCGTCACTGAGGCACATTAGCTGAGTCTCCTCCACGCCCGGGTGAGCCACAGAATCTCGGTACAAATCGAAGACGCGACCACATACGCAGACACGGTCGCGATCCTGAAAAGACATTACGTGAGGCCGGTGAATGAAGTGTTCGCGCGGCATCTCCTCACCGTACGTTGTCAACGCCCCGGGGAAACGCTGGAGGAATATCTACGCGACCTGAGGGTACTCACTCGAAATTTTAACTGCAAGGACGTCACGGCCTCGCAGCACATGGAACTCGCCATCCGGGACACCTATGTGGCTGGAGTCTGCTCCAACTATGTCAGACAGCGCCTGCTCGAAAAGGGCGCCCTCGGCCTAGACGAGACGGTAAAACTATCCACCTAATTAGAGGAAGCCTTCCATAGCCTAAATGCTTTCCCCTCCGACAACGCGATTTCCTCATGGGCAGCGGAGGCGTGGCCATCACCCGGCCCGAGGGTGTCCCAGGTTCCTTGGTTGCGTCTTCGATTAGTCCCGAGGGTGGCCCAGGCCTGTGCCGCGCGGCTGCCCGCCCAACCTGGGGGGTGGCGCCTTCCTATTTCTGCGGCCAGAACCAGCATCCCAGGCAGCGTTGCCCAGCTCGGAACACGACCTGCAGCGACTGCGGCAAGAAAGGACATTTTGCCAAAGTCTGTTTGGCCCGACCCAAAGTTTCAAAATCGCAGGCCCGACTCACAGGTCCGCAGACCCCGCAGCGTGGCTGTGTTCCTGCCGGTACCGCCCCCTTCTGATGTGTCATCCGCCTCGTGCTATCCGTGGGGGCCGCCATTTTTAACACTACCCGACACGTCCGACTCATGGGGCCGCCATCTTGGCCGATATCTTCAACGCCACCCGACACGTACGACCGACGGGGGCCGCCGTTTGACCGCCATCTTCAACGCCGCCCGACACGTGCGACCGACGGGGGCCGCCATCTTAGCTGCCATCTTGGGACCACCCCGCTACCACCGACCACGCCAGCTACCCGCAGCTTGGCGCTGTCACTCTCGACCAGTCACGGCCCAAGCACCTCAAGAACTCCATGATGACCGTTTGGGTCAATGGGCACGAAACGCCCTTTCTGTTTGACTCTGGGAGCGTGGAGAGCTTCATCCATCCGGACACGGTAAGGCGCTGTTCCCTCCAGATTTCCCCCGCATCCCAAACAATCTCCCTTGCTTCCGGATCACATTCAGTGCAGATCCAGGGGTACTGTGTCGCGAACCTCACGATACAGGGCGGCGAGTACGCTAATTTTAAACTATATGTCCTCCCCCATCTCTACGCTCCTCTCCTGTTAGGACTGGATTTCCAGTGCTACCTCAGAAGCCTGACCCTGAAGTTTGGCGGACCCCTACCCCCTCCCACCGTATGTAGCCTCGCGACCCTTAAGCTCGCCCCTCCCTCGCTCTTTGCGACCCGACTGTAAACCCGTCGCCACCAGGACAGTGTACAGTGCCCAGGACAGGACTTTTATCAAGTCAGAGATCCAGCGGCTCTTGAGGGAGGATATCATCGAGGCCAGTTATAGTCCCCTGGTGGTCGTCAGGACCGGGGAAAAGAACCGGATGGTTGTAGACTACAGCCAGACCATAAATCGGTACACGCAACTCGATGCGTATCGCCTTCCCCGCATAGCGGTCATGGTTAATCAGATTGCACACTATTGGGTTTTCTCCACGGTAGATCTGAAGTCCGCATACCACCAGCTTCCGATCCGCCCGGAAGACCCCCACTACACTGCCTTTGAGGTAGACGGCCGCTTCTTCCACTTCCTCAGGGTCCCCTTCGGCATCACCTAATGGGGTCTCGGTCTTCCAAAGAATGTTGGACCAAATGGTTGACCAGTACTGGCTGCGGGCCACGTTCCCGTACTTGGATAACATCACCATCTGCAGCCATGATCAGCAGGACCACGACGCTAACCTTCAGAAGTTCCTTCAAACTGCCCAAGCCCTCACTCTCACCTACAACAAGGAGAAATGCGTTTTCCACACCCATCCTCCAGCCATCCTCGGCTATGTCATGGAAAACGGAGTCCGAGGGCCCGACCCCGACCGCATGCGCCCCCTCCTGCAACTCCCCCTTCCCCACTGCCCCAAGGCCCTGAAAAGATGCCTGGGGTTCTTTTCATATTATGCCACGTGGGTCCCCAACTATGCGGACAAAGCCCTTCCACTTATCAAAGCCACCATCTTTCCCCTGACGACTGAGGCCCGCCTGGCCTTCAGCCGCTTCAAGGCCGCGATGCATGCAGTGGACGAGTCCATCCCCTTGCAGGTGGAGAGCGATGCGTCAGATGTTGTCCTGGCCGCTAACCTTAACCAGGCAGGCAGGCCCGTGGCCTTCTTTTCCCGTACCCTCAATGCCTCCGAGATTCGACACTCCTCTGTCGAAAAGGAAGCTCAAGCCATTGTGGAAGCTGTGCGGCATTGGAGGTTCACCCTCGTCACCGACCAACGGTCGGTAGCCTTTATGTTCAACAACACACAGCGGGGCAAGATCAAGAATGATAAAATCTTGTGGTGGGGAATCGTATTCTCCACCTCGAATTACGATATTGTGTATCGTCCGGGGAAGCTCAACGAGCCCCCAGATGCCCTGTCCCACAGCACATGCACAGTGCACAAGATGACCGACTTCGGGCCATCCACAATGACCTCTGTCACCCGGCTTCTCCACTTCATCAAGGCCCGCAACCTGCCCTACTCCACCGAGGAGGTCAGGGCCATGACCAGGGACTGCCAAGTCTGCGCTGAGTGCAAGCCGCACTTCTGTCGGCCAGACAAGGTCCACCTGGTGAAGGCATCCCGCCCCTTTGAGCGCCTCAGCGTCGATTTCAAAGGGCCCCTCCCCTCCACTGACCGCAACGTTTATTTTCTCAACGTCGTTGACGAGTCCTCCTGTTTCCCCTTTGCCATCGCATGTCCCGACATGACCTCGGCCACTGTCATTAAGGCACAGCATCTTCACCCTGTTCGGTTTCCCCACTTACGTCCACAGAGACCGGTGCTCCTCGTTTATGAGCGATGAGCTGCGTCAGTACCTGCTCGGTAAGGGCATTGCCTCGAGCAGGACTACCAGCTACAACCCCCGGGGAAACGGACAGGTGGAGAGGGAGAACGTGACGGTATGGAAGGCTGTCCTTCTGGCCCTACGGTCTAGGAGTCTCCAAGTTTCCCGCTGGCAGGAGATCCACCCCGACACGCTCCGCTCCATTCAGTCGCTCCTCTGCCCAGCCACGAACGAGACCCCTCACGACCGTCTGTTTGTCTTCCCCAGGAAATCCACCTCCGGGGTCTCGCTTCCGTCCTGGCTGACAACACCGGGGCCTGTCCTCCTCCGGAAGCACGTGAGGAGCCATAAGTCCGACTCACTGGTCGAGAAGGTCCACCATCTACATGCCAACCCTCAGTACGCCTACATGGCGCACCGCAACGGCCGACAAGATACAGTCTCCCTCCGGGATCTGGCACCCGCCGGTTCCCCAGCGACCATCACCTACGCTCCCCCTACGCCGAACACCGCCCCCGCCCCTACACGGCCTACACACCCCCTACCCCCATCGCCGACCCACCGTGATGAAGCTCCAGGCGACACACTCCCTGAGTCAATGAGCCCAACACCCGTGTCTGCAGCGACGAGTTCAACACCCGCAGCAAAGCCGGAGCTGAGCCGATCACAGAGAACAATCAAGGCGCCGGACAGACTCGATTGTGAGCCCACTTCACCCCCGTTGGACTTCAAACAGCGGGTGAATGTGGTGAACGTATTGCTACTCCAATTCACCACTGTTCTGTATTGTATTATGTTGATGGCCTTGTGGGCTCCGCCTGTGGTTCTGCCCCCTCGGGGGTGGTATATAAATCTGCAGCCTGTGGCGGCCCTCAGTACAGAGCAGTCGCAGGCAGGCACCGATCTAGCTTATTAAAACCGCTGTTCACTTCTACTAATCGTCTCGTGTGAATTGATGGTCACATCAGTCCTCATTTACTCCATTGTATGTACTCCTCGCTTCAGCTCTGAATAAGGATCACACGGATTTGAAACATTAACTCTGTGTCTGGCTCCACTGACATCCTCTAATTTTCTGAGCTTTAATCCAATCATTATTAGTTTCTCATGCAGATTCACTACATGTGCAGTATTTTCCTTTGAATGCACGACAGGATTGACCTCAGGAAATCCAGTAGGAACATTTTGAATGTTTGTCAGCGATGTCTGTGAGCAAAGATTGAATGATTAAATGATTTACTCTGATGAAGAGTGACCCAAACTCGAAACGTTCGCTCGGTTCTCTCTTCACAGATGCTGCCAGACCCACTGAGATTTTGCATCATTTCCTGTTTTTTTCAGATTTCACATCTGCAGTAATTTGCAGGTTTACCACCAAATCATTCCACTGTGGACAATCGAGCAAATCCTTCAGATGTTCCAAAAGCTCCTTTCGCAGAGACCTGAACACCACCAAACCTGCAGTGTACACTGCACAATTGTGTAGTCCAGTTAGTCTTCACAATGTTGCTCACGCATTATTCATTCCAAATGGCACCACTTTAAACTGATGCAGGCCATTTGGTGATACAAAAGCCAGAATCTCTATCACCCTGTCTGTTAAAGGTACTTGTCAGTATACGTTTAGTAAATAAACTTTGATATTACTCTTTGCTTGTGCAACACACAATCATTTTGTTCCATCTGGTTTTGGTACCATCACAATAGTTGATCTCCAATCGGTGTAATTGACTTCAATGATATTCTTAAGGGTGCTTGCAATCTCCTTTTGTATCTGAGCAATCTTTGTATCGGTAGCCATCTAAAATGGCCACCTGCAAAGGATCATGGGAATTGTGGTCAGCTTGGACACAGACAGGTACACAGCCTCTGTGTATTGTGCAAAGAAGCCAGGCCTGACTGAAACTTATATCCACTAAGAGTCAATCACCATGTCCCCCAGCACACTCAAGTTTGAATCAAGGTGTTACAACGGTAGCAGACTAACCGGCGCCACTTCCTGTTATTTGGAAAGGCCGATGTGCCTATGACAATGGTAGCTAGGACCTGCCCAGCCACCGAGGTATCCGCCCCTAAATGACTAGGGTCAAAGAGTGTGATCAAAACCCTATCGATCTACTGGATCTGCAGTTAGGACCGCCCCAAAGGGGGCAAAAGCCCAGGGGGATAAGAAGAACTGCAAACCGAAAGATCGGCCTCTTTTGAACCAGCCTGTGTGCGACCAATTGCAACATATCAACTAGCCAACTTCAAGGACCCGTGATCACTACCAGAAGGACAAGTCCAGCCGAGATGAACCTGAAGACTTCCAACCGACCCACGTGGACACAGATAAAGGCCTGATCTCTCGCACAGAGCCAGTCACCCCGAAGTGAAGTAAAGGTCATCTTTGGGATTAGGTCTAATTTAGTGCGTAGTCGCGTGTATCATTGCATATAGATGTAAGTCTTGTGTTATTCAGAAAACTGTCTTTGAACTAATACTCCAGTTGTGCGGTCATTCAGTCAATACAGGAAACAGCTTGTGGTTCACAGAGAAATAAAGATGTCAACACAGTCAATATGGATGTTGTCTTTAAAGTCTGATTCCACTTTTCAAATGCCACCTTTCTAAAGCTCCTTCTGATGCTGGATGATGCACTTTATTCCTCAGCTATTAATAACTTCCCTGAATAATGTTGCCATAAAGTTGGATCCCTGATCCGACGAGATATCTTTTGGTAGCCCGTTTGTGGCAAAAACAAAGTTAAGTCCTCTACAATCTTTTTTGCTGTAATATTTTGCAACAGAATTGCTTCCGGAAATCTAGCAACCACACCCATTATTGTCAACAAACATTGATTTATTTTTAACGTCTTAACAATTGAGGCCTCAACAAATGTTTCCTCAAATGCAAGAATGGGTATTAAGGTAGCTGGCTTGATTGTTGTTTAAGATTTTCCAATACCAATCAAGTATGACATGTATGGCAAAGTTCAACGACATCCCGCTGCAGGACAGGCCAATGAAAATGTTTTTGTATATTTGCTGGAGTTGTCCTTACTCCTAAATGACCCCCTACAGGAATCTCATGTGCTACCCACAGAACTTCATTTCTATAACGCACTGTTAATACCATGTGATCAAGCTCTGACCTTTTATCATCAACCTGAACATTTAAAGGGCTTCACTTCCTTATTAATACATTATTTATTGTGTAATAACACTCCTGGCTACTCAGATTCTATCTCTGTGTATGCTTTCTGATCAACTTTATCTCTGAATTCCTCTGTTGTAATTCTCCTAATTTTCTGGAACTAAAGATATGCGGAATTTTCCGGTCCACCAGTCCTGCACGTCGCACCCCCGTCGGCAGCAGGATTCCCCATTCCCGTAGCTGGCCAATGGAGTACCCGATTGTGGGCCGACCCTCGCCGTCAGCAAACGTGCGGGTGTGGGTGTGCTACCGGCGGGCCGGAGGATCCGCTGACAGAGAATTCCACAGCTGAACTCCACCCTCCACTTGCTCTTGTTCTTTATCAGTCATCTGGTTAAAGGCTGGACCTGATAAATGAACCTCAATCTCGCTATCCGTACTCCTTGTTTTCTCCGCCTCATGTCTCAACCTGTGATTTTGTGATTTTATTCCCACACAATCTAGTAACACCACTCGGATATGATTCTTGAAACACCTCAGTCGCTTCACTTTCCACTGCCTTTCAACCACAGTAGGCATCACTCGCTATATAATTACCCACAAAGGACTGGACCTGCCTGTAAAAGATAATTACCCTGCAGCCACTTCACCAGTTTTACATAATGGAATACGACACACTTCATTGTGATCCCACATTTTACCACTTTATCGGGCAATTTTAATCTGAACTACATACCTCTGTCTCTCACCCATTAAAGATTGACTTCCTCCTGTATGCCTGAAGGTCTTAATCTCTTTACATACCCGCCTTGTCGACATGTGTAAACCCTACCCCACATCTAAAATATTTAAACAAACCAGACACCTTCCTAACATGCACCCTCTGAGCCAGTGTGCAGTATTGTGCACCTCTTGAGAGGTAACCACATTTTTTTCCCATTTTAATAAACCCTGTTAGTTTATCCTGTTTATCTACCTAGTTTTTATCTTAAGACATCAACACCGTGACTTTGTGGATCCAAACTTATTACAATGAAAACATTGAACTTTTCTTCAATCTCTTCCACACCCAGACGATTCCTTTCTGACCTGAGCTGAAAAGTCATCAATATCTCCGAGACTTGCTTTGCCTTCACTACCTGCAGTCTTCTCATTTCCCCAGCTCATATCCTTCACAGTTTAAAATTGATGTTGAACTACAAACCTTGATTTATGAACTAATTGACAGTGCTCTGCTGCCAGTCGAGTAATTTTAACCCTTTGCTCTTTCACAGCAGTTCTCACTACTATAGGAAGTGAATCTTCACATTGGTCAACAAATAACTATGTCCCCATGGGTTTCATGCGTTCGGTCAATTTTTAATTCTCTTAACCACATATCAAAATTATTTTGTTTAATTCTTTCAAATTCCATATACATCTGACGTGATTCCTTCCATAGATTTCTAAACTTTCATCCATAGGAATCTGGCACTAGTCCATATGCATTTAATTGGCTTTTATCACCTCATCATAATCCCGAGATAACTCCTCTGCTAACAATGCAAACACTTCACTCGCTCCATCTAACAATTTTGTTTGAACCAACAATACCCACATGGTATTTGGCTAATTTCTCAACGAGACAAAGACGTTTTTCGACATCTTTCTCGTCAACCGTAGGAAGTTCATGAATATATTCAAACATTTTCACTCGAGGCTTTTGACAAAGAGGGGTCCTGCCTTCCTCTGAACTTGCCTCTGTAGTGATCTCTGTATATGTATATACATAAAGGGTTAATGGTTAGTCAGTACAGTCAAATGATCACTAGAGGGCAACACTAATAGGGGGTAGAAATACAGGCTCAATCTGTTTCCCCGTTCTCTTTGGGTGTGTTGTGACTAGAGAACAGAAGCGTAGAGGTAGCTCAGAGAACAAGTATAATATTCATAGTTAATCCAATCCTATCTTGTTTAATTTAACTGCTAGTAAAAGTATTGATAAAAGTATTGAAGAATCAAACTCACAAGTTAATTGATTAGTTACTCAATAAATTATTCGCTATCACGAGATGACTTGGAGTATTCATCATCATCAAAGTTAAGAACTTCTCGGCATAAACAAATGTGTAACACACATTACTTCAAGTAATATAACATGCTACCAGGAGAAGTAATATAATACAACAGCCTCAACGTCCGCATTTAACTGCAAACTTTTCAGTTTGTAATCTATTTGCAGATTCATTTTCCGAAGTCCAAAATCTCTCTGCTTGTCTTTTCCCTCTACCGTTGCTGCTCTTTCCTTTACCTTTTCTTCTTCGTTTGCCTCTTTCCTTTTCATCCCTTGCTCATCTTTCCATTTCCACAACAAGTTTCCTCATTTCAATTTTCTTTTGAGGAGCTCAAGCTTTTCCTCCATTTCAAAATGTTTCACTCGTAAATAAATTTTAGCTTGTTCTAGTGATTCCGAATGATGTCTTTGGTGAATTTAAATGCTGAGCTATCGCTTTAATTATCTCCAACGTCTGCACCCCTTCAGGTAAAGTCAATTGCAGTTTGACCGCCAAAGTCAAAAGTTTTGTTTTAACCACCCTTTGCAAAACAACTAGAGTAACCTCTTCCACACCCAGGAAACTCGTCCTCACTGAAAGAGTAATCTTACCAGTAAATTCCCCCTTAAACTGAGTGATCACTCTGATTAATAAGTATCCTTTATTTCAAACAAATTTTAATTTAAGAATAGAATTACCCACATTTAGAGCAAAGAAGATAGTTTTACAATTATCAGTTAAAGAGCTCTTAAACATAAGGGAAATCTCAAACTGATGCCTTACACCATCGCCATATATATTCCAACTAAGCAACCCAAGATGGTTCAAATGCCACTTAGAAGTAAAGTTAACACAACGCTTTCCCTGCTTATTTGTGCAGACCATTGGAGAGAGTTCCCTTTCAGGAAGTCTGAAAATCCTTCTGTCTTATCAGACTCTTGTGCCCAGCCAGACTGCATTTGGCAAGCCTGCTATTCCACTCAAACCTTCTGGCAGACTGAAAAACTGCACACAGATCTGGCTTCTCCCATTGATTATATAATCTGTAGCCCACTAGGTTCCATGATCTGTTTAGCTAGGACTGACCACCACTCCTTGTAAAATTATCTGTACTCCAGTGAATCTCCAGCAATCAAAACACATTTCCATTGGTTGCTTGAATTTTAAATAATCAAGTGGTTGTCATCAATAATGGCCACGCCTTTTACAACACAGAAGCACAGCTTTAGCTGATACAGAGACTGGACACCTTAACATAGATTAGTTAGCCACATTACTGCCACGAACATAAAATCTATTATGTAACAATTTCTGCATTCAGCACGCAGACCAAAACCAAAAAACAGCTTGTAAGCCGTTTTCCAGGCACTTTTTAAAATGCCGTGATTTCCAGGAACAGCAACAACCAGTGTCCTTGAATTAAACAATAATGTTCTTAATCCTTCGTGATGAAAGATTTTCTGTGACTAAAGCAGCCATGAGAAGGTGAATTCCGGAAACCAGCGCATGTGCATAATTTCAGAACATTTGTTATAAACCCTTACCTGGAACACCAATTATGGCAAGTATCAAGTAGTATATTTTCCTGACCATCTGAATTGGTCGATGCATTTTCTGTGTGGAGTGAATCTCTTCCGTTGATAAGCAACCAATGTCTCTCAATTAAACTGCATTCATTTTATACTCTCCAGGATCTCTCCAGGGAAGCTGAGGTTAGAAAACGGTTCAAGTTGTTTTTTTGTAATTTCCCACAAACAAGTTTCGACAGCTGAATGAATTCCCTTGTAGAAACTCTGTGATGCAATTGTACTCCATCCACCTCCTTACCACAAGAGTGTACAAGTCCCATCACATGTAATAAAAAACAATTGGAAGCTGTATTAACCAGCATTAGAATCGTTCCTGTAAACAGCATGATTCCCATATTTAGATTTCATATCATTTCACCCAATGGCCTTTGTCTTTATTATTTTTTACATTATTTTCATTCAAAATTTTTGTCAAATACATAATTTTTGCATAACCGTGCGCAACCATTAACATAACAAAATGAAGTAAAAGTTAATCATATATACAAAGAAAAGAACAATACAACATAACAATTCTCCCCCCCCCCCCCCCCCCCCCCCCCCCGGGATGCCGCTGCTGCTGAACATTACTGCTCTCCTAGAAAGTCGAGGAATGGCTGCCTCCTCCGAGAGAACCCTCTCAAGGCAAACTTTATTTTCTCGAGACTGAGACAGCCAGCCATGTCACTAACCCAGGTCTCTACACTCGGGGGCTTCGAGTCCTCCCACATTAAAAGGATCCGTCTCTGGGCTACCAGGGAGGCAAAGGCCAATACGACGGCCTGTTTCTCTTCCTGAACTCCCGGAATGTCTGACGCACCAAAGATCGCTATCTCTGGACTCGGCACCACCCGCGTGTTTAAGATCTTGGACATTGCCAGAGCAAAACCCTGCCAGAAACCCTCAAGAGCCGGCCATGCCCAGAAGATATGGACATGATCTGCAGGGCTTCCCGCACACCTCACATCCTCAACCCCAAAGAGCTTGCTCATCCTGGTTGCCGTCATGTGTGCCCGGTGGACCACCTTAAACTGGATTAAGCTAAGCCTGGCACATGATAATGAAGAATTAACCCTGTTTAGGGCATCTGTCCACAGGCCCGCATCTAGCTCCCCACCTAGCTTCTTCTCCTATTTACCGTTAAGTTCCTCCACTGGGGCTTCCTCCGCCTCCTGAAATTCCTGGTTGATGTCCGACAACTTCCCCTCCCCTACCCAGGTGCCGGAGACCGCCCTATCCTGTATCCTGTGTGGGGGTAGCAGCGGAAATGACACCACCTGTTTTTTTAGAAAGGCGCGTACCTGAAGGTATCTGAAAGCATTTCCAGGAGGCAAACTGAATTTCTCCTCCAGCGCTTTCAGGCTGGGAAAGGTCCCGTCTATGAACAGGTCCCCCATCCTTTTAATGCCTGCCCTATGCCAGCTTTGAAACCCTCCGTCTATCTTGCTCTGGACAAATCTGTGATTGTTGCGTGGCCTTTGTCTTTATTTACCATTCAGTAATGCTAACGTCAGCGTGCCCAGTTTGGGCAGTTCCTTTACACTCTCGCATATGGCTGCTCTCTTTCACCAGTTGAAATTCAATTGGAGAAATCTTCGAGTCC
The DNA here is from genome assembly GCF_047496885.1 of Scyliorhinus torazame. Classification (NCBI taxonomy): domain Eukaryota; kingdom Metazoa; phylum Chordata; class Chondrichthyes; order Carcharhiniformes; family Scyliorhinidae; genus Scyliorhinus; species Scyliorhinus torazame. Next base: position 52,709,998 of record NC_092710.1, read on the forward strand.
AAGGCAGATTATCGATGGGTAACACACAGCTGCTGTTGGCCATTTGGCACATGTTTCTCTTTCACACTCTCTGGAAGATCAGTTCAGCTAATCTCACTCCCCTTTATCCTCATCATTGGCGGGATTCTCCCCAGGCCGACTGGGAAATCGGGAAAGGAGATTGGGGGGAGAATTGGTCGTGAAGCCAAAATCATGGTGGGTGCCGGGCGTGCACCAATTTGTAATGTCCGGCACCTCGACAGCAGCATCAATGCGTTCTCCTCCGCATGTACAGTAAACGATGTTTCCATATCATTAACGGTGTGGGACTGCGAGGGGCAGGATGGGAGAGGGGGACATGCGGGGGCAGGGTCTTCAATGCAGGCCGGAACCACCGTGTATCCCTTTGGATCTGGTTGAGCACAGAGGTATGCACCATGCTACATGTCTGACCTTCACCCCTGCAGACAATGGGCATTGGGATTCAACCTTGAATGGTGGCCTTGTTCGTAGTCACGGCAGCCCTGGGATGCAGAGGCTGTACTATCTGGTGGTGATTGAGGAGGACGTTTCAGTAGCGAAGCCTGCCCCAGAGGCACGGGAGTCAGTCGCTTAGGATGGAAGGCAGTCGCCCAACAGGCCGAGGGGGAGGAGGTGCAAAAGAGGTTCCGCATAAAGCCTCATGTGTACCGGCAGCACATGTGATCCCAGGACCTGCCGGATCGAGCATGCCGTCTAAGGCATATCTACCAGATCATGGTGCATCTGGCACCCCGGGGGAATGGGGGAGTACACCCGCTCCCATTGGCCTTCAAGGTGATGGTCGCCCTGATCCTTTATGAAAAGGGGAACTTCCAAGCGCTGAGAGGGGGCTTGTCGGGAATCTCACAGAGCTCGGTGATTGATGGGATGCATGTCACCCTACGAGCTCCGGTACAGGACAGGCTGGTCTTCACAAACTGAAAGGGGTTCCTCTCGATGAACGTGCAGCTGGTGTGTGACCATGAGATGTGCATCATGCACCTCTTCACCCGAAACCTGGGCATTATGCACGTCTGCGCCCTAAACCCGGGTAGTGCGCGCGGCACCTTTACCTTGGCGCACTTGGCGGTTCATGAACTCTTTGAGGCGCCCAGACCAAGGTCGCAATGCTCGCAGCCATGGAGGGCAGGGAGTGGAACTCATCCCTCTAGGACTGCGCCATTTCACCCAGGGACTGGGCCATCACATTCTGGGTCTGTGCTACATCGGACAGTGACGGTGCCACCTCCCTCTGGGTCTGTGGCACGGCGGCCAGCACCCGGGCAATGCTGCCGAGGCCCTCAGTCATGGTCCCCCTGTGACTGGGCCATGCCCAGGAGTGCTGCTGCAAAATCCAGGTGGCCCTGGCACATGGCTGCCTGTGAGAGGGTAGCCCTGACCTGGGCCTTGGCCACTGAGAGTGCAGAGTGGCCCAGGCCTTGGACATCTTGACCCATGGCCGAAATCTTCGCCCTCAAGGCCTCCATTGCAGATGCTGCACGTACGGTGTTGACCTCAGTAGTACGCATGGTCGGCACCATCTCCTGCCCTACAGCTGGTTCACCAGCTCTAACTGCACCTTCAGGCGATGGGTGGTTGCCGACTCCCCTCATGTAGTCCCTGGCTCTGAGACTGCATCTCCACAATAGATGGGACCGCCCTTTCCTGAAGGCCGAAACTTGCCCACAAGGCAGCTGGTCCCTGGGAAAGGGTCACCGTCCCACCGTCCACCCCTTCGGGGGATCCTCCCTCCACCTGCTGTACTGCTCCACGTGAGTGATGTGCACCAGATCCTGCCACAAGGCCCACTTCACTGAATTGCCCAGCCCAGGTGAGTGTCTCTGGGATGGTGGAGGGTGTTGGAGACAGCTCTGATGGGAAGTCAATTTCATCCCCAGACTGGTGCTCTGGGGTACCTCTGGCTGCGGGTCGAGGGCGCCCACCCGTGCCCGTGTCTGCATCCTCCTCGCTGCTCTCCTGGTATTGGGGTTGGGGACACCAGAAGGGCCCGCATCATCGCCCGGTGATCTTGCAAGACACAGTTCGTGACCCATGATTGGAGGGTGATGGTGAGAGGATGGTGTTGGGGTGGTGAGAGGATGGTGAGGGGGTGGTGGGAGAGTGGGGTGGGGTGGGGGTGGGGTGATGAGGGAGTGGTGTGGGGGTGGGCCGGGGTGCTGTGGGGGTGGTGTGAGGGTGGGGTGGGATGGTGTGGGAGTGGTATGCGGGTGGTGTGGGTGTGGGGTGGGGTGGTGGTGGGGTGGGCGTGGTGCCCATGCGTGCCATGGGAATCCACCATGCAGCGAGGAGCTCACTTGGTTGCCCGATTCAGATCTCCGTCTCGGTGACTGCCCTCTCTCCGAGCCAACCTACAAAGTCCAGTGCCCGCTGTTCCGCAACTGCTGAGGTCAAACGGTCCCGCTGCGGTCCCCTCTCTCACTGTGGTTATTCGCCATCTTCTCCTGCGGGAGGGAGGAGACAGAAAGTGGACAGTGGTCGGCAGTCAGACCCGTGCCACACTCGGTGGAGCAGCTGGTGGCGTCCGTGGGCAGGGCACCAGCCATGGTGGCCGATATGGGTGTTGACATTTGTTGCAGTGCGGGGTGCGTGCACACCGCCGGCGGGTGGGGTTTGGTGTGGGGGAGGGGGGGTTACAGGTGTTTTGGATGGGCGTTAGTGCCAGGGGCACAATTCTGCCTACTCACCCTGACGGCCCTGAGAAACTGGTGCAGCGTCTTCCAGCATTGCTGTCCAGTCCTGATGGTGGGGCCCACGGCACTCACAGCCTCTGCCACCAGCGCCCAGGCCCATTGTATGATGGCAGTTGGCATCCTCCTTCCCACCTTGGGAACAGGGTGTCCCACCTTTCTTCCATGGCGTCCAGCAGGGACCTGAGCTCTGCATCTACGAATCGGCTTCCGCTCTCTGTGCTGTCGTCTTCCTGGCTGGAATGAGTGCGTGTGGGGATTGGAGAGCTAACCTGCGGCTGCAGTTTGTCAGTCTCCTGTTGTGCAAAATCGCTCTATTTACTTATTGAGCCTCCATCGCATTGCTGGCAGTCCCTCTGAGCTGCAGAGGAAGGGTTCCTGGCCTCATCCTCATGCACACTTCTAAATGGGCCTCCACCAAGACAAGCATCTGCTGGGTGGCACCCTGCGTCTCCTCCTCTTTATTTCCCCTTGGTTAAAATGTTTGTGCAGGAGACAGTCACAAATGCTTCTCTCCATCTCTGGGAGGAAGCCATGGGAGTCACTGGGACGGAAGGACAAGATCACGAGGCTGCAAACCTTTCTCCGCCCATTTAAAACTGGGGAATAGGCACAGACACAGATTAATAATGTGAGGATCTACATCTCGTCCAGCCATAACTCCTCTTATTTAGGTGTGATAGTAATTCCACTCCGTGCCCAGGGTAACTCCCGGTAATGAATTGTAACTAGGGGCTGATTCCCGTCTCCAGCTGACATCACAAATGGAGCCGAGGACCAAACAATGAATCTTTGAGACACAAACCCTCGCATATTGATGGACCCTTAACTGCAACAATGAAAGGCCCCTCACATTAGTATTGTCTAAAACATTGATCCTTAGTAACCTAACCTTACATGCCCGCCACATCACATGGGAAACCTTCTACTTTTGGCTTGTTCTACGCCTCATTGACCCAGGGTCTGAGTTTAGGTGGGAACCGGATTAATCGGCAGCACGGTAGCACAGTGGTTAGCACTGTTGCTTCACAGCTCCAGGGTCCCAGGTTCAATTCCCGGCTAGGGTCATTGTCTGCGTGGAGGCTGCACAGTCTTTCTGTGTTTGTGTGGGTTTCCTCCGGGTGCTCCGGTTTCTTCCCACAAGTCCAAAGATGTGCAGGTTAGGTGGATTGGCCGCAGGGAGATACGGCGGAGGTGTGGGCTTAAGTAGGGTGCTTTTTCCAAGGTGCAGACCCGACGGGCCAAATCACTGGAAATTCTTTGTAATATGTTACTCTCACTGGAAGTGTGTGCACCGTGTTATACAGTCACTTCTAGGTTCTCTGCACTCGAGTCATCTGTTCCGATTTTTGGTTTAATGTCATGACAGAAAAAATGTTCTCAGAACATGCAGAACATGCTCAAGGAATTTGACCACAAAGAGGCAATGGAGGCGTCGAGAAAAGTGGTGTCGAGGCAGAGTCAGGAATGTGTATGTGAAATCTGATCAGGTGTTTCTCAATAACTTCACCAAGGTTAGCCTGGACAATGAAGAATAACAAGGTGAGCAGGACAACCAGTGGAAAGGGCGGAGGTAGCAGAGCCAGCACTCGATGGTGAATCATTCCAGGATATTCTCTCTGTATCTGACCACAGAGGTAAGAGTGGGACCAGGCGAGGGCAGTTCCACCCACCTGCTAACTGGAGCCTTGAGTTTAGAGTGGAAGGCGCGCTCCAACCATGTCAAAGACAGGATGAATGACACCATCGGCTTTTTCAAACTTTGTGAAAGGTTATTTCACTGCTGTGTCAAAGGCACAAAACTGAAACCTCAGGCGGATGAGAGGTTTGGGCAGACGAGAAAACATTGAAGGATTCTGGAGAGGGAATGCAGGATGGAGCTGGGCTAGTAGATTAGAACCACAGGACCCAAAAGTGTATTTGGTCGGAGCTACGAGATTTTGGCTAATTAAAAAGGGAGACGGATATAATAAACCAATCGTATTATCAGCTAGCCTGCAGTTCGGAACGATCAATAGGTGAATCGGGTTAAGAGGTCACGAGTTGGATAGAATTCGCAGTAATGAGCTTAAAGAATTAAGACCGGAAACAGAGAAAACAGAGGGGAGCTGGTAATACAGGAGCTCCTTGAAGAGAGAGGGAAGTGAATTGAGGGGAATTGCTTAATTACAACGGGAATAAAGGAAGTTCAAAATTGGTAACTCGTAAACTGTAACTGGAGGATATTGGAATTTTGAGGAATGCAACAATAATGTAATTTGTCAAAGCAAAGTGGATTTAATGGGACAAAGTGACTTATTATTAGAATAGAATAAAAATAACTTGAATGAAGTGCTGTGATGTTTAATTAGGAATAGAGAAGAAGGGAACTTAATGGAACATATTGTTTGTTAGGTAAGAAATAGGACAGAGGAGAGTTGTGTAGAAGGTTAAACTATAGGATGTATGCAATGTTTGTAGGTAAATGACGGGAAAGGCATTCAGTGTTTAAGAAGAAATAGATGGTGCAGAATGTCAGAGAAAAACTTACCGTGGAATTGGAAAAGAAAAACTCAAGACTCGAGGCAAAAAACAATAAAAGAGGGTATGGGAAATCTCTCCCCTATCTGGCTGTGATTGAGACGGAAATGTAACAGTTATTACATGAGTAATCAGTCAGTCACAATTGTCGCTGCGGGTCGATAAATCATTGACTGGTGAACACCTTTCTCCAAATTCCCCACTGATCAGAATAAAGATTGATGAAATATACATCAATGACCTCTGTTCATTCCATCGCTTGTCATTTCACTCTGAAACTGACCTTGGCTGCCAGGAGAGCCCACTCGCGTTCTCCTGAGACACATTTTATGCAATAAATTGACACTGTAACAACCCATATTCTGGACTCATCTTCAGAGAGTCTAAATCATGTACATAACATGATTCAGATGTGACACCTGGAACGCTAATACAGTGGTTAAATTACTGGGGTAATAATTCGGAGTCCTGGAGTGAATGTTCCACCAGCTGGGGGAATGTATTTGACTAAAGAAATAAATCGTGAACAAAATTGAGTCTCAATAATAGTGAGCGTATCATCACAGGAGTATGACAACAAAGGCAGAGATTATGTTACAGTTATACAAAACATTGGGGAGGCCACATTTGGAATACTGTGTCCAATTTTGATCACCACACTACCAGAAGGACGTGGAGGCTTTGGCGAGAGTCGAAAAAAGGCTTACCAGGATGTTGCCTGGTATGGAGGGCATTAGCTATGAGGAGAGATTGAATAAACTGGGATTGTTTTCCCTCGAGAGATGGAGGCTGAGGGGTGACCTGAAAAAGGTTTATAAAATTATTAGTGGTATAGATAGGGTGAACAGTTGGAGGCTTTTCCCCAGGGCACAATTGAAAATTACAAGGGGGCACAAGTTCAAGGTGAGGGGGGAAGGTTTTTACACAGAGGGCGGTGTTGCCTGCAATGCATTGCCAAGTGAGGTGGTTTAGGCAGATACGTTAGTGACCTTTAAGACTTATCTGGATAGGCACATGAACAGACGGGGTATAGAAGGATACAGGCGGCTGGTCTAATAGGACACGTGATCGGCGCAGTCTTGGAGGGCCGAAGGGCCTGTTCCTGTGCTGTATTGTTCTTTGTTCTTTGTTCTATTTGTTCTTTGATATGAACACTGTTACAAAAGAGTGGGCGTTGAAGACGCTGTTTTTATGGTGATATTTTGGGAAATGTGGATGTACAAAGTGTTTCCTTGTAAACAAAAGTGAAGAGGCAGATGCAGCAACAATTAGAAAGACAAATGGCAAGTTAGCCTTCATCGCAAGAGGATTTGAGTTCAGAAGTACACATATCTTAGTGTAGTAACACAGGGCCTTGGTGAGACCACAGCGGGAGTACTGTGTTCAGTTTTTGGCTCCCTACCTGACAACGGATATAACTACCAAGGAGAGCATGTAGCACAGGCTCAGTACACTGATATCAGGATTGCAGCAACTGTCCTTTGAGGAGAGTTGGTTTGATTGGGCCTGTATTCGAGATAAAATTAATGAGGTTTCCGAAATCAGAATGAAAGAATGAATTGAAACAAACGCAGTCATCGCTGTATAGGATAAAGATGTTAAACAGGTACCCTGAGAATTCCAGAGACGGAGTGATAGAGATTTACACCTGAGGAACAATGTGAACGCATTTCAAAAGTCGCAAAACGGGCGTGAGATTTTTCCAGGTTTGAGGAACTTCCGTCTTGCAGATAGATTAGAGAAACTGCATTTGTTTTCTCAGGGAAGGGAAGTTTGAGAGTAAATTGAATTGTGCTGAAAATCAGGATGGGGTCGGGGTTGGAGGACTCACTTTAAAATGGGTAGGTAGAGAATAACAGAAAATATTGGGCAATCTCAGCAGGTCTGGCAGCATCTGTGGAGAGAGAAGGGAGTTAACATTTCCAGTCGGGATGACACTTTGTCAAATCTTTTGATTGTCCAGTATTTTCTGTTTTTGTTTCAGATTCCAGCAGCCGCAGTAATTTGCTTTGATCTCAGATAGAGAATAAATGTCAAAAACCATCGGACACAGGTTTCAGACGATAAACAATGTAACCAGGGGCTGGTTTAGCACAGGGCTAAATAGCTGGCTTTTAAAGCAGGCCAGCCGCACGGTTCAATTCCCATACCAGTCTCCCGAACAGGTGCTGGAATGGGGCGACTAGGGGCTTTTCACAGTAACTTGATTTGAAGCCTACTTGTGACAATAAGCAAATTTCTTTTCATTTTTTAATCAACAGTGACATTAAGGAAATTATATTCTAAGTTATTCTTTCACAGGATCTGGACACCGCAGGTGAGGCCAACAATTATTGCCCATCCCGAATTGCGGTTGAGATATTGGTGCGGAAGCAATTTCTTGCACCTCTGCAGTACAAGTGTAACAGGGACACCCATAGTCCAGTTACAGAGGAGTTCCAGAATATTGATCCAGTGACAATGATGGAATGGCGATAGATATCCAAGACAGCATGGTATGTAGCGGTGCTGTTGACGGAATCTTGGTGATTTTCTGCAGTGCATCTTGTAAATGGTTCACACTGCTGCCACTGAGTGTTGATGGTGGAGGGACCGGATGTTAAAGTTGGTGAATGGAGTGCCAGTCCAGCGGGCTGCTTTTTCCTGGGCAGTGTCAATCTTCTTGATTGTTATTGGATCTGCACTCATCCAGGCAAATGGAGAGTGTGCCAAGACACCCCTGGTGTGTACTTTGCAGATTTTGGCCAGAGCTTGGGGACTCAGGGCGTGCGTTACTCACTGCAGAATTCCCAGCATCCCACCTGTTCTTGTAGACTCGATATTTATATCATTAGTCCAGTTCAGTTTTTGGTCTATGGCAACTATCAGGATGTCGATCATGAAATATTCAACGATGGAAACGTTATTATATGTCAAGGTAATATGAGTAGATTATCTCTCGCTCCGTATACTAATTGCCCAGCACTTATGTCATTGTCATTGTTTAAGAAGGGAGGGAGGCAGAAGACGGGAAATTATAGGCCGGTTAGCCTGACTTCGGTCATTGGTAAGATTTTAGAGTCTATTATTAAAGATAAGATCGCGAAGCAGTTGGAAGTGCATGGTAAAATAGGACTGAGTCAGCACTGCTTTGTCAAAGGGAGGTCGTGTCTGACAAATCTGTTAGAGTTCTTTGAGGAGGTAACAAGAAAGTTAGACAAAGGAGAACCAGTGGACGTGATTTACTTAGACTTCCAGAAGGCCTTTGACAAGGTGCCGCACAGGAGACTGTTAAATAAGTTAAGGGCTCATGGTGTTCAGGGTAAGATCCTGGCATGGATAAAGGATTGGCTGACTGGCAGAAGGCAAAGAGTGGGGATAAAGGGGTCTTTTTCAGGATGGCAGCCGGTGCCTAGTGGTGTGCCTCAGGGGTCTGTGCTGGGACCACAACTTTTTACAATATACATTAATGATCTGGAAGAAGGAACTGAAGACACTGTTGCTAAGTTTGCAGATGATACAAAGATCTGTAGAGGGACAGGTAGTATTGAGGAAGCAAGGGGGCTGCAGAAGGACTTGGACAAGCTAGGAGAGTGGGCAATGAAGTGGCAGATGAAATACAACGTGGAAAAGTTGGGGTTATGCACTTTGGAAGGAGGAATCTAGGCATAGACTATTTTCTAAATGGGGAAATGCTTTGGAAAGCAGAAGCACAAAGGGACTTGGGAGTCCTTGTTCACGATTCTCTTAAGATTAATGTGCAGGTTCAGTCGGCAGTTAAGAAGGCAAATGCAATGTTAGCATTCATGTCAAGAGGGCTAGAATACAAGACCAGGGATGTACTTCTGAGGCTGTATAAGGCTCTAATCAGACCCCATTTGGAGGGTTGTGAGCAGTTTTGGGCCCCATATCAAAGGAAGGATGTGCTGCCCTTGGAAAGGGTCCAGAGGAGGTTCACAAGAATGATCCCTGGAATGAAGAATTTGTCGTATGAGGAACGTTTGAGGAATCTGGGTCTGTACTCATTGAAGTCTAGAAGGATGAGAGGGGACCTTATTGAAACGTACAAGATACTGCGAGGCCTGAATAGAGTGGACGTGGAGAGGATGTTTCCACTTGTAGGAAAAACTAGAACCAGAGGACACCATCTCAGATTAAAGGGACGATCCTTTGAAACAGAGATGAGGAGGAATTTCTTCAGCCAGAGGGTGATGAATCTGTGGAACTATTTGCCGTAGAAGGCTGTGGAGGCCAATTCGCTGAATGTCTTTAAGACAGAGATAGATAGGTTCTTGATTAAAAAGGGGATCAGGGGTTATGGGGAGAAGGCAGGAGAATGGGGATGAGAAAATATCAGCCATGATTGAATGGCGGAGCAGACTCGAGGGGCCGAGTGGCCTAATTCTGCTCCTATGTCTTATGGTCTTATGGTCTATGGTGACAAAAATATTGTTCGTACTTGTCAACCCAAGACTGAATACCGTCCAAGTATTGCATCAGATGGTCACGTACTGCTTGCGTATCTGTGGAGCCGTGGGTGATGTGGAACATTGCACAATTATCAGTGAAAATGCCAATTCTGACCTTATGGTTGAGGGAATGTCATTGGTGAAGCACCTGAAGGCGGTTTGACTGAGACCAATACAGTGAGACTCTCCTGCAGTGAAGCACCGGGTCGCAGAGGTTTGATGTCCAACCACTGCCACCATTTTCCTTTGTAACAGGTCCAACTGGGAGTTTGCTGTTTCTCGTAACCCTCATTGACTTCAGGTTTGCTCGGGCTCCTTGATGCCACATATGGTCAAACACTGCCTTGAGATCAGCTGAGGATCAGGGAGGAAGTTATTGCTGTGTAAGTGCCTTATTGTGGCACTATCGATGACACATTCCATCACTTAACTGATGATCGCGAGTAGAGTGATGAGGCGTAATTAGCCTGCTTGGATTTTATCCAGTTTCTGTGGACTGTGCATAACTGGGCAATTTCCCAAACTGCTCGGCAGATGTCAGGGCTGTAGCGTGAGAAACGTGACTAGTGGTGCGACTAGTTCTGGAGACCAAGAATTGCGCAGAATAGTGTCAGGGCCCGTAACCTTTGCAGTATCCCTTGATTGGATATCACACAGAGTGAATCGAATGGGCTGTGGACTGGCATCTGTGATTAAGGGGACCCCCGGAGGAGGTCGAATTGGATTATTCACATGAAACCTTTGTTTGATTTTTTTTTTGCAAAGGGTTCAGTACCGTCTTTTGCAATGACTGGCTCTGACATCACAGCGCATGGGGATATTGTTGATGCCTCCTCCTCCAGTTCAGTGTTTAATTGTCCACCGCCATTCAAGACTTGATCTTGAATTTAAATCTCAACCATCGTTTGTGGACTGGTTCATCTTTGGACAGTCCATGGTTAGGGTCTGAAATGAACTGCCTGAAAGGGTGGAGAATCCAGGCTTAATCAGGAGAGAACTGGATAAGCAACTGACGAGAAAATAAAACAAGGAGATTATGAGGAGACTTGAAAATGAGAGGTGGTGTTCGTGCAGCGCGCAGATACGGACAGACGAGTCCCAATACCCAACTGCTGGATTGCAACCATTCTATGATATTTTGGTCTCACTGATGTTTCCCAACAAATTACCATGGTGAAAGAGAGCAATCATGTCCATGAGTATGACTGAACATCACCAATATCAGTAAGACTAGGAACTTAATTTCTGAGGAACATGAAGGGTGCAGGCCATTCACTGGACCAATATGAGAACCAGGGATGGGATGTCTAATGTTTGAAGGAAGACTTCCTTGGTTGTTTAGCACATCTTCCAATGATGATTTGCTATTCTGCATAATCAGACTTGTCCTGACTTGAGGTTCCAATTAACTCTCAGCTTTGATTACATTTCAACCACAGGGAATTAACATAGTTGTCGTCATCTGTTTAAGCAAACTTCAAAAAACACATTTGGAATAATTCTTCAACCTCAATATCCCCGTGGGGATCGTCGGGGTATAAAGTAAGTGCACTTGTAATGCCTAACCTGAGTTTATTTCAGAGATATTGTCTCCTGCACGGAAGAGAAGATTTCCTACGCACAGGAAAATGCACCGTATAATGATACCGGTCAGGAAAATATACTATACGATTCTTGCGATAATTGGTGTACCTGGTAAGTGTCTCTAAATAATAATAATTAAATAAACAAATTGCATTCACCTGAGGAAGAAGCTGTGCTCCAAAAGCTCGTGATTCGAAACAAACCTGTTGGACTCTAACCTGGTGTTGTCAGACTTCTTACTGTGCTGGCCCCAGTCCAACGCCGGCATCTCCACATTATAAATAATGAAGTTGTGTAAACCTTTGTTTGAAATGATTTCTGTTATTACGCTGTGAATGATAATGTCCCAGCGGATTAAATTCTCACAGTTATACAGGCACACACTCAGTAATATAATAACGTTAATTAAATGACCTGAATTACCTGAGCTGTTTTATTCTGTTGTCTCAATTGTTTCTAGTTCACAGGCACTCCACAGTATAAAGTAACTGCATTCAGTGAAATATTCTTTAATGTTGAAACAAATTTAAAGCAGGAAACCCTGTGAGTTGTAAGTATTACTGGGATTATTTATAGTTGTTGAATTGTGGATTCAGTGGGTGAATTATTGCAGTGGAACATTTCACCCTTGTAAACGTGTTATACTGAGAGTATCTGTGAATGCAGAATTATACTGATTTCTGTCACTAACCAGGGGCGTCATTCTCCGACCCCCCAGCGGGTCGGAGAATGGCCGTTGGCCGCCGTGAATCCCGCCCCCGCCGGTTGCCGAAGTCTCCGGTGTCGGATATTCGGCGGGGGCGGGAATCGGGCCGCGCCGGTTGGCAGCCCCCCCGCTGGAGTCTCCGGCCCGGATGGGCCGAAGTCCCGCCGATAAATTGTGGCCTGGGGGCACTCTTTCCCTTCCGCCTCCGCAACGGTCTCCACCATGGCGGAGGCGGAAGAGACTCTCCCCACTGCGCATGCGCGGGAAACTGTCAGCGGCAAATTTATTGGCGGGACTTCGGCCCATCCGGGCCGGAGAATCGAGCGGGGGGCCCGTCGACAGGCACGGCCTGATTCCCGCCCCCGCCCAATCTCCGGTACCGGAGACTTCGGCAACCGGCGGGGGCGGGATTCACGGCGGCCAACGGCCATTCTCCGACCCGCTGGGGGGTCGGAGAATGACGCCCCTGATCTCAATGACCCTGTGTTACTGTGGCCATTTTTGGGAGCAGAATTGTACAGATTGCGGGTCACTAACAACAGTGCCTCCCTGACCCCATATGTTTCTGGGTTCACCTGTCAGTGTAGAATTGTACTCAGTGTGGGTCACGAACAAGAGTGGATTACATGACCCCGGTTGCCATGTGTTACTGGGAGCAGCTGTCAGTGTAGAATTGTACCGAGTGTGAGACACGAACTATAGTGTAATACCGGTCCCCAGTTAGCATGTGTTACTGGGAGCACCTAAATTTTGCTGACTGTAAGGCACTAATACAAGTGGAATACGGTGACCCTATTTTGAAATGACACTTTATTTGGAGAATATCTCTCCAATTAATGGAGCTCCATCTGTGTTTCACCAATACAATAGTTTAAAAACAGGATGAGCTTTTCTGTTGGCTCGTGATGTGTGGCAGTGCACGTATAAAGAGAAATGTCTTGATATTTTCCTATTTCCCATTGTTGATGTAGAATTGTCTTGACTGTGAATCATGAGTAATAGTGGAAGACCTGACCCTAGTGATGATGTATTACTGAGGTTTACTGCCTATCTAGAATGTGGGCCACTAATCAGAATGAACACCTGACAGTAGTGACCCTTTATTACTGGGAGTTCCTGTCAGGGAATAATTCAACTGTGTTTGTCGCTATTCAGAGTGGAATACCTGACTCCAGTGAAGATGTATATTGGGACTATCTGTCCGTGTAGAATTGGACTGTGTGTGGATCATTAACCAGAGTGGAATATCTGACCGCAGTTAGTGTATGCTGCCGGGAGTATCTGTCAATGTTACAAAGCACAGAGTGTGGATCACTAACTGGTGTGTAACACCTCACCACGGTTAGGATATTGTTCCTGCAGAATCTTCCATTGTTCAATTACGTTCGGTGTGGGGAACCATCTTATTCTTACTCTGGGTAGGGTTAATGACAGCACCTTTTGCAACTGAATAATTGCCTTCTTCAGTCCAGAGAGTGGCTGAGTCAGGAATGAACTGTATTAAATTTTAAATGACTTCAATATTATGAAGTTAAAACTCTGATGATTATGAAGTTACAGATGTTACAGCAGAGAAACGTGGCATTTGTGCCAACTGAGTTCCATCTGACTTTGTGCTGCGCACCTGCCTCCTCTGTTCCAGCTCATCGAATCCCATCAGAATGCATTTCCATCCCTGTCTCCTTCATGCACTGAGCTCACGTCCTTTAAATGTTTCGATTCTGAACTATTCCGTTTCCCAAGAATTCCCCATTCTCACCACTCGGAACAAACAGTTCTGCCTTTACTTTCTAAATAGACACGCTCACATGTGGAAATAACTTCTACATATGCCCCTCTCAAACCAGTCTATAATTTTAGGGTAATCTATTGGGTCATCACGCAGTCTTCTCCCATCCTTAGAATAGTGCCTCAGTCGGTTGAATATTTCACCACACCTATCATTTCCAATGGTGGCATTATTACTGAAAATACCGTGTGCACCTACTTCAATGCCTCGACATGATTTGTAGACTAGAACCGTATATACTGTGCTAAATGTGCTATAACCTTGGTTTTACATAAGCTAATATGACCTTGTTTCTTTTAATGGTCTTCTTGTAGGCATGCACCCAGTGCTTTGAGCATATTAACATAATCAAAATAAACTCGCTTTCATTTCAATAATTGATGAATTTGCAACCCCGGTATCCTAATAATAGTCAGTGATTCAAATGAGAGTCCACTGTCTAACTGAATGATTTGAGCCAGGGAGGAATGTCTCCTATTCCGGGGACTGATCCGAATCCTGGATGGGTTACAACCTCGGGAGTGACCGAAGTCCAGAGAAGGGTTTGCCAACCGATCAGTTTCTTTGTTTCATGATTAGAATATTAAACATGCCTCACAGAATCACAGAAAAATACAGTGTAGTAAAGGGACTTCGGCCCATCAAGTCTGCACCGCCGCATGGTCTGCCCATCCTAATCCCATTTACCAGCACTTGGCTCATAGCCTCGAATGTTAAGAGATGCCAAGTGCTCATCCCGGTAGTTTTGAAGGATGTGAGGCAACCTGCCTCTACTACTCTCCCAGGCAGTGCATTCCAGACCGTCATCACCCTCTGGGTAAAAAGGTTTTTCCTCAAACCTTCCCTGAACCATCTGCTCCTCACCTTGAACTTGTGTCCCCTCGTAACCAAGCCTTCAGCTACGGGGAACAGCTGTTCTCCATCCACCCTGTCCATGCGCCTCATAATCTTGTACACCTTGATTAGGTCACCCCTCAGTATTCTCTGCTCTAGTGAACACAATCCAAACCTATCCAACCTCTCTTCATAACTAAAATGTCCCATCCCAGGCAACATCTGTTGAAACGCCTCTTCAGGCGCTCCAGTGCAAACACATACTTACTATAATGCGATGACTAGAACTGCACACAGTATCCCAGCTGTGGCATCACCAATGCTCTACATAACTCCAACATGACTTCCGTGCTTTTACTATCTATGCCTCGATTGATAATTGCAAGTGTACCATATGCCTTTTTCACCACCCTATTAACCTGCCCTTCTGCCTTCAGAGATCTAATTACAAACACGCCAAGGTCTCCTTGTTCCACAGGACTTCCCAGTGTGGTGTCATTCATTGAATATTTCCTTGTCAACTTGCTCCTTCCAAAATGTAACGCCTCACACTTTCCGATAACTTTCCCTCCCTGTGACAACTTGCTCAATAACCTCACAATCTCTCTCCCAGAGTTCCATAGCTGCCTCCTCATTCTCCTGGGTGAAGATAAATGTGAAATATTAATTTAACACACTACCAATCCCTCTGGCTCCACCACAGATTCCCCCCTTGGTCCCGAATGGACCCTACTGTTTCTCTAGTTATCCTCTTCCCTTTGATATACTTAGAGAATATCCTGGGATTTTCCCTACTTTTACCAGCTAGAGATTTCTCATATCCCCTCTTTGCTTTCTTAAGCTCAATCCTGCCCTTTCTGTACTGCACGAATGTGTATGTTGATTTGTTTCCCTTGTACTTATTAAGGGCCTCTCTCTTCCTTCTCATTGTATCCTGAATATCTCTGGCCATCAATGCTTCTCTGGGCTTGTTACTCCTTCCTGTTACCCTAAAGGGAACATGTTGGGCCTGTACCCTCCCCATTTCCTCTTTGAACCCCCCCCCCCCCCCACTGCTCTTCCGTAGATCTCCCCGCCAGTACTTTTCCCAATCTACCTTGGCCAGATCCGGCCTTATTTTATTAAAGTCTGCTCTTCCCCAATCCAACAAAATTTTCTGCAATTTGCTTATTTCCTTGTACATAATAAATTGACATTGCACCATGTTGAGGTCGCTATCACTAAAATGCTCCCCTGCCATCACGTCGACCACTCTGTCTGGCTTCATTCCCCAGCATTAGGTCCAGCACTGCAACATCACTTGTTGGACCCTCCACACATAAGTTTTATGAACTCTGCTCCATCTAAGCCCTTAACACAATGACTATGCCAGTTAATGTTGGGAAAGTTGAATTCACCCCGTATAATTACTCTGTTATTTTTACATCTGCATATTACGCCCATATTTGCTTCTCAATTTCCCTCTGGCTATTCGAGGGTCTATAATAAACACCTAGCAATGTGGCTGTCCCTTTTTTATTCTAAGCTCTACCCACAAAGCTTCAATTAATGCAACCCCCAAGATGCAACCCTCGGCAGCACGGTATCAGAAGTGGATAGCTCTGTGGCTTCGCAGCACCAGGGTCCCAGATTCGATTCCCCACTGGGTCACTTTCTGTACGGAGTCTGCACCTTCTTCCCGTGTCCGTGTGGGTTTGCTCCGGTTTCCTCCCACAGTCCGAAGACGTGCAGCTTGGATGGATTGGCCATGATAAATTGCCCTTAGTGACCAAAAAAGGTTCGGGAGGTTATTGGGTTACGGGGATAGGGTGGAAGTGAGGGCTTACGTGGGTCAGTGCAGACTCGATGGGCCGAATGGCCTCCTTCTGCACTGTATGTTCTCTCTCATCTCTCCTTACTGCAGTAATTGTCTTCGTAACTAATATTGCAATTCCTCCCCCTCTTTTGCCCCCTCCCCTGTCCGTCCTGAAGATTCTGTATCCCGGGAGGTTAAGCTGCCAATCCTGCCCCTCTCTCAACCACGTGTCCGCGATGGCTACTATATCATAATTCCACGTGTCAATCCTCGCCCTTAACTCATCCGTTTTACCTGTAATACTCCGTTAATAAAGCAGAGGCCATTTAGCCTTCTCTTACTCCACTGTATTCCCTCTGACTTGATTGTTTTTCTGTGATACACTCTGTCCCTATTCTGGTAACAGTCTGCGCCCCCTTCCCCTGCCACCTGCAAGTGATCTGCTGCATGTCCCAGCTGCTTATCTGTTAAGCCTGGAGGTTTAGATCGGAGACAAGGTGAGGTCATTATTGCGATTTTTTACCTCTTAAGCAATCCCAAATCCAATGTTTGCGTGACAAAAGCAGTCCTTACTACATGGGCTCAGAAACCAGGAATGTTTATTGGTAATTTTCAGTCTTCCCTCTTTCTCTGACAGCGAATTTAATGGTAATTGTGGTCGTGTCGCAGGGAAAGTGTGGCCTCTCCGCTGGTACCGTTCGTTACCTGGTAGCCATGGCAATGGCAGATCTCCTGTCAATTATCACTGAGGTCATACTCAACCGAATCAATAATTATTATTTCCCAATGGTTTTAATGGAATTCACCCCTGCGTGTCGAGTTCGATATGTCCTGCTCCGTATAGGCATCGACTGTTCTGTATGGTTCACCGTCACCTTCACTTTTGATCGATTTGTCCTTATTTGTTGTCAGAAGCTGAAATCTAAATATTGCACCAAGACAACTGCGGCGGTGATACTAGCAACAACCGGCATTTTTCTCTGTTTAAAAAACATTCCCCTGTACTTCAGATTTGAACCCAGCAGGATAGTTAACAATGTTGAAATCAGATGTTCTAATAAGCCAAGCTACTTTACTGACCCGGTTTGGATTGGATTCAGAATGTTTGATAAGGTTTTAACTCCTTTGCTGCCATTCGGTTTAATTCTGCTGCTCAACGCTCTGACAGTCAGACACATTTTAGTGGCCAGTCGAGCCCGGAAGGCACTAAGGGGTCAGAGGAAGAGAGAGAATGTCAGTGACCCAGAGATGGAGAGCAGAAGGAAATCTATGATTTTACTCTTCACTCTATCGGGCAGCTTCATACTCCTGTGGTTTATGTATATTTTATATTTTTTTGATGTCGATGGATATTTAGAAAATAGTTCTTCTTATATCTTTGATAAAGTCTCATACATGCTGCGGAATTTAAATTGCTGCACCAATGCGTTTATTTATGTGTTGACTCAGTCCAAATTTAGAGAACAGGTTGTGAAGTTAGTGAGATATCCGGCTGTGTCAATTATTAAATTAATGAAGAAACAGAAACACTGAGAGGAGCTCAATGGCCCAATGCTCAAGGGTAACAGAGGAATGCAGGAGGACTGGAAGGAAACCCCCCGAGGAGGGAATACGACAGATCGGGCCACGATGGATAAGCGCTGACATTCAGAGGAGCGGCTGTAAAGGGGCCAGGAGGACAGACAGCACAGTCTCTGAATATCAGGAAATACTGATGTGGAGATGCTGGCGTTGGATTGGGGTGGGCACAGTAAGAAGTCTGACAACACCAGGTTAAATCCAACAGGTTTGTTTCGAATCACTAGCTTTCAGAGCACTGCTCCTTCAGCAGGTGAGTGAAGAGGTGGGTTCCACAACCCATACATTGACAAAATCACTCGACACCAGCATATACCATGACGACGGCATTGCTGCAACAGCCTGAGTCCTCAACACCAACAATTACCAATCTCCAGACGCAATTCTGCAACTCATCCGCTTCATCCTGGATCACAACGTCTTCACCATCGACAACAAGTTCTTCGTCCAGACTCACGGAACAGCCATGGGATCAGATTTGCATCCCAATACGCCAACATCATCACGCACAAGTTCGAACAAGACCTCCTCACTGCACAGGACCTTCAACACCAGACACATTGATGACATTTTTTTCCTTTGGACCCACAGCGATGAATCACTGAAATGACAACACAATGACATTAATAAGTTCCATCCCACCATCAGACTCATCATGGACTACTCTCCAGAATCAGTTGCATTCTTGGACACATGCATCTCCATCAAGGACGGTCACCTCAGCACTTCCCGCAAGCCCAAGGACAATCTCACGATGCTCCACTTCTCCAGCTTCCACCCTAAACACATTAAAGAAGCCATCCCCTATGGACAAGCCCTCCATATGCACAGGATCTGCCCAGTCAAGGAGGAACGTAACAGACATCTATAGACACTGAAAGACGCACTCGTAAGAACAGGATATGGTGCACGACTCATCGATCAACAGTCCCAACGTGCCACAGCAAAAAACCGCACCAAGCTCCACAGAAGACAAACATGGGACACAACCGACAGAGTACCGTTCGCCGTCCAGTACTTCCCCAGGGCAGAGAAACTACGACATCTTCTTCGCAGCCTTTAACATGCCATCAATGGAGACGAACATCTTGACAAGGCCATCCCCACACCCCACTACTTGCCTTCAGACAACCACACAGCCTCTAACAGGCCAACGTTGTCTACCTCGTACGCTGCAGGAAAGGATGTCCCGAAGCGTGGCACATTGGCGAGACGATGCAGACGCTGCGACAACGAATGATCGGACATCGTGCGACAATCGCCAGGCAGAAATGTTCCCTTCCAGTCGGGGAACACTTCAGCAGTCAAGGGTATTTAACCTTTGATCTTCGGGTAAGCGTTCTCCAAGGCGGCCTTCAGGATGCACGACAATGCAGAATCGCCGAGCAGAAACTGATAGCCAGGTTCTGCACTACAGCCTCAACCGAAACCTTGGACTCATGTTGCATTACATTCATCCCCCACCATCTGGCCTGTGTGGTGTTGGGCGTTCTGACACACAGATGAGCCAACACGGTTGTATATGGTACAACGCTATTTTATTTAAACTTTCTATGTACAGTTTTGTCTTGATACTCTGCACGTGGGGATTCCCTGTTTGTGATCTTGTAACAGGTCTTGTCCGTGTCTTTGTCCCCAGACCTACTGTCCACTAGGTGTCATGCTCGTGCTTTTATGTGGTTGCTGTCCTTGTGTGTGATTGGTTGTGGTGTTGTGTGCTCTGATTTGTCTGTTGGTGTGTCCATCATGATGCGTGTGTTTGAATATCATGACAGCCTGGGCTTGCAAACTCCTACCAACTGTCCTGGCTTGAGACAATTGACACCTGTTTAACCTGCGATTGTACTTCTCTCCAGTTGCTCCATCTGAACCTGTAGAGACATAATTACCTGCAAAGACTCGCATTCAAAGTATCGTCTTGCATCATTGACTTTGTCTGCATATGTGGATGTGGAACTCACCTCTTCATTCACCTGAGGAATGCGCTGCGCTCCGAAAGCTACTGATTTGAAACAAACCTGTTGGGCTTTAACCTGGACTTCTTGATGCATCAGGAAATACAACAGCAGGCCCGTGCCTCCTCCACCTCCTCTGTCTCGATTCTCAACACCTTCAGTCGTCTCAGAAGAAAGAATAGAGCTTTCACAAATACAACAGGCTGCCCATTGTGGAAACCTTGTGTGAATACATTTTATTTATTTATTATTCTATTTATTTATATGTGCCACTTTCATTCGCCCGCCTGATCATTGCGAACTCTCTCTCTCTCTTTCTATCCCTCCTCTCCCCTGGATAGACAGACAGTGGGTGGAGGGGGGTGGGGGGGTGGAGGGGGTTATAAGGACCTCAGTGGGGAGCTGAGAACAGTAAGGGATGCGAGGGCAGTGAATGGATTGGCAAACGGTACTGACAACCCTTAGACTTAGCTTGGGGCTTTCTTGACGACTCCATCCCTCTTCCAGGGAACTGTCTGCAGCTGGCGCTGCCTGTTTGCAGACTGTTCATATCTGACATCAGACAAGTTTCTAACCAGATATCTACCACTCTCCTTCTCACTGCCCAGCACCAATATGTCTCTTCACAGTCCATTGTTCCCACCTTCAACCCTCAGGCTCCACTTTTGCTTTCTGCCTCCTGCTCAATACTCACTCTCCTACTTTATCTCTCACTCAACATCACACTGAATTCCTCTCCCATTACCTTTCCTCACTCTCCAGCATAATCAGTCCCTCTCGCCTCCCTATAATCATTTCCACACATTTTATTTTATTTCGCTCTCCCACTCTCTATTTATCAACCATACTGCTTGCTCCCCTTTCTCTCAGTCTCACCCTCTGTCTCTCCCCTTCCTTGCAATCTGTCCACACCCATTGCGTTTCTTCCAATGCAGGCCCCTGAATGGGTCTAACGAAAACGTGTAGAGACCCTTATTCTGCATCTAATGGGCACTTTAATTGCCCTGGAAATGTTGATGGGACAATCTAAAGGGGCATTTACTCTTCAATTACATCTTGATACACCTGCCCAGGACGTCTAGAGAACCTGGTTCTAGAGAACCATTTGATGGAAGTGCTTGACAGGGACAATATCGAGGGAGCTTTGGATGTATCTAGCTCCATGTTCCCTGGGAGGGACATTGTAGAGCTAGCTTTACTTTGTATCGAACCCTGTGTTCGGGGGCATTTGATAAGTGCGGTGCAGAAGGAGATTTATTCTGTGGATAATCGAGTGTAAATACATCCTGTGAGTATTCAATGACAACACTGCGGACATATTTGTACTCAGCGTTCCATCCAAATTCTTCCCCTTCCAATAAATAACAATAAAACCTAAGGAGCATTCTCTGACCTGTGATATATTTAGTCATGGCTTACTTTTCTGCATGTTATTTTTATCACAATCTCAGCTGGGACAGCACGTGACACGTGAACAGGAGAACACATGAACATGATATTTGAGGCATGCACTTTCAGCTACACTTGAACCTGGTTCAGGGGAACCACCTGTGCAAAGTAAAGCTCGCCGTGGACCCCAAGATGTGGGACGAGGAACAACAAATATCTGTACAGAGCGGAGGGGCGACAGGGGAGGTCATGATGAGGAGGAGAATACACCAAATCCTACAGAATCTTACATACAGGGTCACAGAGTTGCTCACTTGGACAGGGATTGCAGAAGAGCAGAACTAGATTGACATGGGTGAGCAGTATGTTTGCAGTGTACATGACTCACAAAATGCAAACCGGATGCTCAACTTTATTCCAAGTATAAAAGATGAGATTTCTTGATGTACATGGCATTGGAGAGAACACAGTGTTGGTCAGCTCCAATTAGATGACACTCAGAATCGTTTCACTTGGCTTTTTCCTGTAATGAAGGTGTTGGTTAGTGTTATAACCTGCCTACTGACGATTGGCTGGGGACTAATGACTATCCCACAATCCTATGGGAGTATGAACTTCCCCAATGAGGGGGGCGGAGAAACTCCTACTATAAATAAGCTGGCCAGTCCAGGAACCAGGAGGAAGGAGAAGGTAGCAAGGGAAGTTACTGCTACTGCTATGTATAGATTGTTATAGTAAATAAACTTTATTATTTTGTATCCTTAAAACTCGTGCTGGGTTCTTCGGGGCCTTTACAAAACTGGCGACGAAGGTAAAAGTGAATAGCTGTCTACACTGCTGAAGCCACCTCCCTGGATTTTTGTTGGATACAGCTTGGAAGTTGTTTTCTATTATACCATGCCTCTGTACGGACGTTTGGATGTTTTTGATGCTGCGCTGGAAAGCTGGAACCAGTACACGCAACGGATGCGTTACTATTTCCGGGCAAACAATATCACTGAAAACGAGCGCCAGGTGGTCATATTGCTCACCGCCTGCGGGCCGCATACGTTTGGGGTGATTAGGAGCCTTACGTACCCAGCTGCGCCGGACACCAAAACATTTGACGAACTTGTGAATATAGTGGGGCAACACTTTAACCCAACCCCGTCCACGATAGTCCAACGTTACCGGTTTAATACCGCTGAGAGGACCCCTGGAGAATCCCTTGCCGATTTTTTATCCAGGCTACGCGGGATTGCGGAATACTGTGACGATGGTGAGACCTTGTCAGAAATGTTACGCGACCGTTTGGTTTGCGGTATTAACAATGCGGCCACCCAGAGAAAGTTGTTAGCGGAGCCAACATTGACTTTTCAACAGGCAATACAAATAGTCTTGTCCCGAGAGAGCGCAGAGCGAGGAGTACAGGAGCGACAGGGAATGGAAGTGCATGCCTTGGGGCGAAACCCTTTCCGCCCAAAAATGTCCCCCCGCACTCCTGCGGTACCTTGGGCGAGGCAACGACCAGACTGACGCCAGTGGCCATCGGACATTCCTCCCCGAAGGGAGCCTTCTCCAGAGCCAATGGATGAGGAGCCATGTCCGTGTCAGACTTGTAGGCGCGACCCCGTCGCGGACGGCGGTCCTGGGGACGCCAGAGGCGCCGTCTTTCCGACCGAAACTGGGACCAGCCCAGGGGCCGTAACTGGGACCAGCCCAGAGGCCGTACCTTCCATGTGGATGAACCTGCGGCGACCACTCCTGAGGACGTGGAGACGGAGGACGACTGCCTGCAGCTGCATTGTGTGGCAGCTCCCCGTGTGGCCCCCATTAAGGTGACAGTACGGGTCAATGGCCACCCGCTGGAGATGGAGTTGGATACTGGCGCAGCAGTCTCCGTGATCGCCCAGAGGACATTCGACCGCATCAAGCAGGGTATACAGACCCTTACACTAACTGACTCACAGGCCAGGTTGGCCACCTACACGGGGGAACCACTGGACATTGCAGGAACTACAATGACCCCTGTTGTCTATGGACGCCAGGAGGGGCGTTTCCCACTTATCGTACTGCGTGGCCATGGGCCCAGCCTGTTGGGTCGGGACTGGTTGCGCCATTTGCGGTTGCAATGGCAGCACATCCTCCAAACAGTTTCTGGAGGGTTGACTGAGGTGCTAGGACGATACACAGAGGTATTCCAGCCTGGTCTGGGGAAAATAAAAGGGGCCGTAGCCCGTATCCAAGTTGAACCAGGAGCCACACCGTGCTATTTCCGGGCGCGCCCAGTGCCTTACGCTTTGCTCGAGAAGGTAGAAGGGGAGCTCACTCGTTTGGAGAGTTTGGGTATTATCAGGCCCGTCCGTTTTGCTGACTGGGCAGCACCAATTGTGCCAGTAATGAAGCCAGATGCCACAGTTCGCTTGTGTGGCGACTATAAACTTACAGTGAATACAGTTTCCCGACTCGACCGATACCCAATGCCTCGCATAGAGGATCTCTACGCGAAACTTGCAGGTGGACTCTCATTCACAAAATTAGATATGAGTCACGCCTACCTGCAGTTGGAGCTGGACCCTGCCTCCCGACCATATGTAACAATTAAACACACCGGGGCCTGTATGAATATACACGGTTGCCCTTTGGAGTATCCTCTGCCTGCGCAATTTTTCACCGTGTTATGGAGGGCATTTTGAGAGGTTTACCACGTGTGGCTGTCTACCTAGATGACGTGTTGATTACAGGGACGTCGGAGCAAGAGCATTTGGAAAATCTGGAGCCTGTCCTTAGACGCCTTTCGGAGGCTGGAGTCCGTTTACGTCACACAAAGTGCGTATTTCAGGCAAAAGAAGTAGTCTACCTAGGTTATCGGGTGGACCGCGAGGGTCTGCACCCCGTCGCAGAGAAGGTGCGTGCAATTCAACATGCCCCCACCCCGACTGACACTTCGCATCTTCGTTCTTTTCTCGGTCTCGTAAACTATTACGGGAAGTTCCTCCCCAATCTGGCAACTACGCTGGCCCCCTTACACCTGCTGCTAAAGAAAAATCACACCTGGGTTTGGGGTCAGCCGCAAGAAACCGCTTTCCGGCGGGTAAAGCAACAATTGTCGTCGTCTGGGTTACTAACCCACTATGATCCGGGAAAGCCTTTGCTCGTCACATGTGATGCATCCCCGTATGGTATTGGGGCTGTCCTGTCCCACAAGATGGAGAACGGGGCCGAGCGACCGATAGCTTTCGCCTCCCGCACATTGACTGCAGCGGAGAAGAAGTACGCGCAGATCGAGAAGGAGGGCCTGGCAGTGGTTTTCGCGGTGAAACGCTTCCACCAGTATGTGTACGGCCGCCATTTCACTATCGTGACTGATCATAAGGGGCAGCACGGTAGCCTTGTGGATAGCACAATTGCTTCACAGCTCCAGGGTCCCAGGTTCGATTCTGGCTTGGGTCACTGTCTGTGCGGAGTCTGCACATCCTCCCCGTGTGTGCGTGGGTTTCCTCCGGGTGCTCTGGTTTCCTCCCACAGTCCAAAGATGTGCGGGTTAGGTGGATTGGCCATGATAAATTGCCCTTACTGTCCAAAATTGCCCTTAGTGTTGGGTGGGGTTACTGGGTTATGGGGATAGGGTGGTGGTGTTGACCTTGGGTAGGGTGCTCTTTCCAAGAGCCGGTGCAGACTCGATGGGCCGAATGGCCTCCTTCTGCTCTGTAAATTCTATGAAAGTCTATGAAAGTCTATGAAAGTCGATAAGCCCCTGCTGGGACTCTTCAGAGAGGATAAGCCGATACCGCCCATTGCTTCTGCACGGATCCAGCGCTGGGCTTTGTTGCTTGCTGCATATGAGTATTCTCTGGAGCACAAACCAGGTACACAGATAGCAAATGCCGACGCACTGAGCCGATTGCCTTTATCGACCGGCCCCATGTCGACCCCCACGACCGGTGAGGTGGTCGCAACCCTAAATTTTTATGGACACCTTGCCTGTCACGGCATCACAGATCCGTGAGTGGACCCAGACGGAGTCAGTCCTGTCAAAGGTTCGGCACATAGTCCTGTATGGTGGGCAGCATAGACAGCTCCCAGGCGAGTTACGGGCATTTTCCTCCAAGCTGTCAGAGTTCAGCGTGGAAGACGGCATCCTCTTGTGGGGGACGCGTGTGGTTGTCCCGGAAAAAGGCCAGGAGCTGATATTATCAGACTTGCACAATGGGCATCCGGGCGTGACCAAGATGAAAATGTTGGCCCGGAGTTATGTCTGGTGGCCAGGCCTCGACACCGACATTGAGAAGGTGGCCCAAAACTGCTCCATTTGCCAGGAGCATCAGAAGCTTCCGCCGGCCGCGCCCCTACATCACTGGGAATGGCCAGGGCGGCCTTGGGCACGCTTACATGCAGATTTCGCAGGCCCTTTTCAGGGATCCATGTTCCTTCTACTAATTGACGCCCAGTCCAAATGGCTGGAGGTGCATAAAATGCAGGGGACAACGTCCTGCGCAACAATTGGAAAAAATGCGTTTATCATTCAGCATGCATGGCCTCCCCGAGGTGCTGGTCACGGATAATGGCACTCCATTCACGAGTGAGGAGTTTGCTAGGTTTACAAAGATGAACGGCATCCGCCATATCCGCACTGCCCCTTACCACCCGACTTCAAATGGGTTGGCAGAGCGTGCAGTGCAAACATTCAAAAGAGGCCTAAAGAAGCAGTATTCCGGATCAATGGACACGAGACTGGCTCGGTTTTTGTTTACGTACAGGCCCACCCCCCATGCAGTGACTGGGGTAGCTCCCGCAGAACTCCTAATGGGCCGGAGACTTCGCACCCGCCTTAGTATGGTCTTCCCGGACATTGGCGCAAAAGTACGCCGCACACAAGAACGGCAGGGACCGGGATTGTCTCGGCATCGTCCGATTCGGCAGTTTGCGCCCGGTGACCCAGTATTCGTTCGGAATTTTGCTGGTGGTGCCCAATGGGTTCCTGGGGTAATCTTTCACCAAACGGGCCCTATATCGTACCAAGTGCAAGCCCAGGGTCGTCTCCAGCGAAAACATGTAGACCACGTCCGGTCCAGAAGATCATCCCCGCAAAAGATTCCCCGCCCCCGGAGCTCAGTTCAACAGCGGCAAAGACCAGAAACAAGGGAAGGTAGTCCTCCAAATCTTCCACTGGTGCCTCACTCAAAGCCTGCGCAGGTCATGACGGGACCGAATGGGGACAGAGACGCTGACATGACGGAGGCAGCAGACTCTGACTCCGAGATGGAGACACAGGATGAATCAGAGGGGGAATCCTCGGGTCCACAGGCCGTGGATGTACAACCGCGCCGTTCATCACGGAAGCGCCGGTCTCCGTCTCGTAATACGCCGCCTGATCCAGCGCCGCGTGAAAATGGCGTCCGGCCTGCGGCCAAACGAGTTTGACGCCTTCCTTCGCCAGGGCCTACGGTGGATTCCTTAGACTTTGGGGGGGAGGGATGTTATAACCTGCCTACTGACGATTGGCTGGGGACTAATGACTTTCCCACAATCCTATGGGAGTATGAACTTCCCCAATGAGGGGGGCGGAGAAACTCCTACTATAAATAAGCTGGCCAGTCCAGGAACCAGGAGGAAGGAGAAGGTAGCAAGGGAAGTTACTGCTACTGCTATGTATATATTGTTATAGTAAATAAACTTTATTATTTTGTATCCTTAAAACTCGTGCTGGATTCTTCGGGGCCCTTACAAAAGTTAGGAGGAGACTTTGCCCATATTGGGCAATACTCATTAAATCTATGAAGAATGAGAGGTGATCCTAGTGAAACATGTCCCATTCCGAGGAGGCGTGGCAGGCAAGATTAGGAGAAGATGTTCCTCTCATTTCAGTAATCTGGAGCTTCGTGAACATTAAAAGCGGGGCGAGGTTAAATTTAAGATGGAGCGGAGTGGGAATTGGTTCAACCTGAGGGTCGCTGGTATTTCCATTCCCTTTCCCAGCCAGCAGTGGAAGCTCTGCCCAGAGGGACTGTCAGGAAAGTGGAACTAAGATCACAATCAGGCCATCCACGGTTTCGCTGCTCGATGGGCCGAATCGCCTATTGCTGATCCTGTGTATTACTATATTCATGATTCCAATTATTCTTAATTTATTCAAGATAATATTCGAGGTTGGAGTACATACTCCCAGTTCAGCCATTTTAACCATTGTGTTATTCCAATCAATCTGCACATCACAGCCCGTTTCTAGCATCAGAACCGTGTGAGTTCAAGTCAGCATTGAAGAGCGGCCGCATTGTCAGATCGTAAGACTTGGGATAGTTCCACATAACAAGAGGTTTAGTGCTGTGAATAACAACTCACAGTCTGAGGCTCAGTGCTGGGGACAGGGCCACACGGTCAGAGGCTCAGTACTGGGGATAGTGCCACACGGTCAGATGCTCAGTACTGGGGACAGTGCCACACAGTCAGAGGCTCAGTACTGGGGATAGAGCCCACACAGTCAGAGGCTCAGTACTGGGGGTAGTGCCACACAGTCAGAGGCTCAGTACTGAGGATAGTGCCACACAGTCAGAGGCTCAGTACTGGGGATAGAGCCACACAGTCAGAGGCTCAGTACTGGGGATAGTGCCACACAGTCAGAGGCCCAGTACTGGGGATAGTGCCACACAGTCAGAGGCTCAGTACTGGGGATAGTGCCACACAGCCAGAGGCTCAGTACTGGGGATAGAGCCACACAGTCAGAGGCTCAGTACTGGGGATAGTGCCACACAGTCATAGGCTCAGTACTGGGGATAGTGCCACACAGTCAGAGGCTCAGTACTGGGGATAGAGCCACACAGTCAGAGGCTCAGTACTGAGGATAATGCCACACAGTCAGATGCTCAGTACTGGGGACAGTGCCACACAGTCAGAGGCTCAGTACTGGGGATAGTGCCACACAGTCAGAGGCTCAGTACTGGGGATAGAGCCACACAGTCAGAGGCTCAGTACTGGGGATATTGCCACACAGTCAGAGGCTCAGTACTGGGGATAGTGCCACACAGTCAGAGGCTCAGTACTGGGGATAGAGCCACACAGTCAGAGGCTCAGTACTGGGGATAGTGCCACACAGTCAGAGGCTCAGTACTGGGGATAGTGCCACACAGTCAGAGGCACAGTACTGGGGATAGTGCCACAGTCAGAGGCTCAGTACTGGGGATATTGCCACACAGTCAGAGGCTCAGTACTGGGGATAGTGCCACACAGTCAGAGGCTCAGTACTGGGGATAGTGCCACACAGTCAGAGGCTAAGTACTGGGGATAGTGCCACACAATCAGAGGTTCTGTACCAGGGATAGTGCCACGCAGTCAGGCTCAGTACTGGGGATAGTGCCACACAGTCAGAGGCTCAGTACTGGGGCTAGTGCCACACAGTCAGAGGCTCAGTACTGGGGATAGTGCCACACAGTCAGAGGCTCAGTACTGGGGATAGAGACACACAGTCAGAGGCTCAGTCCTGGGGATAGTGCCACACAGTCAGAGGCTCAGTACTGGGGATAGTGCCACGCAGTAAGAGGCTCAGTACTGGGGATAGTGCCACACAGTCAGAGGCTCAGTACTGGGGATAGTGCCACACAGTCAGAGGCTCAGTACTGGGGATAGTGCCACACAGTCAGAGGCTCAGTACTGGGGATAGTGCCACACAGTCAGAGGCTCAGTACTGGGGATAGTGCCACACAGTCAGAGGCTAAGCACTGGGGATAGTGCCACACAATCAGAGGTTCTGTACCAGGGATAGTGCCACACAGTCAGGCTCAGTACTGGGGATAGTGCCACACAGTCAGAGGCTCAGTACTGGGGCTAGTGCCACACAGTCAGAGGCTCAGTACTGGGGATAGTGCCACACAGTCAGAGGCTCAGTACTGGGGATAGTGCCACACAGTCAGATGCTCAGTCCTGGGGATAGTGCCACACAGTCAGAGGCTCAGTACTGGGGATAGTGCCACACAGTCAGAGGCTCAGTACTAGGGATAGTGCCACACAGTCAGAGGCTCAGTACTGGGGATAGTGCCACACAGTCAGAGGCTCAGTACTGGGGATAGTGCCACACAGTCAGAGGCTCAGTACTGGGGATAGAGCCACACAGTCAGAGACTCAGGACTGGGGATAGTGCCACACAGCCAGAGGCTCAGTACTGGGGATAGTGCCACACAGTCAGAGGCTCCGTACTGGGGATAGTGCCACACAGTCAGAGACTCAGTACTGGGGATAGTGCCACACAGTCAGGGACTCAGTACTGGGGATAGTGTCACACAGTCAGAGGCTCACTACTGGGGATAGAGCCACACAGTCAGAGGCTCAGTACTGGGGATAGTGCCACACAGTCATAGGCTCAGTACTGGGGATAGTGCCACACAGTCAGAGGCTCAGTACTGGGGATAGAGCCACACAGTCAGAGGCTCAGTACTGAGGATAATGCCACACAGTCAGAGGCTCAGTACTGGGGATAGTGCCACACAGTCATAGGCTCAGTACTGGGGATAGTGCCACACAGTCAGATGCTCAGTACTGGGGACAGTGCCACACAGTCAGAGGCTAAGTACTGGGGACAGTGCCACACAGTCAGAGGCTCAGTACTGGGGATAGAGCCACACAGTCAGAGGCTCAGTACTGGGGATAGTGCCACACAGTTAGAGGCTCAGTACTGGGGATAGTACCACACAGTCAGAGGCTCAGTACTGGGGATAGTGCCACATAGTCAGAGGCTCAGTACTGGGGATAGAGCCACACAGTTAGAGGCTCAGTACTGGGGATAGAGCCACACAGTCAGTGGCTCAGTACTGAGGATAGTGCCACACAGACAGAGGCTCAGTACTGGGGACAGTGCCACACGGTCAGAGGCTCAGTACTGGGGATAGTGCCACACAGTCAGAGGCTCAGTACTGGGGATAGTGCCACACGGTCAGAGGCTCAGTACTGGGGATAGTGCCACACAGACAGAGGCTCAGTACTGGGGACAGTGCCACACGGTCAGAGGCTCAGTACTGGGGATAGTGCCACACAGTCAGAGGCTCAGTACTGGGGATATTTACACACAGTCAGAGGCCCAGTACTGGTTTTATTGAAATTGTTTTTCCCTGAGCAACATTTTTCCCGCTTACAAAGCAATTGAAACAAATTTTTAAAAAACTTTTTAACAATAATAATAATAATAATAATATACAAGTAACAAAACCTCGTACTCTATTGACCTATACTCAACTAAGCCTCCTCCCCCCCCCCCCCCCCCCCACCCCCTCCCCCTGGGTTGCTGCTGCTGGCCATCTGTCTTCCCTCTAACGTTCCCCTCGGTAGTCGAGAAATGGCTGCCACCGCCTGGTGAACCCTTGAGCCGATCCTCTCAGGGCAAACTTTATCTGCTCCAGTTTAATAAACCCCGCCATATCGTTTACCCAGGCCTCCAGTCCGGGGGTTTTTGCCTCCTTCCACATGAGTAGGATCCTGCACCGGGCTACGAGAGACGCAAAGGCCACGACATCGGCCTCTTTCGCCTCCTGCACTCCCGGCTCTTCCGCAACTCCAAATAGAGCTAACCCCCAGCCTGGTTTGACCCGTGCCTTCACCACCTGCGAAACACTCCCGTCACTCCCTTCCAGTACACTTCCAGTGCCGGGCATGCCCAAAAAATATGTGCGTGGTTTGCCGGGCTCCCGCCACACCTCCCACATTTGTCCTCCACTCCAAAGAACCTGCTCAATCTTGTCCCCGTTATGCGTGCTCTATGTAGCACCTTAAATTGAATCAGGCTAAGCCTGGCGCATGAGGAAGAGGAATTTACCCTGCTTAGGGCATCAGCCCACATACCCTCCTCTATCTCCTCACCTAATTCTTCTTCCGACTTTCTTTTTAGTTCGCCCACCGACTCCTCCCCCTCTTCCCTCATCTCTCTATAAATCTCTGACACCTTGCCCTCTCCGACCCACACCCCTGAAAGCACCCTGTCCTGTATCCCCTGTGTCGGGAGCCGCGGAAATTCCCTCACCTGTTGTCTAGTAAATGCCCTCACCTGCATATATCTCAAGAAATTCCCCCGGGGTAACTTGTACTTTTCCTCCAGTGCTCCCAAGCTCGCAAAAGTCCCATCTATGAATAAATCTCCCACCTTCCTAATTCCCAACTGGTACCAGCTCTGAAATCCTCCATCCATTCTTCCTGGGGCGAACTTATGGTTGTTCCTGATAGGGGACCCCACCAGGGCTCCCCGCACCCCTCTCTGTCGCCTCCACTGTCCCCATATGTTCAGTGTTGCCGCCACCACCGGGTTCATGGTGTACTTTTTCGGTGAGAACGGTAGCGGCGCCGTCACCAGCGCCTCGAGACTCGTCCCTTTACAAGACCTTCTCTCCAGCCTTTTCCATGCCGCTCCCTCACCCTCCATCATCCATCTATGTATCATTGCCACATTGGCGGCCCAATAATAATCTCCCAAGTTCGGTAGTGCCAGTCCTCCTCTGTCCCTACTGCGCTGCAGGAACCCCCTCCTTACTCTCGGAACTTTCCCTGCCCACACAAAGCTCGTAATGCCCCTATCTATTTTATTAAAAAAGGTCCTGGTGATTAAAATAGGGAGACATTGAAATACAAATAAGAACCTCGGGAGGACCATCATCTTAATTGCCTGCACCCTGCCCGCCAGCGATAAAGGCTGCATGTCCCACCTCTTAAAGTCCTCCTCCATTTGTTCTACCAGCCGTGTCAGATTAAGTCTGTGCAAGGTTCCCCAGCTCCTAGCGATCTGAATCCCCAAGTATCGGAAGTTTCTTTCCACTTTCCTTAGCGGCAAGCCTTCTATCTCTCTACTCTGGTCCCCTGGATTTATCACATATAATTCACTCTTCCCCATGTTTAACCTATACCCCGAAAATTCCCCGAACCTCCTCAAGATTCGCACAACCTCTATCATCCCCCCCGCTGGGTCCGACACGTATAGCAATAGGTCATCCGCGTATAACGAGACTCGGTGTTCTTCTCCCCCTCTAGTCACCCCTCTCCATTTCCTGGAGTCTCTCAGCGCCATGGCCAGAGGTTCAATTGCCAGCGCAAACAACAATGGAGACAGCGGGCATCCCTGTCTTGTTCCCCTATATAATCGGAAATACTCCGATCTATGTCGACCTGTAACTACGCTTGCCGTTGGTGCCCCATAAAGTAGTCTAACCCAGCGAATAAATCCGTTCCCAAACCCAAACCTCCTTAACACTTCCCATAAATACTCCCACTCCACCCTATCAAATGCCTTCTCTGCGTCCATTGCCGCCACTATCTCTGCCTCCCCCTCCACTGAGGGCATCATTATCACCCCTAATAGCCGTCGCACGTTAACATTCAATTGTCTCCCTTTTACGAACCCTGTCTGGTCTTCGTGCACCACCCCCGGGACACAGTCCTCTATCCTCGATGCCAGCACCTTTGCTAGCAGTTTGGCGTCCACGTTCAATAGTGAAATAGGCCTATAGGACCCACACTGCATCGGATCTTTGTCCCTCTTCAAAATTAGCGATATCGTAGCCTCCGACATTGTCGGGGGTAGTGTCCCCCCTTCCCTGGCCTCATTGAACGTCCTCGCCAACAACAGGGCCAACAAGTCAACATATTTTCTGTAGAATTCCACCGGGAACCCGTCCGGCCCCGGGGCCTTCCCTGCTTGCATGCTTCCCAGTCCCTTAATAACCTCGTCCACCTCAATCGGCGCCCCCAGGCCTGCCACCGCCTGCTCCTCCACTTTCGGGAACCTCAACTGGTCCAGGAACTGCCGCATCCCCTCCTCTCCCTCTGGGGGCTGAGACCTATACAGTTCTTCATAAAAGGTCTTAAACACCTCATTTATCTTTCCTGCCCTTCGCACAGTGTCTCCCCTTTCATCCCTAATTCCTCCTATCTCCCTCGCTGCTGCCCTCTTTCGCAGTTGGTGCACCAACAGGCGACTAGCCTTTTCCCCATATTCATACTTCCTCCCCTGTGCCCTCCTCCACAGTACCTCCGCCTTTCTGGTGGTCAGAAGGTCAAACTCGGTCTGGAGTCGTCTCCTCTCCCTGAATAGCTCCTCCTCCGGGGTCTCTGCAAATTCCCTGTCCACCCTTAAAATCTCCCCCAGTAATCTATCCCTTTCCTTGGCCTCTGTTTTCCTTTTGTGGGCCACAATAGAAATCAGCTCTCCTCTGACCACCGCTTTTAGTGCTTCCCAGACCACACCCACAGGGACGTCGCCGTCGTCATTGACCTCCAGGTATCTCTCGATACACCCCCTCAGACTTGCACACACTCCCTCATCCGCCATCAGTCCCACATCTAATCGCCAGAGTGTTCTCTGCTCCCTGTCCCCTCCCACTTCCAGGTCCACCCAATGTGGGGCATGATCTGAAACCGCTATGGCTGAGTATTCATCTTCTTCCACCCTAGAGATCAACGACCTTCCTAAAACAAAATATCTATCCGGGAGTACACTTTATGGACGTGGGAGAAGAAGGAATACTCCCTAGCCCTGGGTCTAAGAAATCGCCATGGATTCACTCCCCCCATTTGGTCCATAAACCCCTTAAGTACCTTGGCCGCTGCCGGCCTTCTTCCAGTCCTTGAGCTGGATCTATCTAGCCCCGGGTCCAGCACCATATTAAAGTCCCCTCCTAAAATCAAATTTCCTACCACCAGGTCCGGTATACGCCCCAGCATCCATCTCATGAACCCTGCATCGTCCCAATTTGGGGCATACACATTAACCAACACGACCTCCATTCCCTCCAGCATACCACTCACCATTACATATCTACCTCCACTATCTGCTACGATGTTCTTTGCTTCAAATGCTACCCGTTTCCCCACCAAAAAGGCCACCCCTCTGTTCTTTGCGTCCAGTCCTGAGTGGAACACCTGTCCCACCCATCCTTTCCTTAGCCTAACTTGGTCTGCCACCTTGAGGTGCGTCTCTTGGAGCATAGCCACGTCTGCCCTCAGTCCTTTCAAATGCGCGAGCACTCGGGCCCTTTTTATCGGTCCATTCAGGCCTCTCACGTTCCACGTGATCAGCCTCACTGGGGGGCTACCTGCCCCCCTCCCGTGTCGACTAGCCATTACCTTCTCTAGGCCAGTCCCATATCCCGCCTCCGCGCTCCCGCTCGCTCCCCCAGCGTTGCATTCCGCCCCCGACCACCCTCTCTTTAGCCATTTCCTTTTGGATTTCACAGCAGCAACCCGGTTGTCCCCTCCCATCCCCCCCACCCCCCCCCCCCCCCGCCCTGCTAGATCCCTATCTAGCTTGATTGCTCCCCTCATATCACTTCCGTAAGTCAGCTGACTTCAACTGACCCCGGCTACTCCTGCTCGCTCCTCGACCCCCCCCCGGTGTGAGGGAACTCCCATCCGCCTTGCGCCTATTTTCCCGCCTTATTCTTTCTGGCGTGGGAACATCCCTTTACCTGACCCGCCTCTTATGGCGCAGCTCCCTTTCCCCTCCCCCTCTCCTTCCCCATTCTCCGACTATGTCCCGCCTCTCCTCCCTCACCGGCGCCCACATTTCCCCAGTGTCTCCCCCCTTCCCTGTTTACTTCTCGATTAACTTTCACCATCCCATTAACAAAAACAATAATAACAACAATAACAGTTCCCTGCAGCATCAGTCCCTCAGTTCCGGTCCAGTTTCTCTTCATTGATGAAGGACCATGCTTCCTCCGCCGTCTCGAAATAATAGTGTCTCTCCTGATGCGTGACCCATAGTCTTGCCGGCTGCAGCATCCCAAACTTCACCTTCCTTTTGTGCAAAACCTCTTTGGCTCGGTTGAAGCTCGCCCTCCTTCTCGCCACCTCCGCACTCCAATCCTGGTAGACCCTTACCACCGCATTCTCCCATCTGCTACTCCGCACCTTTTTAGCCCATCTCAGGACCTCTTCTCTGTCCTTAAGGCGGTAGAATCGCACAATTATCGCCCTCAGTGGCTCTCCCGCTTTTGGTCTTCTCGCCGGGATCCGATTTGCCCACTCCACCTCCATTGGGCCCGCAGGGGCCTCAGCACCCATCAGTGAGCTCAGCATCTCACTTGCGTACGCTCCACAGTCCACTCCTTCCACACCCCCTGGGAGACCTAGTATCCTGAGGTTCTTCCTTCGTGCTCCATTTTCAAGGGCCTCAATCCTGTCAGCACACTTTTTATGAAGTGCCTCGTGCGTCTGAGTCTTGACCGCCAGGCCCAGGACCTCGTCCTCAATACCTGACACCTTCTGCTCCACCACGCGAAGTTCAGTCTCCTGGGTCTTTAAAGTCTCCTTAAGCCCCTCAATTGCCTGTAACAACGGGGTCATTACGTCCTTCTTCAGCAGGTCCACGCACCGTCTCACCACCTCGTCCTGCTCAGGCCCCCATGTCACCTGTGGTTTCTCTGCCGCCATTTTGTTCCACTCCCTCTGACCTTCTGGCTGCAGATTCTTCGGGCTGTAGCCGCCGCCGCCGGTTTTTCCCTCCGTCGTTCGGGGGGGACTCCCTTCCCTCGCGCCTCGCACCGGGTTTTTCGGCCGCCAAAGTCCCCGTTGGGGCTCTTAAAAGAGCCCGAAGTTCCGTCGGAGCTTGAGCCGCCGAAACGTGCGGCTAGCTCATCCCTGCCGCAACTGGAAGTCGGCTCAGTACTGGTTTAAGTTGGTGCTGTGGCTTAGATTGTTAAAGCACCTGTCTAAGTAAACAGGAGATTCTAAGTTCAAATCTCAGCAGTGCCTTTATACCTTTAAGTCAAAACAAGTAACCTGTTATGCAAAGCTCCCAATTTAATGGTGAATGCAGAGTTTATTGGCAAAATCTCCATGGCACTAACCTTGAAGGTGCCCTCCCTACTCTTAGACTAGGGAAAGAGTAGGACCAGTCAAGGACAGGGATGGGAAGTTGTGTGTGGAGTCTGAAGAGATAGGTGAGATACTAAATGAATATTTTTCGTCAGTATTCACTCAGGAAAAAGATAATGTTGTGGAGGAGAATGCTGAGACCCAGGCTAATAGAATAGATGGCATTGAGGTACGTAGGGAAGAGGTGTTGGCAATTCTGGACAGGCTGAAAATAGATAAGTCCCCGGGTCCGGATGGGATTTATCCTAGGATTCTCTGGGAGGCCAGGGAAGAGATTGCTGGACCTTTGGCTTTGATTTTTATGTCATCATTGGCTACAGGAATAGTGCCAGAGGACTGGAGGATAGCAAATGTGGTCCCTTTGTTCAAAAAGGGGAGCAGAGACAACCCCGGCAACTATAGACCAGTGAGCCTCACGTCTGTAGTGGGTAAAGTCTTGGAGGGGATTATAAGAGACAAGATTTATAATCATCTAGATAGGAATAATATGATCAGGGATAGTCAGCATGGCTTTGTGAAGGGTAGGTCATGCCTCACAAACCTTATCGAGTTCTTTGAGAAGGTGACTGAACAGGTAGACGAGGGTAGAGCAGTTGATGTGGTGTATATGGATTTCAGCAAAGCGTTTGATAATGTTCCCCACGGTAGGCTATTGCAGAAAATACAGAGGCTGGGATTGAGGGTGATTTAGAGATGTGGATCAGAAATTGGCTAGCTGAAAGAAGACAGAGGGTGGTGGATGATGGGAAATGTTCAGAATGGAGTTCAGTTACAAGTGGAGTACCACAAGGATCTGTTCTGGGGCCGTTGCTGTTTGTCATTTTTATCAATGACCAAGAGGAAGGCGCAGAAGGGTGGGTGAGTAAATTTGCAGACAATACTAAAGTTGGTGGTGTTGTCGATAGTGTGGAAGGATGTAGCAGGTTACAGAGGGATTTAAATAAGCTGCAGAGCTGGGCTGAGAGGTGGCAAATGGAGTTTAATGTAGAGAAGTATGAGGTGATTCACTTTGGAAGGAATAACAGGAATGCGGAATATTTGGCTAATGGTAAAGTTCTTGGAAGTGTGGATGAGCAGAGGGATCTAGGTGTCCATGTACATAGATCCCTGAAAGTTGCCACCCAGGTTGATAGGGTTGTGAAGAATGCCTATGGAGTGTTGGCCTTTATTGGTAGAGGGATTGAGTTCCGGAGTCAGGAGGTCATGTTGCAGCTGTACAGGACTCTGATACGGCCGCATTTGGAGTATTGCGTACAGTTCTGGTCACCGCATTATAGGAAGGACGTGGAGGCTTTGGAGCGGGTGCAGAGGAGATTTACCAGGATGTTGCCTGGTATGGAGGGAAAATATTATGAGGAAAGGCTGATGGACTTGAGGATGTTTTCGTTGGAGAGAAGAAGGTTAAGAGGAGACTTAATAGAGGCATACAAAATGATCAGGGGGTTAGATAGGGTGGACAGTGAGAGCCTTCTCCCGCGGATGGAAATGGCTGGCACGAGGGGACATAGCTTTACACTGAGGGGTAATAGATATAGGACAGAGGTCAGGGGTAGGTTCTTTATGCAAAGAGTAGTGAGGCCGTGGAATGCCCTACCTGCTACAGTAGTGAACTCGCCAATATTGAGGGCATTTAAAAGTTTATTGGATAAACATATGGATGATAATGGCATAGTGTAGGTTAGATGGCTTTTGTTTAGGCGCAACATCGTGGGCCGAAGGGCCTGTACTGCGCTGTATCGTTCTATGTTCTATGTTCGATGTAATCATTCAATCTTTGCTCACAGACATCGCTGACAAACATTCAAAATGTTCCTACTGGATTTCCTGAGGTCAAACCTGTCGTGCATTCAAAGGAAAATACTGCACATGTTGTGAATCTGCATGAGAAACTAAAAATGATTGGATTAAAGCTCATAAAATTTGAGGATGTCTGCGGAGCCAGACACAAAGATAATGTTTCAAATCCATGTGATCCTTATTCCGAGCTGAAGCGAGGTTACATGCAATGGAGTAGATGAGGAAAATGGAAGTTGCGTGAAAAATGGGAGATATGGAAGTTTGACATAAAACAGGGGAAAGCAATCTTGAAGGTCAGTACCACAGAAATGTTGTCAACATTTTCTGTGTTTACCATTGAATGAGGAGGATTCTTCACAGGCTACATGCTTTGACCTGAATGTATAAAGGTACTGCTGAGATTTGAATTCAGGATCTCCTGTTTACAAGACAGGCACTTTAACCATCTAAGCCACAGCACCAATCTGCAAGACAGGCTTGCAAGTGTGGAACAGATTTCAATTGCTTCGATTAAACATCAGTATTGTTGATTTCTCCTGCTGACTTTGAGAGTGCAAATTAAAATATTCATCGGCACTGGGCTTTTGAAACTGTAAAAATTGCAGTTATTCTGAAAGTTATTAATTTAAAAGCAGTTCTGCAAGAAAGAAGTATACAAACAGGAAATATTTTGCGAATTGGTAAGTGATTAAACATGGCCAGAAAACTATAGTGATATCATGCAGGACAAGTCCAGGAGAGAGTTTAAACATCAACTGAAAATCTAGCAAAAATTCTTGAAAATTCTGGACGGCTGTTGCAATTTGGCAAACACGACGTTGTCACGGTTCTTCCACTTTCCATCAAGCATCCTGCATTCTTTATTTTTATTTCCGACCGTTCATTGGGAAGCAAACGCCTTGAGCCAAAATCGAAGCCCTGACAGGGACTTGAACACTGGACCCTCAGATTAAAAGTCTGATGCTCTACCGACTGAGCTACCAGGGCCCATTCTGAAAACGTTCTCATAGCTCACTTCAAAGTCTCATATTGTATCTTTTGAATTTCCTTCACTGGTCATTCAGCCTCTCCAGCTCATTTCCCTCGCAAGCAGACCGGCAGCCTCCCTTCGGCTTTCTTTCTCAAATTCTTCAACTTGGACTCGCATGTTACAAGTGACTTGTGATGTGACAACTGTTGTTACCCAGGGACATGCACTGGGACTTCAAGACATTGAAGATTATGTTTAGTTCGCTGAGATGTGAGTGGGAAGCTGCAGAGATACAGGTTGTATTTTGAGAGAGGTAATAAAGCGTGTCATCTGTTGTTTGTTGTGGCAGAGTGTGAACGCAAGTAAGCTCATCTAGTAAAGTAGCAAATTATGCAAATCGCAAATTTTCAGGGTGTAAATAGATCTGCAAATGCCACATCTTCATGGAAAACGCCCCATCCTTTATCCCGCCCAAATCGTTCTTGCTGACATGCAGCAACATATATCGTCCAATAAAAAGGCAAATTACTGCAGATGTGAAATCTGAAAAATTAAACAGGAAATGATGGAAAATCTCAGTGGGTCTGGCAGCATCTGTGAAGAGAGAACCGAGCGAACGTTTCGAGGCTGCGTCACTCTTCATCAGAGTAAATCATTTAACCATTCAATCTTTGCTGACAGACATTCAACATGTTCCTACTGGATTTCCTGAGGTCAATCCTGTCGTGCATTCAAAGGAAAATACTGCACATGTTGTGAATGTGCATGAGAAACTAAAAATGATTGGATTAAAGCACATAACATTTGAGGATGTCTGTGGAGCCAAACACAAAGTTAATGTTTCAAATCTGTGTGATCCTTATTCAGAGCTGAAGCGAGGTTACATGCAATGGAGTAGATGAGGATAATGGAAGTTGCGTGAAAAATGGGAGATATGGAAATTTGACGTAAAACAGGGGAAAGCAACCTTGAAGGTCAGTACCACAGAAATGTTGTCAACATTTTCTGTGTTCACCATTAAATGAGAAGCATTCTTCACAGGTTACATGCTTTGACCTGTATGTACAAAAGTACTGCTGAGATTTGAACTCAAGATCTCCTGTTTACAAGACAGGCACTTTAACCATCTAAGCCACAGCACCAATCTGCCAGACAGTTTTGCAAGTGTAGAACAGATTTCAATTGTTTTGATTAAACATCAGTATTGTTGATTTCTCCTGCTGACTTTGAGAGTGCAAATTAAAATATTCATCGTCACTGGGCTTTTGAAACTGTAAAGATTGCAGTTATTTCTGAAAGTTATTAATTTAAAAGCAGTTCTGCAGGAAAGGAGCATACAAACAGGAAATATTTTGCGAATTGGTAAGTGATTAAACATGGCCAGAAAACGATAGTGGTAAAATGCAGGACAAGACCAGGAGAGAGTTTAAACATCAACTGAAAATCTAGCAAAAATTCTTGAAAATTCTGGACGGCTGTTGCAATTTGGCAAACACGACGTTGTCACGGTTCTTCCACTTTCCATAAAGCATCCTGCATTCTTTATTTTTATTTCCGACCGATCATTGGGAAGCAAACGCCTTGAGCCAAAATCAAAACCCTGACAGGGACCTGAACCCTGGACCATCAAATTAAAAGCCTGATGCTCTATCAACTGAGCTACCAGGGCCCAATGTACAAATGTGCTCATAGCTCACTTCAAAGTCTCATATTGTATCTTTTGAATTTCCTTCACTGGTCATTCAGCCTCTCCAGCTCATTTCCCTCGCAAGCAGACTGGCAGCCTCCCTTTGGTTTCCTTTCTCAAATTCTTCAACTTGGACTCGCATTTTACCAATGACTTGAGATGTGGCAACTGTTGATGCCCACGGACATGCACTGGGACTTCAAGACATTGAAGATTACGGTTAGTTCGCTGAGATATGAGTGGGAAGCGACAGAGCTACAGATTGTATTTTAAGAGGGGGAATAAAGGGTGTCATCTGTTGTTTGTTGTGGCAGAGTGTGAACGCAAGTAAGCTCATCTAGAAAACTAACAAATTATGCAAATCGCAAATTTCAGGGTGTCAATAGATCTGTCAACACCACATCTTCATGGAAAATGCCCAACAATTTATCCCGCCCGAATCATTCTTGCTAACATGCAGCAACATATATCGTCCAATAAAAAAGCAAATTACGGCGGATGTGAAATCTGAATTAAAACAGGAAATGATGGAAATTCTCAGTGGGTCTGGCAGCATCTGTGAAGAGAGAACCGAGCTAATGTTTCGAAGTTGGGTCACTCTTCATCAGAGTAAATCATTTAATCATTCAATCTTTGCTCACAGACATCGCTGACAAACATTCAAAATGTTCCTACTGGATTTCCTGAGGTCAATCCTGTCGTGCATTCAAAGGAAAATACTGCACATATTGTGAATCTGCATGAGAAACTAAAAATGCTTGGGTGAAAGCTCATAAAATTTGAGGATGTCTGTGGAGCCAAACACAAAGTTAATGTTTCAAATCCGTGTGATCCTTATTCAGAGCTGAAGCGAGGTTACATGCAATGGAGTAGATGAGGAAAATGGAAGTTGCGTGAAAAATGGGAGATATGGAAGTTTGACATAAAACAGGGGAAAGCAATCTTGAAGGTCAGTACCACAGAAATGTTGTCAACATTTTTTGTGTTTACCATTGAATGAGGAGGATTCTTCACAGGCTACATGCTTTGACCTGAATGTATAAAGGTACTGCTGAGATTTGAATTCAGGATCTCCTGTTTACAAGACAGGCACTTTAACCATCTAAGCCACAGCACCAATCTGCAAGACAGGCTTGCAAGTGTGGAACAGATTTCAATTGCTTCGATTAAACATCAGTATTGTTGATTTCTCCTGCTGACTTTGAGAGTGCAAATTAAAATATTCATCGGCACTGGGCTTTTGAAACTGTAAAAATTGCAGTTATTCTGAAAGTTATTAATTTAAAAGCAGTTCTGCAAGAAAGAAGTATACAAACAGGAAATATTTTGCGAATTGGTAAGTGATTAAACATGGCCAGAAAACTATAGTGATATCATGCAGGACAAGTCCAGGAGAGAGTTTAAACATCAACTGAAAATCTAGCAAAAATTCTTGAAAATTCTGGACGGCTGTTGCAATTTGGCAAACACGACGTTGTCACGGTTCTTCCACTTTCCATCAAGCATCCTGCATTCTTTATTTTTATTTCCGACCGTTCATTGGGAAGCAAACGCCTTGAGCCAAAATCGAAGCCCTGACAGGGACTTGAACCCTGGACCCTCAGATTAAAAGTCTGATGCTCTACCGACTGAGCTACCAGGGCCCATTCTGAAAATGTTCTCATAGCTCACTTCAAAGTCTCATATTGTATCTTTTGAATTTCCTTCACTGGTCATTCAGCCTCTCCAGCTCATTTCCCTCGCAAGCAGACCGGCAGCCTCCCTTCGGCTTTCTTTCTCAAATTCTTCAACTTGGACTCGCATGTTACAAGTGACTTGTGATGTGACAACTGTTGTTACCCAGGGACATGCACTGGGACTTCAAGACATTGAAGATTATGTTTAGTTCGCTGAGATGTGAGTGGGAAGCTGCAGAGATACAGGTTGTATTTTGAGAGAGGTAATAAAGCGTGTCATCTGTTGTTTGTTGTGGCAGAGTGTGAACGCAAGTAAGCTCATCTAGTAAAGTAGCAAATTATGCAAATCGCAAATTTTCAGGGTGTAAATAGATCTGCAAATGCCACATCTTCATGGAAAACGCCCCATCCTTTATCCCGCCCAAATCGTTCTTGCTGACATGCAGCAACATATATCGTCCAATAAAAAGGCAAATTACTGCAGATGTGAAATCTGAAAAATTAAACAGGAAATGATGGAAAATCTCAGTGGGTCTGGCAGCATCTGTGAAGAGAGAACCGAGCGAACGTTTCGAGGCTGCGTCACTCTTCATCAGAGTAAATCATTTAACCATTCAATCTTTGCTGACAGACATTCAACATGTTCCTACTGGATTTCCTGAGGTCAATCCTGTCGTGCATTCAAAGGAAAATACTGCACATGTTGTGAATGTGCATGAGAAACTAAAAATGATTGGATTAAAGCACATAACATTTGAGGATGTCTGTGGAGCCAAACACAAAGTTAATGTTTCAAATCCGTGTGATCCTTATTCAGAGCTGAAGCGAGGTTACATGCAATGGAGTAGATGAGGATAATGGAAGTTGCGTGAAAAATGGGAGATATGGAAATTTGACGTAAAACAGGGGAAAGCAACCTTGAAGGTCAGTACCACAGAAATGTTGTCAACATTTTCTGTGTTCACCATTAAATGAGAAACATTCTTCACAGGTTACATGCTTTGACCTGTATGTACAAAGGTACTGCTGAGATTTGAACTCAGGATCTCCTGTTTACAAGACAGGCGCTTTAACCATCTAAGCCACAGCACCAATCTGCCAGACAGTTTTGCAAGTGTAGAACAGATTTCAATTGTTTTGATTAAACATCAGTATTGTTGATTTCTCCTGCTGACTTTGAGAGTGCAAATTAAAATATTCATCGTCACTGGGCTTTTGCAACTGTAAAGATTGCAGTTATTTCTGAAAGTTATTAATTTAAAAGCAGTTCTGCAGGAAAGGAGCATACAAACAGGAAATATTTTGCGAATTGGTAAGTGATTAAACATGGCCAGAAAACGATAGTGGTAAAATGCAGGACAAGACCAGGAGAGAGTTTAAACATCAACTGAAAATCTAGCAAAAATTCTTGAAAATTCTGGACGGCTGTTGCAATTTGGCAAACACGACGTTGTCACGGTTCTTCCACTTTCCATAAAGCATCCTGCATTCTTTATTTTTATTTCCGACCGTTCATTGGGAAGCAAACGCCTTGAGCCAAAATCAAAACCCTGACAGGGACCTGAACCCTGGACCATCAAATTAAAAGCCTGATGCTCTATCAACTGAGCTACCAGGGCCCAATGTGCAAATGTGCTCATAGCTCACTTCAAAGTCTCATATTGTATCTTTTGAATTTCCTTCACTGGTCATTCAGCCTCTCCAGCTCATTTCCCTCGCAAGCAGACTGGCAGCATCCCTTTGGTTTCCTTTCTCAAATTCTTCAACTTGGACTCGCATTTTACCAATGACTTGAGATGTGGCAACTGTTGATGCCCACGGACATGCACTGGGACTTCAAGACATTGAAGATTACGGTTAGTTCGCTGAGATATGAGTGGGAAGCGACAGAGCTACAGATTGTATTTTAAGAGGGGGAATAAAGGGTGTCATCTGTTGTTTGTTGTGGCAGAGTGTGAACGCAAGTAAGCTCATCTAGAAAACTAACAAATTATGCAAATCGCAAATTTCAGGGTGCCAATAGATCTGTAAACACCACATCTTCATGGAAAATGCCCAACAATTTATCCCGCCCGAATCGTTCTTGCTAACATGCAGCAACATATATCGTCCAATAAAAAAGCAAATTACTGCTGATGTGAAATCTGAATTAAAACAGGAAATGATGGAAAATCTCAGTGGGTCTGGCAGCATCTGTGAAGAGAGAACCGAGCTAACGTTTCGAAGTTGGGTCACTCTTCATCAGAGTAAATCATTTAATCATTCAATCTTTGCTCACAGACATCGCTGACAAACATTCAAAATGTTCCTACTGGATTTCCTGAGGTCAATCCTGTTGTGCATTCAAAGGAA
The DNA here is from genome assembly GCF_047496885.1 of Scyliorhinus torazame. Classification (NCBI taxonomy): domain Eukaryota; kingdom Metazoa; phylum Chordata; class Chondrichthyes; order Carcharhiniformes; family Scyliorhinidae; genus Scyliorhinus; species Scyliorhinus torazame. The sequence continues at coordinate 52,754,609 of NC_092710.1, forward strand.
AATACTGCACATATTGTGAATGTGCATGAGAAACTAAAAATGATTGGATTAAAGCTCATAAAATTTGAGGATGTCTGTGGAGCCAAACACAAAGTTAATGTTTCAAATCCGTGTGATCCTTATTCAGAGCTGAAGCGAGGTTACATGCAATGGAGTAGATGAGGAAAATGGAAGTTGCGTGAAAAATGGGCGATAGGGAAGTTTGAATCAAGTGTGACATAAAACAAGGGAAAGCAACCTTGAAGGTCAGTACCACAGAAATGTTGTCAACATTTTCTGTGTTCACCATTAAATGAGGAGAATTCTTCACAGGCTAAATGCTTTGACCTGAATGTATGAAGGTACTCTTGAGATTCGAACTCAGGATCTCCTGTTTACAAGACAGGCACTTTAACCATCTAAGCCACAGCACCAATCTGCAAGACAGCTTTGAAAGTGTAGAACAGATTTCAATTGTTTTGATTAAACATCAGTATTGTTGATTTCTCCTGCTGATTTTGAGATTGCAAATTAACATATTCATCGGCACTGGGCTTTGGAAACTGTAAAGATTGCAGTTATTTCTGAAAGTTATTAATTTAAAAGCAGTTCTGCAGGAAAGAAGTATACAAACAGGAAATATTTTGCGAATTGGGAAGTGATTAAACATGGCCAGAAAACTACAGTGGTATAATGCTGGATAAGACCAGGAGAGAGTTTTTACATTCACTGAAAATCTAGCAAAAATTCTTCAAAATTCTGGATGGCTGTTGCAATTTGGCCAACACGACGTTGTCACGGTTCTTCCACTTTCCATCAAACATCCTGCATTCTTTATTTTTATTTCCAACCGTTCATTGGGAAGCAAACGCCTTAAACCAAAATCAATGCCCTGCCAGGGACTTGAACCCTGAAGCTTCAGATTAAAAGCCTGATGCTCAACCGTCTGGGCTATCAGGGCCCATTTCAACAGTTCTCTCATAGCTCACGTCAAAGTCTCATATTGTATCTTTTGAATTTCCTTCACTGGCAATTCAGCCTCTCCAGCTCATTTCACTCGCAAGCAGACCGGCAGCCTCCCTTCGGCTTTCTTTCTCAAATTCTTCAACTTGGACTCGCATTTTACCAATGACCTGTGATGTGACAACTGTTGTTACCCAGGGACATGCACTGGGACTTTAAGACATTGAAGATTATGTTTAGTTCGCTGAGATATCAGTGGGAAGCTGCAGAGATACAGATTGTATTATGAGAGAGGGAATAAAGCATGTCATCTGTTGTTTGTTGTGGCAGAGTGTGAACGCAAGTAAGCTCATCTCGTAAAGTAGCAAATTCTGCAAATCGCTAAGTTTCAGGGTGCAAATAGATCTGTCAACGCCACATCTTCAGAGAAAACAACCCATCCTTTATGCCGCCCAAATCGTTCTTGCTGACATGCAGCAACATATATCGTCCAATAAAAAGGCAAATTACTGCAGTTATGAAATTTGAAAAAAAACAGGAAATTATGGAAAATCTCAGGGGGTCTGGCAGCATCTGTGAAGAGAGAACCGAGCTAACGTTTCGAGGCTGCGTCACTCTTCATCAGAGTAAATCATTTAATCATTCAATCTTTGCTCACAGACATCGCTGACAGACATTCAAAATGTTCCTTCTGGATTTCCTGAGGTCAATCCTGTCGTGCATTCAAAGGAAAATACTGCACCTGTTGTGAATGTGCATGAGAAACTAAAAATGATTAGATTAAAGCTCATAAAATTTGAGGATGTCTGTGGAGCCAGACACAAAGTTAATGTTTCAAATCCGTGTGATCCTTATTCAGAGCTGAAGCGAGGTTACATGCAATGGAGTAGATGAGGAAAATGGAAGTTGCGTGAAAAGTGGGAGATATGGGAGTTTGAATCAAGTTTGACATAAATCAAGGAAAAGCAATCTTGAAGGTCAGCACCACAGAAATGTTGTCAACATTTTCTGTGTTCACCATTAAATGACAAGCCTTTTTCACAGGCTACACACTTTGACCTGAAAGTGTAAATGTATTGTTGAGATTTGATCTCAGGATCACCTGTTTACAAGACAGGCGCTTTAACCATCTAAACCACAGCACCAACCTGCATTGCATGTTTGCAAGTGTAGAACAGATTTCAATTGTTTTGATTAAACATCAGTATTGTTGATTTCTCCTGCTGATTTTGAGAGTGCAAACTAAAATATTCATCGGCACTGGGCTTTTGAAACTGTAAAAATTGCAGTTATTTCTGAAAGTTATTAATTTAAAAGCAGTTCTGCAGGAAAGAAGTATACAAACAGGAAATATTTTGTGAATTGGGAAGTGATTAAACATGGCCAGAAAACTACAGTGGTATAATGCTGGATAAGACCAGGAGAGAGTTTTTACATTCACTGAAAATCTAGCAAAAATTCTTCAAAATTCTGGACGGCTGTTGCAATTTGGCCAACACGACGTTGTCACGGTTCTTCCACTTTCCATAAAACATCCTGCATTCTATATTTTTATTTCCAACCGTTCATTGGGAAGCAAACGCCTTGAACCAAAATCAATACCCTGACAGGGACTTGAATCCAGAACCCTCAGATTAAAAGTCTGATGCTCTACCGACTGAGCTATCAGGGCCCATTTCAACAGTTCTCTCATAGCTCACGTCAAAGTCTCATATTGTATCTTTTGAATTTCCTTCACTGGCAATTCAGCCTCTCCAGCTCATTTCCCTCGCAAATGTTGAATCCCAAATTTCTTTATCCGTCAGTCTGGCCTCAATAAAAGTCGAGATGGATTTGCAGGTATAACATTAGTTATTTTATTCCGCTTGCAAGCTACCTAGTCCACAGTGATACAGATAACATGTTGCTCTCTGCAGCCCCGGGAACTAAGTGAATGTCCCAGACAAAGAGATCAGTACTGATACATTCAAATGGCATCAAGTTTCACATACTCGACACCCATAGGTCATCCTATGTCCCTCCTGACTTGTTTGATCTATTCTGATTGGCTCACTTCCAATCCCTTTCTCCGGCCCCTATCAATTCAACATCACTCTCATAGACACACCTCTTCCTGCTTTTTTCCATGCGGTCTAAAATCCTTTGTCTCTACTTGCCAGAATCAAAGTGGCTTATTTCTACATTACATTAGCTAATATCTCTAAAGTAACTATTTTATATCACATTCGTCATTCCCTCCTTTTATCATTCCATGATAACCGAACTATCCAATCCATAGCTACGGTTCCTCATCTAAAAAGACCTGTCGCTGCATTTCCAATTCCTGTCTTAGCCCCCCTTCATCTGCTTCACCCTCATGGATTTTAACAGTTAAATTTTTTGGGGCGGTGATCTGATCCAGTGCACCCCGCATTCTACCCATCACACATTTAAGGATGGCCAGGCCCACAAAGATGCAGCCGATAGCTACCACTCGATACATGGCCATATTTATCAACCAGTCCTTCCAACCTCCAAATCCCCAGTTACCCCAAGAGCCAGGATCCTGCATCCCGTCCAAGTGATCCCGTATGCGATCCATAAATTTAGTGATGTTAGCGGTCAAGTCTTGAACTCCCACGATACACTTGCCCTGCACTATGGCGCATACCCCACCCTCACGGGCCAGAAGATAGTCAAGAGCATACCGGTTCTGCATTGCAAACAACCGTAGCTGAGACAACTCCTTGGTTATTGCCCCGAGGGCTCCCAAGGTTTCATTTCCCAAGATGGTAAGGCCGCAAATAAAATAATTCCGATCACTGACAGCCAAGGAACCCCCCACACCTCCCAGTGTCAATACGCCCAGAATGCCCCACCCGGCTGAGTGGCCCCGGTTGGGTGCAAGATCCTGAGGTTTTTTCCAGTTCTCGCAAAATTCAGCAGAGACTGCCCGGCGTGCTAACTGATTATGCAGGTTCCACGCCGAAGGGCAGGGGACTGTGGTAGGGACTAGAGTCCCTATAGCAATTCGGCGGGGAAATGGAGGTGACAAAACATTGGTCGCTGTACCATTAAATAAAAAGTAGTATCCTTGCTCCGTGTGCAGGCTAGCATCACAATCAGCATATCGGTTGCGTAAGGACCCTCCAGTAGCCCAGTTTATCCAACTTTGAAACGCCCATTCGGGCCGCCTAGCAATGCGGAAAGCCCTAGTCCCAACAGTGATATGAGAGACATTCGCCCAGCCACAAAGGAGCTGGAGGCCGGCGTTCAATGGAACGCAAGTGGTGTTGTAACAAACGCATTGGCCAGACGCCTGGGTGATATGGCACCTCCTGTCCGTACAGGTGGGAAACAGACATGTTATATTTGTGTCCACCTCTACCAGCAAACAGCCGTATCCTTCACTGCTGAAGCAATTCTCGTACGACCGGGAATCCCTATTGGGAGTGAAGTGGCTAGGTATGTACGCCCTCCACCGTCGCAGCCTATCGTACTGTGAATGGGAATTATCCCGAGGAAGGGGAAGGCAAATAGCCGGTGGTGCTGAATCCGGATCGTAAGGAAGAGTGACTTGCTCGGGCAGTGGTTTGGAATGCTGACAATGGACCACCGTTTGGGTAGTGCCCCAAAGCGGTGAAACAGAAAATAACCTAGACACCGCTGCGGGGTTTGGGTAGCAGACAACCCGTCCCTGGCCATACAAGTGGTGGTAAATCTGGTAGAAGAGATTCATACTACCCGGGTTTTCCTCAGTTTGGCCTTTAATTAACTTAAGTGTATCTCCCGGTAACCTACGTTCTAGCTGTACTTCCCTTCTCATACGCCCCATCCTCTCTCTAGTCCCTTTCACTTTCTCATAGCCTCTTCCTACGCTCTCCTGACGGCCTGATTTTACCTTTATTGCACCACTCTTAACACATCCAAAATCGAATTTACATGTATTCCAAAAACAAGGCAATGTCCACATAATGTTCCCTTCTCATCGCCGGGACCGGTGCAACTGCTTCATGACTCCTGCATTCTCCTTAACTTTGATGACCTTCCATGAGTCGATACCATGTCCTCGTATATGGGGGCAGCGAAGAACATCACCTTTGCAGAGGTGATGTAACCTTGTAGATTGGTTGGGGCTACACAGATACATAATATTCCCCTTTTCCATGTCCATCGCCAATAACACGCCAAGCGAAGTGAGGCCAAATATCAGACAGACGATGCGTAGCCACTCCATCATGCTCCACACCTGTAAAATAGCACTGGAGAAGGGAGGCAGTTTAGTATCTGACCTTTTACAGTAGTGGAGATGGACTCAATTTACAGTGAATTAGGTGGACCCAAGCACTTCGCCCCTCCACTTTAACTGCTGTGGGGGTGGTAAGGAGAACTTGGAAGGGCCTGTCCCATCGCGGCTCCGACCCCTTCCTAGTCCAATTTTTGACCATGACATAACTACCGGGCTGGACTGAAAGTGAGCTAGGTACTGGGGGCGATGGCTGGTGAGCCGCGCGGACCTGGCCATGGAGTTCCTTGAGCACTTGCGTGAGGGCTAGAACATAGGTGGTCATCTCTTCAGTCATCTGATGAAACTGAACCAGTCTGGGAACCTGCAGGCTCCAGGGAGTTCTAAGAGGCCTGCCATAAAGAATCTCGGCGGGAGAGAGCCGGGCCGGTCCCGCAGGTGTAACCCGCAGCTGGAAGAGGGCAACAGGGAGCAACTTAAGCCATGTCAGTCCCGTGTCTGCTCTTAATTTAGCCAATTTAGTTTTGAGGCTCTGATTGTGTCTCTCAACCAACCCGGCCGCCTGCGGTCTATAAGCACAGTGTAACTGCTGGCGTATGCCCAACTGTGAGCAAAACTCCTTGTTAATTTGTCCAATAAAATGAGGCCCATTATCAGAACTTAACTGAGCTGGTATACCGTACCGGGGAATGATTTCCCTCATCAAGACTTTAACCACAGTAGCAGCTTTATTATCGATAGTCGGATACGCCTCGACCCATCTGCTGAACACATCCACAATGACCAAAACATATTTATGACATTGACACCTTTCCAACTCAATGTAATCCATTTGGAGCGTCTCAAAGGGACCACTGGGCAACAGGGTTTGCCCCTTCCCACAAGAGATACCTTTTCCGGTGTTATATTGCTGACAAATCAAACACCTATTACTGATACTTTGGGCCAACCCCTGCATTTTAGGGTGCCACCAAGTGTCCAGCAACAAATCACTAGTCCCTCGAGCCCCACAATGAGTTGCAAAGTGTACACATTCAATGACCCATAAAGCCAGCACATCAGACATACAAGTCTGATGTGCAGGCGTGGTCCATAAAGAGGAAACAGAATCATATGTACAACCTAACCGTTTCCACATTTGTTTATCACTCTCAGGAGCGTCCTCCTGTAATCTTATGACGTCTTGGATGGTTGGCATTGACTTGTCAGAAGCAGACATATTTATAGTAGATCGTTTAGTCTGACTTAACATCTTAGGCACCATCACTTGCTGAATTTGCGCGGCTGTTCGCGCTGCACAATCTGCTCGTTCATTACCAACGTCAACTGGGGTTGTACCATTCGTGTGGGCAGCGCATTTAATAACGGAAATCTGCGCGGGCATAAGGAGGGCCTGCAGTAGGTCATTAACTAAACCCCGGTTGGATATTTCTGTGCCTGCCGAGGTAAGGAATCCCCTATTCTTCCAGAGTTGTCTGAAGTCATGAACTACCCCGAAAGCATATCGGGAGTCAGTGTAGATATTTACCCGGCGATCTCCCCCCAGTATACATGCACGGGTGAGGGCAAAAAGTTCGGCTTGTTGTGCTGAGTAAGGGGTCTGGAAAGCTGCCGCTTCTAGAATCAGACCATCCTGATCTATGATTGCATAACCCGACAGTCTCCGGCCAGTGGGGCTTACTAATGCACTGCCATCAACATACATAATCATGTCAGGTTGTTCTAACGGAATATCACTCAGATCGTCCCTTATTGTTGTAGTTTCCTGAATCAAGGCTAAACAGTCGTGACCAGGCACGTCCTCATTGACAGGGGGACCACTGAGAAAACAGGCTGGATTGATAGTGGTACAGTATTTAAATGTCAGACGTGGATTGTTCAAAAGGTATATCTCATACCTATTCTGACGAGCTGCGGTAAGATGCTGAGTCTGCAGTTGCCCCAATAGTGCGATTACCGAGTGGGAGCTATACACCGTAATATCCTGTTGGAGAGTGATGTTGGCAGCAGCCTGAAAACTATTGTATATCGCTGCCAAGATCTGGGTGCAAACAGGGTGGCCCAACGCCACTGGGTCGAGTTTGGAAGAGTAATATGCTACGGGCCGGTGCTTGTCCCCATGTTGCTGGGTGAGTACCGCTGTTGAACATCCTTCCAGAACAGTACAGTATATCTGGAATGGTCGGTCGTATAGGGGCCTACCGAGGGCCGGTGCTTGTAGCAAGGCCTGCTTCAGGCAACGGAAGGCCTCGAGTGCCTCGGTGGTGAGAGTAAAATTCCCCCCTTCACGAGTGTAAGGCGTCAGCAGCTTTGTATAGACAGCAATGTTTGGTATCCACTGCCGACAATAATTCATCATACCCAGCCAATGACGAACCTCCTTGGCTATTGTAGGGGCGGGGAATTGGCATATTGGTTCAATACTACTGGGTTCGAGACTTCTTTCTGTGGCTGTAAGTAAAACTCCTAAGAACTTAACTTTTCTCTGAGCCACCAAGACCTTTGCTTGTGAAACAACATAACCCAACGAGGATAGGTGGTTCAATAATTGGATCACATCATCCCTATTACTGGGCTCGTCAGGACTTGCCACCAATATGTCATCTACATACTGCACCAGAGTGGAACCATGCTCCAATGTCAAGGCCTGGAGTTGGGTCTGCAGACATCTGGAGAAGAGTGTAGGTGAATTGACGAACCCCTGTGGCAGTCGGGTCCAGGTATACTGCTGTCCATTGTAAGTGAAGGCAAACAAATATTGACTTTCAGTCGCAAGTGGGAGGGCAAAGAAGGCGTGCTGAAGGTCAATTACGGCGAAGACCCGGGCTTGAGCTGGAATTTGAGCCAGTATGTGGGCAGGGTTAGGGACGAGAGCATGTAATGGCTATGCGATGGCATTAATTGAACGTAAATCCTGTACTAATCGGTACTGGTCTGGTTTGGCTGGTTTAGGCACAGCAAGTATGGGGGTGTTACATTCTGATTGGCAAGGGACCAAAATACCCTGTTTCAACAGCTGTTGAATTAATTTATCTATTGATGGAGCAGCTTGAGATTTCAGGGGGTATTGTCGAATGGAAGGTAGCTTTACATGATCCTTAATCATCACCTTAATAGGTGTAACATTTGTCTTTCCCACTTGTGATGGGTATTCCGCCCAGACCTGTGGATTGACATATTCCAACACATCATGTCCCCTGTGATGCTGCAGTCGAGTGTTAATCGTTTCAGGGACCTCAAAATATTTTATGGTAGTGCCGTCCGGCATGACTTGAAGTGCGTAGTCTGTTGGATCTGAATGATCCACCGCCCTCCTGACCATTCGCCCCATATCCCTGGCATGGTACTGGTCACGGACCTGACGTGTAATATGAGGGCTTACCGAAGCTGACTGTGGCCATAAATGTGGTGATATTGCAACAAAATCGGCTGTACCTTCTTTTCCAGTGACTGTGGCTGTAACCTTGACTGGCCATTCGGTCTCAAGTAATGGCCGGTATTTGTCCTCCAACTCCCTGTTTCGTCCAGTTCTGTCATAGGCCAGGGTAACGTGATGCAGTGACTGTTCAACGTCTAACGTCCACCACTGGGGGGTGATAGAAATATAGCACTGTTGTCTCATCCTCCATGATGTAACCGTTACCCCCTCATCTCCGCATTCTAGCTGTAGCTGCAAGATACACAGTAAATCTCGGGCCAACAAGTTACAGTCCAATTCAGTAGTCACTACAAACTGATGCTCTGCAGACTTATTCTCGTAAGTGACTGTCACAGGTTCAGAAATAGGATACTCACACACCTGTCCTTGGAACCCTGACAATTGCTGCGTGTGGTCGGATAATGGTAATTTAAGTGCTGATTGCACAGAAGACATGGCTGCCCCGGTGTCGATTACAAATGAGTGATGTTGATCTCCTATCTGCAGAGAGATAATAGGTTCCCTGTCCGATTGGAGAGTCCTTATGGCTAAATTAGCTCGTCAATCCTGTGTTGGGAAAGGGTTTTCCTGGGAGAAGTCAGTGTATCTCGTCTGTCCTCCCCTTGGTGGGTACCCTCGCCTTTGGGTCGGATAATCTCCTTCTACTGCCTGTCTTTTAAAGGGGCATCCCTGTTGCCAGTGATCTACACGGCCGCAATTAAAACATGCATTGCTCCCTCTATTTCTGCCCCGTCCTCTTCTTCCAGTAGACCAATGGCCCCTCAGAGGGGGCTGCGGTTGTAGAGCTGTTGATTTGTTCGGTGGGCCATAAAAATGGGGTGAGGGTCCCTTTGGGTGGGTTTGGTATCCTCCTCTTCGCTGATCCACCCACCCAAAGTCACTATATTGGGGCTCCTGCTGGTAAACTACCATTTCTGCCGCTTGTTGGGATCGCCAATCATCCTTTTTCATTACATACTCAGTCTTAAGCTTTGTAACTGAGCCTCCTTCTTGGCCTACACCCTCCTTCCAATAAAATCTGACTACCCTTGCCATCTGGGAAGGGTCGTTCTCTGTCCAATTCATGTTATTACATTTCACAGCAGTAACCACAAAAGGTGGTAGGCAATGCATTAACATAGCACAATATTGAGGGGACTTCTGACCATTTTGATACAGCAAATCGCCTGACTGCCCCCGGTAGATTTCATTAAAACGCTCCAGAAATTCCTCTGGCTCTTCAGTCTTCTTAGGTTTTAGGTCTAAGAGAACAGAAAGATTTATGGGCCTTTGAAATGTGTATTCAACGCATTCAAGATCTGTGTCCTTCTATCGTCGTCTAACGCATAGGCCTGCTGAAGTGCGGCATGACTAGCATAATTCAGGTGGTTAAGATAATTGCGGTACTCTGCTGGGGTTAAAATCTGCTGGACTAGGGCCCAGAGGTCCCTTGAATCAGCTTGATAAATTGAGATGGTAGTTCTCAAGGAATCCACAAAGGCAGCAGGAGATTTTTTTCTATCTGGGATTGTAGCCATAATAGCCATCATCTCACTGGGTGTCCATGGGAAGTAAACGTCTATCGTGGGGTTCGCTCCCGCAGTCACTGCGTCGGGGTTTCGCATCTTCCTAATCGGTAACTGTCTCCGAATGTCACCAGGGGGCACTCTAGCTATTTCCCCTGGTTGTTCCAAGACTTCAACGTCTCTCGCTGTCACTAGGGGGTGTTCTTTCTCTTCAAAAGAAGTTGTTTCAGCTTCCTTTGTTCCCGAATCTTGTGGTTTCTCCTTAGTTTGGAGAGACTTAGGTGATATGCTTAATTGTTTCTGGTGAGGGTCAAGCCCCTCTCTCGCTGTCCGAGATCTTGTCCTCGAGCTAACTGGGCTTGTGGGACAGAGTTCCTTTTGCTCTTCTGGTCGTGAAGTTGGTAAATCAGGACCCACACTATCACCCACACTATCATCCAAAAGGGCTTGAGTTTCTGGCATATTTGGAATCTGGGGAGCAATGACTGGGTATATATTATTGTACTCTGGTGGTTCTGGAATGAGCGCAGACCATGCTACAGGTGCAGACGGAACTTTTATTGACTTTTCCAAATTATTGAATTTTTCTTTTTCTGTCAATTCAAGGCCAGCCATTGAACTACGTAGCTCATCTCTTGTTTGGCCCGCGTCTTTCCTGTCTCTACTTGCTCTTTTTTAAATGCACATTCGTTTTTCAAGATCTGTAATGTTTTTAGGTTACCCTGTTCACTAATTGGAATCCCCATTTTAAGGGCATTGTCCTGCCAGCTAGACAACATAATCTTATCTCTTTTCTCTTGACAATATTGCCTCCATAATCCAATTAATTCTTTAGCTTTCATACTTTGATTTTTTCTCCAAATTTGTCCCTGGATTTTCTTAACCATTTCTAGGTCTTTGGTGCCCCCTAGTGGCCATTCATCTCCCATTTTAGTTCTTAACTGTGCTGACAATTTTCTAAAATCCTTCACTTTGTCCGGATACTTATCACATAATATTTGCAGTCGCATGCCTGGATCATTTGTGCTATCCAAGGAATTCCCCATAATCTCAACTAGTCCTCGGAACTGCGTTTTTCGCCACTACAGTCCAAGGAGACAATTTTAGCTTAATCAACTATATTTTTAACACACACACACATGGAGGTGAACCATTTTCAATTTCAAATGTCGCATCGACCTCTCTTAATCGAACCCAACCGAATTAACTCACAAATGAAGTTGAACCATTTATAGTTTTAAATGTCCCATCAACAATATAGCCTACCCAGCCAAATTAACTCACAAATGAAGTTGAACCATTTATAGTTTTAAATGTCCCATCAACAATATAGCCTACCCCAGCCGATTAACTCACAAATGAAATCCCATCAATTAAAATGCTAATCCCCAGACTGACCTGTGATTTCGTCGAGGCGGTCTTTCTGTGCCAACCGCGAGTGACCAGACTAATCAGATGATAAGAAGAGGGGAACAATCAATGTGCGGTCATTTTCCAGTTCTACATTGAGGGCCCTCGTTCCCCATCCTCCTGTTCATAATCAGTCTAATTCTGATTTCGCAGTTGAAACCAGGATCGCCCTGAGAAATCAAGGTTTTCGGCACCAAATGTTGAATCCCAAATGTCTTTATCCGTCAGTCTGGCCTCAATAAAAGTCAAGATGGATTTGCAGGTATAACATTAGTTATTTTATTCAGCTTGCAAGCTACCTAGCCCACAGTGATACAGATAACATGTTGCTCTCTGCAGCCCCGGGAGCTAAGTGAAGGTCCCACACAAAGAGATCAGTACTGATACATTCAAATGGCATCAAGTTTCACATACTCGACACCCATAGGTCATCCTATGTCCCTCCTGACTTGTTTGATCTATTCTGATTGGCTCACTTCCAATCCCTTTCTCCGGCCCCTATCAATGCAGCATCACTCTCATAGACACACCTCTTCCTGCTTTTTTCCATGCGGTCTAAAATCCTTTGTCTCTACTTGCCAGTATCAAAGTGGCTTATTTCTACATTACATTAACTAATATCTCTAAAGTAACTATTTTATATCACATTCGTCACAAGCAGACCGGCAGCCTCCCTTTGGTTTCCTTTCCGAAATTCTTCAACTTGGACACGCATTTTCCCAATGACTTGCGATGTGGCAACTGTTGTTGCGCAGGGACAATGCACTGGGACTTCAAGACATTGAAGAGTAAGGTTAGTTCTCTGAGATATGAGTGGGAAGCTACAGAGATACAGATTGTATTTTAAGAGAGGGAATAAAGGGTGTCATCTGGTGTTTGTTGTGGCAGAGAGTGAACGCAAGTAAGCTCATCTAGTAAAGTAGCAAATTATGCAAATCGCAAATTTCAGGGTGTAAATAGATCTGTCAACGCCACATCTTCATGGAAAACGCCCCATCCTTTATGCCGCCCGAATCGTTCTTGCTAGCATGCAGCAACATATATCGTCCAATAAAAACGCAAATGACTGCAGATGTGAAATCTGAAAAAAAACAGGAAATGATGGAAAATCTCAGTGGGTCTGGCAGCATCTGTGAAGAGAGAACCGAGCTAACGTTTCGAGGCTGGATCACTCTTCATCAGAGTAAATCATTTAATCATTCAATCTTTGCTCACAGACATCGCTGACAGACATTCAAAATGTTCCGACTGGATTTCCTGAGGTCAATCCTGTCGTGCATTCAAAGGAAAATACTGCAGATGTTGTGAACCTGCATGAGAAGCTAAATATGATTGGATTAAAGCTCAGAAAATTAGAGGATGTCTGTGGAGCCAGACACAAAGTTAATATTTCAAATCCGTGTGATCCTTATTCAGAGCTGAAGCGAGGTTACATGCAATGGAGTAGATGAGGAAAATGGAAGTTGCATGAAAAGTGGGAGATATGGAAGTTTGAATCAAGTTTGACATAAATCAAGGGAAAGCAATGTTGAAGGTCAGTACCACAGAAATGTTGTCAACATTTCCTGTGTCCACCATTAAATGAAGAGCATCCTTCACAGGCTACGTACTTTGACCTGAATGTATAAAGGTACTGCTGAGAGTTGAACTCAGGATCTCCTGTTTACAAGACAGGCACTTTAACCATCTAAGCCACAGCACCAATCTGCAAGACAGCTTTGCAAGTTTAGAACAGATTTCAATTGTTTTGATTAAACATCAGTATTGTTGATTTCTCCTGCTGACTTTGAGAGTGCAAACTAAAATATTCATCAGCACTGGCCTTTTGAAACTGTAAAAATTGCAGTTATTTCTGAAAGTTATTAATTTAAAATCAGGTCTGCAGGAAAGAAGTATACAAACAGGAAATATTTTGCGAATTGGGAAGTGATTAAACATGGCCAGAAAACTACAGTGGTATAATGCTGGATAAGACCAGGAGAGAGTTTTTACATTCACAGAAAATCTAGCAAAAATTCTTGAAAATTCTGGACGGCTGTTGCAATTTGGCAAACACGACGTTGTCACGGTTCTTCCACTTTCCTTGAAGCATCCTGCGTTCTTTATATTTATTTCCGACCGTTCATTGTGAAGCAAACGCCTTGAGCCAAAAACAAAACCCTGACAGGGACTTGAACCCTGGACCCTCAGATTAAAAGTCTGATGCTCTACCGACTGAGCTACCAGGGCCCAATCCAAAAATGTTCTCATAGTTCAGTTGAAAGTCTCATATTGTATCTTTTGAATTTCCTTCACTGGTCATTCAGCCTCTCCAGCTCATTTCCCTCGCAAGCAGACCGGCAGCCTCCCTTCAGCTTACTTTCTCAAATTCTTCAACTTGGACTCGCATTTTACCAATGACCTGTGATGTGACAACTGTTGTTACCCAGGGACATGCACTGGGACTTCAAGACATTGAAGATTACACTAGTTCGCTGAGATATCAGTGGGAAGCTGCAGAGATACAGATTGTATTTTGAGAGAGGGAATAAAGCTGGATAAGACCAGGAGAGAGTTTTTACATTCACAGAAAATCTAGCAAAAATTCTTGAAAATTCTGGACGGCTGTTGCAATTTGGCAGAGTGTGAACGCAAGTAAGCTCATCTAGAAAAGTAACAAATTATGCAAATCGCAAATTTTCAGGGTGTAAATAGATCTGTCAACACCACATCTTCATGGAAAACGCCCCATCCTTTATCCCGCCCAAATCATTCTTGCTGACATGCAGCAACATATATCGTCCAATAAAAAGGCAAATTACTGCAGATGTGAAATCTGAAAAAAAACAGGAAATGATGGAAAATCTCAGTGAGTCTGGCAGCATCTGTGAAGAGAGAACCGAGCGAACGTTTCGAGGCTGCGTCACTCTTCATCAGAGTAAATCATTTAATCATTCAATCTTTGCCCACAGACATCGCTGACAGACATTCAGAATGTTCCTACTGGATTTCCTGAGCTCAATCCTGTCATGCATTCAAAGGAAAATACTGCACATGTTGTGAATGTGCATGAGAAACAAAAAATGATTGGATTAAAGCTCATAAAATTTGAGGATGTCTGTGGAGCCAGACACAAAGTTAATGTTTCAAATCCGTGTGATCCTTATTCAGAGCTGAAGCGAGGTTACATGCAATGGAGTCGATGAGGAAAATGGAAGCTGCGTGAAAAGTGGGAGTTATGGAAGTTTGAAATAAATCAAGGGAAAGCAATGTTGAAGATCAGCACCACAGAAACGTTGTCACCATTTCCTGTGTGCACCATTGAATGAGGAGCATTCTTCACAGGCTACATGCTGTGACCTGAATGTTCAAAGGCACTGCTGAGATTTGAACTACAGACCTCCTGTTTAGAAGGCAGGCACTTTAACCATCTAAGCCACAGCACCAATCTGCAAGATAGGCTTGCAAGTGTGGAACAGATTTCAATTGTTTTGATTAAACATCAGTATTGTTGATTTCTCCTGCTGACTTTGAGAGTGGAAATTAAAATATTCATCGGCACTGGGCTTTTGACACTGTAAAAATTGCAGTTATTCTGAAAGTTATTAATTTCAAAGCTGTTCTGCAGGAAAGAAGTATACAAACAGGAAATATTTTGCGAAATGGGAAATTATTATACATGGCCAGAAAACTACAGTGGTATAATGCTGGACAAGACCAGGAGAGAGTTTTTACATCAACTGAAAATCTAGCAAAAATTCTTGAAAATTCTGGACGGCTGTTGCAATTTGGCAAACACGACGTTGTCACGGTTCTTCCACTTTCCATGAAGCATCCTGCATTCTTTATTTTTATTTCCGACCGTTCATTGGGAAGCAAACGCCTTGAGCCAAAATCAAAACCCTGACAGGGACTTAAACCATGGACCCTCAAATTAAATGTCTGATGCTCTACCGACTGAGCTACCAGGGCCCATTATAAAAATATTCTCATAGCTCACGTCAAAGTCTCATATTGTATCTTTTGAATTTCCTTCACTGGTCATTCAGCCTCTCCAGCACATTTCCCTCGCAAGCAGACCGGCAGCCTCCCTTCGGCTTCCTTTCTCAAATTCTTCAACGTGGACTCGCATTTTACCAATGACCTGTGATGTGACAACTGTTGTTACCCAGGGACATGCACTGGGACTTCAAGTCATTGAAGATTACGTTTAGTTCGCTGAGATATCAGTGGGAAGTTGCAGAGATACAGATTGTATTTTGAGAGAGGGAATAAAGCGTGTCATCTGTTGTTTGTTGTGGCAGAGAGTGAACGCAAGTAAGCTCATCGAGTGAAGTAACAAATTATGCAAATCGCAAAGTTTCAGGGTGTAAATAGATCTGTCAACGCCACATCTTCATGGGAAACGCCCCATCCTTTATCCCGCCAAATCGTTCTTGCTGACATGCAGCAACATATATCGTCCAATAAAAAGGCAAATTACTGCGGATGTGAAATCTGAAAAAAAACAGGAAATGATGGAAAATCTCAGTGGGTCTGGCAGCATCTGTGAAGAGAGAACCGAGCTAACGCTTCGAGGCTGGGTCACTCTTCATCAGAGTAAATCATTTAATCATTCAATCTTTGCCCACAGACATCGCTGACAAACATTCAAAATGTTCCTTCTGGATTTCCTGATGTCAATCCTGTCGTGCATTCAAAGGAAAATACTGCACATGTTGTGAATCTGCATGAGAAACTAAATATGATTGGATTAAAGCTCAGAAAATTAGAGGATGTCTGTGGAGCCAGACACAGAGTTAATGTTTCAAATCCGTGCGATCCTTATTCAGAGCTGAAGCGAGGTTTCATGCAATGGAGTAGATGAGGAAAATGGAAGTTACGTGAAAAATGGGAGATATGGAAGTTTGAATCAAGTTTGACATAAATCAAGGAAAAGCAATCTTGAAGGTCAGTACCACAGAAATAGAAATGTTGTCAACATTTTCTGTTTTCACCATTTAAATGAGTAGCATTCTTCACAGGCTACGTACTTTGACCTGAATGTATAAAGGTACTGCTGAGATTTGAACTCAGGATCTCTTGTTAATAAGGCACGTGCTTTAACCATCTAAGCTACAGCACCAATCTGCATGAGAATTTTGCAAGTGTAGAACAGATTTCAATTGTTTTGATTAAACATCAGTATTGTTGATTTCTCCTGCTGACTTTGAGTGTGCAAATTAAAATATTCATCGGCGGACTTCCGGTTGCGGTGAGGATGAGCTAGCCGCACGTTTCGGTGGCTCCAGCTCCGACGGACCTTCGGGCTCTTTTAAGAGCCCCAAAGGGGATTTTTTCGGCCGAGTAACCCGGTGTGGGGTGTGTGGGAAGGGAGTCCCCCCCGAACGACGGAAGAAAAAACCGGCGGCGGCGGCTGCAGCCCGAAGAATCTTCGACTATAAGGTCAGAGGGAGAGGAAAACAAAATGGCGGCGGTGAAATCGCAGGCGACATGGGGGCCTGAGCAGGACGAGGTCGTGAGACGGTGCGTGGACCTGCTGAAGAAGGAGGTACTGACCCCAATGCTACAGGCAATTGAGGGGCTTAAGGAGACTTTAAAGACCCAGGAGACAGCTCCGCGTGGTGGAGCAGAAGGTGTCAGGTATTGAGGACGAGGTCCTGGGCCTGGCGGTTCAGACTCAGACGCACGAGGCACTTCATAAAAAGTGTGCTGAAAGGATCGAGGCCCTTGAAAACGGAACGCGAAGGAAGAATCTTAGGATACTAGGTCTCCCTGAGGGTGTGGAAGGAGTGGACTGTGGAGCATACGCAAGTAAGATGCTGAGCTCACTGATGGGTGCTGAGGCCCCTGCGGGCCCCATGGAGGTGGAGTGGGCAGGTCGGATCCCGGCGAGAAGACCAAAAGCGGGAGAATCACCGAGTGCGTTAATCATGCGATTCTACCGCCTTAAGGACAGAGAAGAGGTCCTGAGATGGGCTAAAAAGGTGCGGAGTAGCAGATGGGAGAATGCGGTGGTACGGATATACCAGGATTGGAGTGCGGAGGTGGCGAGAAGGAGGGCGAGCTTCAACCGAGCCAAAGAGGTTTTGCACAAAAAGAAGGTGACGTTTGGGATGCTGCAGCCGGCAAGACTATGGGTCACGTATCAGGAGAGACACTATTACTTCGAGACGGCGGAGGAAGCATGGACCTTTATTAAAGAAGAGAAACTGGACTGGAACTGAGGGACTGATGCTGCAGGGAATTGTTATTGTTATTGTTTTTGTTAATGTTAAGGTGAAAGTTAATCGAGAAGTAAACAGGGAAGGGGGGAGACACTGGGTAAATGTGGGTGCCGGTGAGGGGGGAAAGACGGGACATAGTCGGAGAATGGGGAAGGGGAGGGGGAGGGGAAAGGGAGCTGCGCCAGAAGAGGCGGGTCAGGTAAAGTGATGTTCCCGCGCCAGAAAGAATAAGGCGGAAAAACAGGCGCAAGGCGGACGGGAGTTCCCTCACACCGGGGGGTCGAGGAGTGAGGAGGAGTAGCCGGGGTCAGTTGAAGTCAGCTGACTTACGGAAGTGATATGGGGGAGCAATCAAGCTAGATAGGGATCTAGTGGGAGGGGGGGTGGGGAAACTGGGTTGCTGCTGCGGAAATCCAAAAGGGAATGGCTAAAGAGTGGGTGGTCGGGGACGGCGTGCGACGCTGGGGGAGCGAGCGGGAGCGTGGAGGCGGGATATGGGACTGGCCTAGAGAAGGTAATGGCTAGTCGACACGGGAGGGGGGCAGGTAGCCCCCTAGTGAGGCTGATCACGTGGCACGTGAGAGGCCAGAATGGACCGATAAAAAGGGCCCAAGCGCACACGCATTTGAAAGGACAAAGGGCAGACGTGGTTATGCTCCAAGAGACGCACCTAAAGGTGGCAGACCAAGTTAAGCTAAGGAAAGGATGGGTGGGACAGGTGTTCCACTCAGGACTGGACGCAAAGAACAGAGGGGTGGCCATTTTGGTGGGGAAACGGGTAGCATTTGAAGCAAAGAACATCGTAGCAGATAGCGGAGGTAGATATGTAATGGTGAGTGGTAGGCTGGAGGGAATGGAGGTCGTGTTGGTTAATGTGTATGCCCCAAATTGGGACGATGCGGGATTCATGAGACGGATGCTGGGGCGTATTCCGGACCTGGAGGCAGGAAATTTGATTTTAGGAGGGGACTTCAATACTGTGCTGGACCCGGGGCTAGATAGATCCAGCTCAAGGACCGGAAGAAGGCCGGCAGCGGCCAAGGTACTTAAGGGGTTTATGGACCAAATGGGGGGAGTGGATCCACGGCGATTTCTTAGACCTAGGGCTAGGGAGTATTCCTTCTTCTCCAACGTCCATAAAGTGTACTCCCGGATAGATATTTTTGTTTTCGGAAGGTCGTTGATCTCGAGGGTGGAAGAAGCTGAATACTCAGCCATAGCGGTTTCGGATCATGCCCCACATTGGGTGGACCTGGAAGTAGGAGAGGACAGGGAGCAGAGAACACTCTGGCGATTAGACGTGGGACTGAAGACGAATGAGGGAGTGTGTGCAGGAGTGAGGGGGTGTATTGAGAGATACCTGGAGGTCAATGACGACGGCGAGGTCCCTGTGGGAGTGGTCTGGGAAGCACTAAAAGCGGTGGTCAGAGGAGAGCTGATCTCTATTGGGGCCCACAAAAGGAAAACAGAGGCCAAGGAAAGGGATAGATTATTGGGGGAAATTTTAAGGGTGGACAGGGAATTTGCAGAGACCCCGGAGGAGGAGCTGTACAGGGAGAGGAGACGACTCCAGACCGAGTTTGACCTTCTGACCACCAGAAAGGCGGAGGTACTGTGGAGGAAGGCACAGGGGAGGAGGTACGAATATGGGGAAAAGGCTAGTCGCCTGTTGGCGCACCAACTGCGAAAGAGGGCAGCAGCGAGGGAGATAGGAGGAATTAGGGATGAAAGGGGAGACACTGAACGAAGGCCAGGAAAGATAAATGAGGTGTTTAAGACCTTTTATGAGGAACTGTTTAGGTCTCAACCCCCAGAGGGAGAGGAGGGGATGCGGCAGTTCCTGGACCAGTTGAGGTTCCCGAAAGTGGAGGAGCAGGCGGTGGCAGGCCTGGGGGCGCCGATTGAGGTGGACGAGGTTATTAAGGGACTGGGAAGCATGCAAGCAGGGAAGGCTCCGGGGCCGGATGGGTTCCCGGTGGAATACTACAGAAAATATGTGGACTTGTTGGCCCCGTTGATGGCGAGGATGTTCAATGAGGCCAGGGAAGGGGGGACTCTAACCCCGATGATGTCGGAGGTGACGATATCGCTAATTTTGAAGAGAGACAAAGATCCGTTGCAGTGCGGGTCCTATAGACCTATTTCACTATTGAACGTGGACGCCAAGTTGCTGCAAAGGTACTGGCATCGAGGATAGAGGACTGTGTCCCAGGGGTGGTGCACGAAGACCAGACAGGGTTCGTAAAAGAGAGACAACTGAATGTTAACGTGCGACGACTATTAGGGGTGATAATGATGCCCCCAGTGGAGGGGGAGGCAGAGATAGTGGCGGCAATGGACGCAGAGAAGGCATTTGATAGGGTGGAGTGGGAGTATTTATGGGAAGTGTTAAGGAGGTTTGGGTTTGGAAACGGGTTTATTCGCTGGGTTAGACTTCTTTATGGGGCACCAACGGCAAGCGTAGTTACAGGTCGAAATAGATCGGAGTATTTCCGATTATATAGGGGAACAAGACAGGGATGCCCGCTGTCTCCATTGTTGTTTGCGTTGGCAATTGAACCTCTGGCCATGGCGTTGAGAGACTCCAGGAAATGGAGAGGGGTGATTAGAGGGGGAGAAGAACATCGAGTCTCGTTATATGCGGATGACCTATTGTTATACGTGTCGGACCCAGCGGGGCGGGGGGGGATGATCGAGGTTATGCGAATTTTGAGGAGGTTCGGGGAATTCTCGGGGTATAGGCTAAACATGGGGAAGAGTGAATTATTTGTGATACATCCAGGGGACCAGAGTAGAGAGATAGAAGGCTTACCGCTAAGGAAAGTGGAAAGAAACCTCCGATACCTGGGGATTCAGATCGCTAGGAGCTGGGGAACCTTGCACAGACTTAATTTGACACGGCTGGTAGAACAAATGGAGGAGGACTTCAAGAGGTGGGAGATGCAGCCTTTATCACTGGCGGGCAGGGTGCAAGCAATTAAGATGATGGTCCTCCCGAGGTTCTTATTTGTATTTCAATGTCTCCCTATACTAATCACCAGGACCTTTTTTAATAAAATAGATAGGAGCATTACGAGCTTTGTGTGGGCAGGGAAAGTTCCGAGAGTAAGGAGGGGGTTCCTTCAGCGTAGTAGGGACAGAGGAGGACTGGCACTACCGAACTTAGGAGATTATTATTGGGCCGCAAATGTGGCAATGATACGTAGATGGATGATGGAGGGTGAGGGAGCGGCGTGGAAAAGACTGGAGAGAAAGTCCTGTAAAGGGACGTGTTTAGAGGCGCTGGTGACGGCACCGCTACCGCTCTCACCTAAAAGGTTTACCACGAACCCGGTGGTGGCGGCAACACTGAACATATGGGGACAGTGGAGGCGACAGAGAGGGGTGCGGGGAGCCCTGGTGGGGTCCCCTATCAGGAACAACCATAGGTTCGCCCCAGGAAGAATGGATGGAGGATTTCAGAGCTGGTACCAGTTGGGAATTAGGAAGGTGGGAGATTTATTCATAGATGGGACTTTTGCGAGCTTGGGAGCATTGGAGGAAAAGTATAAGTTACCCCGGGGAAATTTCTTGAGATATATGCAGGTGAGGGCGTTTATTAGACAACAGGTGAGGGAATTTCCGTTGCTCCCGACACAGGGGATACAGGACAGGGTGCTTTCAGGGGTGTGGGTCGGAGAGGGCAAGGTGTCAGAGATTTACAGAGAGATGAGGGAAGAGGGGGAGGAGTCGGTGGGAGAACTAAAGGGAAAGTGGGAAGAAGAATTTGGGGAGGAGCTAGAAGAGGGTATGTGGGCTGATGCCCTAAGCAGGGTAAACTCCTCTTCCTCATGCGCCAGGCTTAGCCTGATTCAATTTAAGGTGCTACATAGAGCACACATAACGGGGGCAAGATTGAGCAGGTTCTTTGGAGTGGAGAACAGATGTGGGAGGTGTGACGGGAGCCCGGCAAACCACACACATATGTTTTGGGCGTGCCCGGCACTGGAAGGATATTGGAAGGGAGTGACGGGAGTGATCTCGCAGGTGGTGAATGCCCGGGTCAAACCAAGCTGGGGGCTAGCTCTATTTGGAGTTGCGGACGAGCCGGGAGTGCAGGAGGCGAAAGAGGCCGACGTCATGGCCTTTGCGTCCCTAGTATCCCGGCGCAGGATCCTACTTATGTGGAAGGAGGCGAAACCCCCCGGACTGGAGGCCTGGGTAAATGGCGGGGTTTATTAAACTGGCGCAGATAAAGTTTGCCCTGAGAGGATCGGCTCAAGGGTTCACCAGGCGGTGGCAGCCATTTTTCGACTACCTAAGGGAACGTTAGAGGGAAGACAGATGACCAGCAGCAACCCGGGGGAGGGGGGGGGGAGGGGGGAGGGGGGGGGTTTAGTTTAGTCTAGGTCAATAGATAATGGGGTTTTGTTACTTTTGTATTGTTAAAAATTTCTATTTTGTTATCGTTACGTTTGTTTTGTAAGAGGGAAAAATGTTGTTTAGAAAAAAAATTTCAGTAAAATATATATATTTTTTTAAAATATTGATCGGCACTGGGCTTTTGAAATTGCAAAAATTGCAGTTATTTCTGAAAGTTATTAATTTAAAAGCAGTTCTGCAGGAAAGAAGTATACAAACAGGAAATATTTTGCGAATTGGGAAGTGATTAAACATAGTGGTATAACGCAGGACAAGACCAGGAGAGAGTTTTTACATTCAATTAAAATCTCGCAAAAATTCTTTAATTCTGGATGGCTGTTTGCAATTTTGGCAAACACGACGTTGTCACGGTTCTTCCACTTTCCATAAAGCATCCTGCATTCTTTATTTTTATTTCCGACCGTTCATTGGGAAGCAAACGCCTTGAGCCAAAATTAAAGCCCTGACAGGGACTTGAACCCTGGACCCTCAGATTAAAAGTCTGATGCTCTACCAACTGAGCTACCAGGGCCCATTTCAAAAATGCGCTCATAGCTCACGTCAAAGTCTCATATTGTATCTTTTGAATTTCCTTCACTGGTCATTCAGAGCTGAAGCGAGGTTACATGCAATGGAGTAGATGAGGAAAATGGAAGTTGCGTGAAAAATGGGCGATAGGGAAGTTTGAATCAAGTGTGACATAAAACAAGGGAAAGCAACCTTGAAGGTCAGTACCACAGAAATGTTGTCAACATTTTCTGTGTTCACCATTAAATGAGGAGAATTCTTCACAGGCTAAATGCTTTGACCTGAATGTATGAAGGTACTCTTGAGATTCGAACTCAGGATCTCCTGTTTACAAGACAGGCACTTTAACCATCTAAGCCACAGCACCAATCTGCAAGACAGCTTTGAAAGTGTAGAACAGATTTCAATTGTTTTGATTAAACATCAGTATTGTTGATTTCTCCTGCTGATTTTGAGATTGCAAATTAACATATTCATCGGCACTGGGCTTTGGAAACTGTAAAGATTGCAGTTATTTCTGAAAGTTATTAATTTAAAAGCAGTTCTGCAGGAAAGAAGTATACAAACAGGAAATATTTTGCGAATTGGGAAGTGATTAAACATGGCCAGAAAACTACAGTGGTATAATGCTGGATAAGACCAGGAGAGAGTTTTTACATTCACTGAAAATCTAGCAAAAATTCTTCAAAATTCTGGATGGCTGTTGCAATTTGGCCAACACGACGTTGTCACGGTTCTTCCACTTTCCATCAAACATCCTGCATTCTTTATTTTTATTTCCAACCGTTCATTGGGAAGCAAACGCCTTAAACCAAAATCAATGCCCTGCCAGGGACTTGAACCCTGAAGCTTCAGATTAAAAGCCTGATGCTCAACCGTCTGGGTTATCAGGGCCCATTTCAACAGTTCTCTCATAGCTCACGTCAAAGTCTCATATTGTATCTTTTGAATTTCCTTCACTGGCAATTCAGCCTCTCCAGCTCATTTCCCTCGCAAGCAGACCGGCAGCCTCCCTTCGGCTTTCTTTCTCAAATTCTTCAACTTGGACTCGCATTTTACCAATGACCTGTGATGTGACAACTGTTGTTACCCAGGGACATGCACTGGGACTTCAATACATTGAAGATTACGTTTAGTTCGCTGAGATATCAGTGCGAAGCTGCAGAGATACAGATTGGATTTTGAGAGAGGGAATAAAGCGTGTCATCTGTTGTTTGTTGTGGCAGAGTGTGAACGCAAGTAAGCTCATCGAGTAGAGTAGCAAATTATGCAAATCTCAAAGTGTCAGTTGTAAGGTTTTCGGGCAATTCGGCCCTTTTTGGACTGCCCAAGAATAAAATCCAGAGACTGTAAACTGGACACTTTTCAGCCAAAGGAACGTAACCAAATTTCTCAGCAGGCTTGGTCCGCTGAGCTGAGTAGGGGCATAGGTATTTACAAACCCCCCCCTCCCCGGAGCTACAAGGAAGAAGGAGCCAGACAACTAGATAAGATTAAAACACAGACAAAGGGGCACGGGAATACAAAGGGGCCTGCCTGCAAGCAGGACAATGGGATGGTCATAGCCCCATGCAGATGTAAATGACTTGGCCTCCACCAGAGCAGAATCCAATCAACACCCCATCAACATAGCGAGGTGAGAATAGCAGCGATCTCCAGAGCAGATGGAAGACTTTGAAAATCTTCACAAGAGAGCTTAACCTTGTTATCCCAAAAAGCAGACAGTCTGGGCTCAGTATATTGCGCTGGAAAAGCCCCTTGAAGACAAACGGTAGAAAAAAACCAAGTTGGAGGCGGACCTGGCGGAGGTACTCCAATCTTGACAGAAGCCACCGGCAGGAACTCACTGGGTGGAGGGGGCGGAGTCGGCGCCAAATTCAAATCGGGACAGGTCTGCCTGGCTGGAAGGAGCGGACCTGCGAGGAGAACCTGGAAGTCAACAGGTCTGCCCGGCTCAAAGGGGGCGGGGCCAGCGGGAACTTTAAACCTTACCAATTCAATGCAAAAGGGGCTGGCCGAACACAGGAAAAAGCCAGGTAAAACGGATATAAAAGGGGCTGTGTTGGGATTGAGGCTCTCTTGGCTTGACCTCTCCACCTTCGACTTGACCTCCTGCAGCCTGTGACCGTAAGTACCCTGCAGCAGCTTGCGAAACTCCCTTGACTTTGATAGTGGTTGAGGCTTTGGGGCAGGGGCTTGATTTGTGTTTTGTGCCATTGCTAAACCTGTGTAACAATAAGATTTTACGTTGTGTCCGTTATAGTACTTCCTGAATAGACTTAGTTTGTGTTAGAGTTTAAGATTTTATTATAATTTCTTCTGTTTGATGATTTCGACCTGGGTTTTGCAATAAACCTCGATTTGCTGATAATTGGAGTCGTTTCAATTCTTCAATCTCTCACCAGTGATCTCTGACCAAGTCATTGCTAAGATATTCCTCACCTTAGTTCCGGGGTCGAGAATCTAGGGTCATCTTGAACGATTCGAACCCGTTCACTCAGGACAGGCTGCTGGTTAGGTAATAAACAGCAGTGTCCTATTCTCTCTCTTGGGAAAGCTACTCCAGCGAAGTAGGAACCGGGTGGGTGTTGCACCACCGACAAGAGAGAGAATCACCTGGGCATTGGTGGGGGTCTGGATATCTGTGTGATATAAGCCTCAGGCTTCCGGTTAGGGATAAACGGCAGGCTTGATTCAGTGCTCTCTTCCGTGGAGGTGTCCCAGTGCGGCATCCCCTGGCCTCTGATGTTTCAGTGCCAGCTGGAGAGAGACACACACAGATACTCTAACCCCTGATATCGGCCCAGTAGTGGAGTAGCAGAGATGGAACCCTCTACACAGGGTGTAAATAGATCTGTCAACGCCACATCTTCATGATGCTTTACCGACTGAGCTACCAGGGCCCATTTCAACAGTTCTCTCATAGCTCATGTCAAAGTCTCATATTGTATCTTTTGAATTTCCTTCACTGGTCATTCAGCCTCTCCAGCTCATTTCCCTCGCAAGGAGACCGGCAGCCTCCCTTCGGCTTTCTTTCTCAAATTCTTCAACTTGGACTCGCATTTTACCAATGACCTGTGATGTGACAACTGTTGTTACCCAGGGACATGCACTGGGACTTCAAGACATTGATGATTACGTTTAGTTCACTGAGATATCAGTGGGAAGTTGCAGAGATACAGATTGTATTTTAAGAGAGGGAATAAAGGGTGTCATCCGTTGTTTGTTGTGGCAGAGAGTGAACGCAAGTAAGCTCATCTAGAAAAGTAACAAATTATGCAAATCGCAAAGTTTCAGGGTGTAAATAGATCTGTCAACGCCACATCTTCATGGAAAACGCCCCATCCTTTATACCGCCCAAATCGTTCTTGCTGACATGCAGCAACATATATCGTCCAATAAAAAGGCAAATTACTGCAGATGTGAAATCTGAAAAAAAACAGGAAATGATGGAAAATCTCAGTGGGTCTGGCAGCATCTGTGAAGAGAGAACCGAGCTAACGTTTCAAGGCTGGGTCACTCTTATTCAGAGTAAATCATTTACTCGTTCAATCTTTGCTCAAAGACATCGCTGACAAACATTCAAAATGTTCCTTCTGGATTTCCTGAGGTCAATCCTGTTGTGCATTCAAAGGAAAATACTGCACATGTTGTGAATGTGCATGAGAAACTAAAAATGGTTAAAGCGCCTGTTTAGTAATTGGGGATCCTGAGTTCAAATCTCAGCAGTTCCTTTATACCTTTACGTCAAAACAAGTCACCTGTTATGAAAAGCTCCCTATTTAATGGTGAATGCAGAGTTTATTGGCAAAATCTCCATGGCACTAACCTTCAAGGTGCCCTCCCTACTCTTATGTCAAACCTTTCATAGCTCCATTTTTCACACACCTTCCATTTTCTCATCTACTCCATCTCATCTACTCCATTGCATTTGCTCCTCACTTCAGCTCTGATTAAGGATCACACGGATTTGAAATGTTAACTCTGTGTCTGGCTCCACATATATCCTCTGAATTTTTGAGCTTCAATCCTATCATGTTTAGCTTCTCATGCAGATTCGCAACATCCGCAGTATTTTCTTTGAATGCATGATAGGATTTACCTCCGGTAATCCAGAAGGAACATTTTGAATGTTTTTTAGCGACATCTGTGAGCAACGATTGAATGATTAATTGATTTACTGTGACGAAGAGTGACCCGGACTCGAAATGTTAACTCGGTTCTCTCTTCACAGGTGGTGCCAGACCCGCTGAGAGTTTCCGTCATTTCCTGTTTTTCTTTCAGATTTTACATCCGCAGTAATTTGATTTTATATTGAACGATTCATGTTGCTGCACGTTTGCAAGAACGACTCGGGCGGGATAAAGGATGGGGTTATTTTCCATGATGATGTGGTGCTGACAGATCTATTTATATCCTGAAACTTTGCGATTTGCATAATTTGCTAAGTTTACTAGATGAATTTATTTACGTTCACACTCTGCCACAACAAACACCAGATGATACCTTTAATTCCCTCTCTCAAAATACAATCTTTGTCTCTGTAGCTTCCCACTCAGATCTCACCGAACTAAACGTAATCTTCAAAGTCTTGAAGTCCCAGTGCAGGTCCCTGGGTAAACAGTTGTCACATCACAAGTCACTGGTAAAAAGCGAGTACAAGCT
Source organism: Scyliorhinus torazame (assembly GCF_047496885.1). Classification (NCBI taxonomy): domain Eukaryota; kingdom Metazoa; phylum Chordata; class Chondrichthyes; order Carcharhiniformes; family Scyliorhinidae; genus Scyliorhinus; species Scyliorhinus torazame. Next base: position 52,781,930 of record NC_092710.1, read on the forward strand.
GAAGAATTTGAGAAAGGAAGCCAAAGGGAGGCTGCCGGTCTGCTTGCGAGGGAAATGTGCTGGTGAGGCTGAATTACCATTGAAGGAAATTCAAAATATACAATGTGAGACTTTGAAGTGAGCTCTAAGACTACGTTTGGAATGGGCCCTGGAAGCGCAGTCGGTAGAGTGTCTGACTTTTAATCTGAAGATCGATGGGTTTAAGTCCCTGCCTGGGCCTCAACTTTGTCTCAAGGCGTTTTTGTTCCCAATGAACGACAGGAAAAAAGAATAAAGAATGCAGGGTGATTTTGGGAAAGCGGATGAACCGTGACAACGTCGTGTTTGCAAAATTGCAATTGCCCTCGACAACTTTCAAGAATTTCTGCTAGATTTTCAGTTAATGTAAAAACTCTCTCCTGGTCTTGTCCTGCATTATACCACTATAGTTTTGTGGTCATGTTTAATTCCTTCCAATTCACAAAATATTTCCTGTTTGTTTACTTCTCCCTGCAGAATGCTATAATCTAATAACTTTCAGAAATAACAGCAATTTTTGCAGTTTCAAAAGTCCAGTGCCGATGAAATTTGCACTCTCAAAGTCAGCATGGAGGAGAATGCTGAGCCCCAGGCTAATAGAATAGATGGCATTGAGGTACGTAGGGAAGAGGTGTTGGCAATTCTGGACAGGCTGAAAATAGATAAGTCCCCGGGACCTGATGGGATTTATCCTAAGATTCTCTGGGAGGCCAGGGAAGAGATTGCTGGACCTTTGGCTTTGATTTTTATGTCATCATTGGCTACAGGAATAGTGCCAGAGGACTGGAGGACAGCAAATGTGGTCCCTTTGTTCAAAAAGGGGAGCAGAGACAACCCCGGCAACTATAGACCGGTGAGTCTCACGTCTGTAGTGGGTAAAGTCTTGGAGGGGATTATAAGAGACAAGATTTATAATCATCTAGATAGGAATAATATGATCAGGGATAGTCAGCATGGCTTTGTGAAGGGTAGGTCATGCCTCACAAACCTTATTGAGTTCTTTGAGAAGGTGACTGAACAGGTAGACGAGGGTAGAGCAGTTGATGTGGTGTATATGGATTTCAGCAAAGCGTTTGATAAGGTTCCCCACGGTAGGCTATTGCAAAAAATATGGAGGCTGGGGATTGAGGGTGATTTAGAGATGTGGATCAGAAATTGGCTAGCTGAAAGAAGACAGAGGGTGGTTGTTGATGGGAAATGTTCAGAATGGAGTACAGTCACAAGTGGAGTACCACAAGGATCTGTTCTGGGGCTGTTGCTGTTTGTCATTTTTATCAATGACCTAGAGGAAGGCGCAGAAGGGTGGGTGAGTAAATTTGCAGACGATACTAAAGTAGGTGGTGTTGTCGATAGTATGGAAGGATGTAGCAGGTTACAGAGGGATATAGATAAGCTGCAGAGCTGGGCTGAGAGGTGGCAAATGGAGTTTAATGTAGAGAAGTGTGAGGTGGTTCACTTTGGAAGGAATAACAGGAATGCGGAATATTTGGCTAATGGTAAAGTTCTTGAAAGTGTGGATGAGCAGAGGGATCTAGGTGTCCATGTACATAGATCCCTGAAAGTTGCCACCCAGGTTGACAGGGTTGTGAAGAAGGCCGAAGAAGTGTTGGCCTTTATTGGTAGAGGGATTGAGTTCCGGAGACGGGAGGTCATGTTGCAGCTGCACAGAACTCTGGTACGGCCGCATTTGGAGTATTGCGTACAGTTCTGTTCACCGCATTATAGGAAGGACTTGGAGGCTTTGGAGCGGGTGCAGAGGAGATTTACCAGGATGTTGCCTGGTATGGAGGGAAAATCTTATGAGGAAAGGCTGATGGACTTGAGGTTGTTTTCGTTGGAGAGAAGAAGGTTAAGAGGAGACTTAATAGAGGCATACAAAATGATCAGGGGGTTGGATAGGGTGGACAGTGAGAGCCTTCTCCCGCGGATGGATATGGCTGGCACGAGGGGACATAACTTTAAACTGAGGGGTAATAGATATAGGACAGAGGTCAGAGGTAGGCTCTTTACGCAAAGAGTAGTGAGGCCGTGGAATGCCCTACCTGCTACAGTAGTGAACTCGCCAACATTGACGGCATTGAAAAGTTTATTGGATAAACATATGGATGATAATGGCATAGTGTAGGTTAGATGGCTTTTGTTTCGGTGCAACATCGTGGGCCGAAGGGCCTGTACTGCGCTGTATTGTTCTATGTTCTATGTTCTATGAGAAATCAACAATACTGAGCGGTAATCACAATAATGGAAATCTGCTCCAAACTTGCAGAGTTGGTCTGCAAGTAGGTACTGTGGCTTAGATGGTTAAAGCGCCTGTCTAATGAACAGGCTATCCTGAGTTCAAATCTCAGCAGTGCCTTTATGCCTTTACGTCAAAACAATTAACCTGTTGTGAAAAGCTCCCAATTTAATGGTGAATGCAGAGTTCATTGGCAAAATCTCCATGGCACTAACCTTCTCCGATGTCAAACCTTTCATAGCTCCATTTTTTACGCAACTTCCATTTTCTCATCTACTCCATTGCATTTACTCCTCACTTCAGCTCTGATTAAGGATCACACGGATTTGAAATGTTGACTCTGTGTCTGGCTCCACATATATCCACTGATTTTTTGAGCTTCAATCCTATCATGTTTCGCTTCTCATGCAGATTCGCAACATCCGCAGTATTTTCTTTGAATGCATGACAGGATTTACCTCCGGTAATCCAGAAGGAACATTTTGAATGTTTTTTAGCAACATCTGTGAGCAACGATTGAATGATTAATTCATTTTCTGTGACGAAGAGTGACCCGGACTCGAAATGTTAACTCGGTTCTCTCTTCACAGATGGTGCCAGACCCGCTGAGATTTTCCGTCATTTCCTTTTTTTCTTTCAGATTTTACATCCGCAGTAATTTGCTTTTATATTGAACGATTTATGTTGCTGCACGTTTGCAAGAACGACTCGGGCGGGATAAAGGATGGGTTTATTTTCCATGATGATGTGGTGCTGACAGATCTATTTATATCCTGAAACTTTGCGATTTGCATAATTTGCTAGATTACTCGATGAATTTATTTACGTCCACACTCTGCCACAACAAACACCAGATGATACCTTTTATTCCCTCTCTCAAAATACAATCTTTGTCTCTGTAGCTTCCCACTCAGATCTCACCGAACTAAACGTAATCTTCAAAGTCTTGAAGTCCCAGTGCAGGTCCCTGTGTAAACAGTTGTCACATCACAAGTCACTGGTAAAAAGCGAGTACAAGCTGAAGAATTTGAGAAAGGAAGCCAAAGGGAGGCTGCCGGTCTGCTTGCGAGGGAAATGTGCTGGTGAGGCTGAATTACCATTGAAGGAAATTCAAAATATACAATATGAGACTTTGAAGTGAGCTATAAGACTGTGTTTGGAATGGGCCCTGGAAGCGCAGTCGGTAGAGCAACTGACTTTTAATCTGAAGATCGATGGGTTTAAGTCCCTGCCTGGGCTTCAACTTTGTCTCAAGGCGTGTTTGTTCCCAATGAATGACAGGAATAAAATAAAGAATGCAGGGTGATTTTGGGAAAGTGGATGAACCATGACAACGTCGTTTTTGCCAAATTGCAATTGCCGTCGACAACTTTCAAGAATTTTTGCTAGATTTTCAGTTAATGTAAAAACCCTCTCCTGGTCTTGTCCTGCATTATACCACTATAGTTTTGTGGTCATGTTTAATTACTTCCAATTCACAAAATATTTCCTGTTTGTTTACTTCTCCCTGCAGAATGCTATAAACTAATAACTTTCAGAAATAACTGCAATTTTTGCGGTTTCAAAGGTCCAGTGCCAATGAAATTTGCACTCTCAAAGTCATCATGAGAAATCAACAATACTGAGCGGTAATCAAAATAATGGAAATCTGCTCCAAACTTGCAGAGCTGGTCTGCCAATAGGTGCTGTGGCTCAGATCGTTAAACCGCCTGTCTAATAAACAAGAGATCCTGAGTTCAAATCTCAGCAGTGCCTTTATACCTTTACGTCAAAACAAGTCACGCTGTCATGAAAAGCTCCCAATTTAATGGTGAATGCAGAGTTGATTGGCAAAATCTCCATGGCACGAACCTTGAAGATACCCTCCCGACTCTTATGTCAAACCTTTCATAGCTCCAATTTTCACGCAACTTCCATTTTCAAATCTACTCCATCTCCTATACTCCATTGCATTTACTCCTCACTTCAGCTCTGATTAAGGATCACACGGATTTGAAATGTTAACTCTGTGTCTGGCTCCACATATATCCTCTGATTTTTTGAATTTCTATCCTATCACGTTTCGCTTCTCATGCAGATTCGCAACATCCGCAGTATTTTCTTTGCATGCATGACAGGATTTACCTCCGGTAATCCAGAAGGAACATTTTGAATGTTTTTTAGCGACATCTCTGAGCAACGATTGAATGATTAATTGATTTACTGTGACGAAGAGTGACCCGGACTCGAAATGTTAACTCGGTTCTCTCTTCACAGATGGTGCCAGACCCGCTGAGATTTTCCGTCATTTCCTGTTTTTCTTTCAGATTTTACATCCGCAGTAATTTGCTTTTATATTGAACGATTTATGTTGCTGCACATTTGCAAGAACGACTCGGGCGGGTTAAAGGATGGGGTTATTTTCCATGATGATGTGGTGCTGACAGATCTATTTATATCCTGAAACTTTGCGATTTGCATAATTTGCTAGATTACTAGATGAATTTATTTACGTTCACACACTGCCACAACAAACACCAGATGATACCTTTTATTTCCTCTCTCAAAATACAATCTTTGTCTCTGTAGCTTCCCACTCAGATCTCACCGAACTAAACATAATCTTCAAAGTCTTGAAGTCCCAGTGCAGGTCCCTGTGTAAACAGTTGTCACATCACAAGTCACTGGTAAAAAGCGAGTACAAGCTGAAGAATTTGAGAAAGGAAGCCAAAGGGAGGCTGCCGGTCTGCTTGCGAGGGAAATGTGCTGGTGAGGCTGAATTACCATTGAAGGAAATTATAAATATACAATATGAGACTTTGAAGTGAGCTATAAGACTGTGTTTGGAATGGGCCCTGGAAGCGCAGTCAGTTGAGCATCTGACTTTTAATCTGAAGATCGATGGGTTTAAGTCCCTGCCTGGGCTTCAACTTTGTCTCAAGGCGTGTTTGTTCCCAATGAACGACAGGAAAAAAAAATAAAGAATGCAGATGATTTTGGGAAAGTGGATGAACCATGACAACGTCGTGTTTGCCAAATTGCAATTGCCGTCGACAACTTTCAAGAATTTTTGCTAGATTTTCAGTTAATGTAAAAACTCTCTCCTGGTCTTGTCCTGCATTATACCACTGTAGTTTTGTGGTCATGTTTAATTACTTCCAATTCACAAAATATTTCCTGTTTGTTTACTTGTCCCTGCAGAATGATATAATCTAATAACTTTCAGAAATAACTGCAATTTTTGCAGTTTCAAAAGTCCAGTGCCAATGAAATTTGCACTCTCAAAGTCAGCATGAGAAATCAACAATACTGAGCCGTAATCAAAATAATGGAAATCTGCTCCAAACTTGCAGATTTCTTCAGCAAGTAGGTGCTGTGGCTTAGATGGTAAAAGCACATGTCTAGTAAACAGGAGATCCTGAGTTAAAATCTCAGCAGTGCCTTTATACCTTTACGTCAAAACAAGTAGCCTGTTATGAAAAGCTCCCAATTTAATGGTGAATGCGGAGTTTATTGGCAAAATCTCCATGGCACTAACCTTGAAGATGCTCTCCCTACTCTTATGTCAAACCTTTCATAGCTCCATTTTTCACGCAACTTCCATTTTCTCATCTGCTCCATCTCATCTACTCCATTGCAATTACTCCTCACTTCAGCTCTGATTAAGGATCACACGGATTTGAAATGTTAACTCTGTGTCTGGCTCCACATGTATCCTCTGATTTTTTGAGCTTCAATCCTATCATGTTTCGCTTCTCATGCAGATTCGCAACATCCGCAGTATTTTCTTTGAGTGCATGACAGGATTTACGTCCGGTAATCCAGAAGGAACATTTTGAATGTTTTTTAGCGACATCTGTGAGCAACGATTGAATGATTAATTGATTTACTGTGACGAAGAGTGACCCGGACTCGAAATGTTAACTCGGTTCTCTCTTCACAGATGGTGCCAGACCCGCTGAGATTTTCCGTCATTTCCTGTTTTTCTGTCAGATTTTACATTCGCAGTAATTTGCTTTCATATTGAACGATTTATGTTGCTGCACGTTTGAAAGAACGACTCGAGCGGGATAAAGGATGGGGTTATTTTCCATGATGATGTGGTGCTGACAGATCTATTTATATCCTGAAACTTTGCGATTTGCATAATTTGCTAATATACTGGATGAATTTATTTACGTTCACACTCTGCCACAACAAACACCAGATGATACCTTTTATTCCCTCTCTCAAAATACAATTTTTGTCTCTGTAGCTTCCCACTCAGATCTCACCGAACTAAACGTAATCTTCAAAGTCTTGAAGTCCCAGTGCAGGTCCCTGGGTAAACAGTTTTCACATCACAAGTCACTGGTAAAAAGCGAGTACAAGCTGAAGAATTTGAGAAAGGAAGGCAAAGGGAGGCTGCCGGTCTGCTTGTGAGGGAAATGTGCTGGTGAGGCTGAATTACCATTGAAGGAAATTCAAAATATACAATATGAGACTTTGAAGTGAGCCATAAGTCTGTGTTTGGAATGGGCCCTGGAAGCGCAGTCGGTAGAGCATCTGACATTTAATCTGACGATCGATGGGTTTAACTCCCTGCCTGGGCTTCAACTTTGTCTCAAGGCGTTTTTGTTCACAATGAATGACAGGAAAAAAGAATAAAGAATGCAGGGTGATTTTGGGAAAGTGGATGAACCGTGCCAATGTCGTGTTTGCCAAATTGCAATTGCCGTCGACAACTTTCAAGAAATGTTGCTGGATTTTCAGTTAATGTAAAAACTCTCTCCTGGTCTTGTCCTGCATTATACCACTGTAGTTTTGTGGTCATGTTTAATTACTTCCAATTCACAAAATATTTCCTGTTTGTTTACATCTCCCTGCAGAATGCTATAATCTAATAACTTTCAGAAATAACTGCAATTTTTGCAGTTTCAAAATTCCAGTGCCGATGAAATTTGCACTCTCAAAGTCAGCATGGGAAATCAACAATACTGAGCGGTAATCAAAATAATGGAAATCTGCTCCAAACTTGCAGAGCAGGTCTGCAAGTAGGTGCTGTGGTTTGGATGGTTAAAGTGCCTGTCTCGTAAACAGGAGATCTTGACTTTAAATCTCAGCAGTGCCTTTATACCTTTACGTCAAAACAAGTAACCTGTTATGAAAAGCTCCCAATTTAATGGTGAATGCAGAGTTTATTGGCAAAATCTCCATGGCACTAACCTTGAAGATGCACCCCCTACTCTTATGTCAAACCTTTCATAGCTCCTTTTTTCACGCAACTTCCATTTTCTCATCTACTCCATTGCAATTACTCCTCACTTCAGCTCTGATTAAGGATCACACGGATTTGAAATGTTAACTCTGTGTCTGGCTCCACATGTATCCTCTGATTTTTTGAGCTTCAATCCGATCATGCTTCGCTTCTCATGCAGATTCGCAACATCCGCAATATTTTCTTTGAATGCATGTCAGGATTTACCTCCGGTAATCCAGAAGGAACATTTTGAATGTTTTTTCGCGACATCTGTGAGCAACGATTGAATGATTAATTGATTTACTGTGACGAAGAGTGACCCGGACTCGAAATGTTAACTCGGTTCTCTCTTCACAGATGGTGCCAGACCCGCTGAGATTTTCCGTCATTTCCTGTTTTTCTTTCAGATTTTACATTCGAAGTACTTTGCTTTTAGATTGAACGATTTATGTTGCTGCACGTTTGCAAGAACGACTCGAGCGGGATAAAGGATGGGGTTATTTTCCATGATGATGTGGTGCTGACAGATCTATTTATATCCTGAAACTTTGCGATTTGCATAATTTGCTAATTTCCTGGATGAATTTATTTACGTTCACACTCTGCCACAACAAACACCAGATGATACCTTTTATTCCCTCTCTCAAAATACAATTTTTGTCTCTGTAGCTTCCCACTCAGATCTCACCGAACTAAAAGTAATCTTCAAAGTCTTGAAGTCCCAGTGCAGGTCCCGAGGTAAACAGTTTTCACACCACAAGTCACTGGTAAAAAGCGAGTACAAGCTGAAGAATTTGAGAAAGGAAGCCAAAGGGAGGCTGCCGGTCTGCTTGCGAGGGAAATGTGCTGGTGAGGTTGAATTACCATTGAAGGAAATTCAAAATATACAATATGAGACTTTGAAGTGAGCTATAAGACTGCGTTTGGAATGGGCCCTGGAAGCGCAGTCGGTAGAGCATCCGACTTTTAATCTGAAGATCGATGGGTTTAAGTCCCTGCCTGGGCTTCAAGTTTGTCTCAAGGCGTTTTTGTTCCCAATGAACGACAGAAAAAAAAATAAAGAATGCAGGGTGATTTTGGGAAAGTGGATGAACCGTGACAACGTCGTGTTTGCCAAATTGCAATTGCCGTCGACAACTTTCAAGACTTTCTGCTAGATTTTCAGTTAATGTAAAAACTCTCTCCTGGTCTTGTCCTGCATTATACCACTATAGTTTTGTGGTCATGTTTAATTACTTCCAATTCACAAAATTATTCCTGTTTGTTTACTTCTCCCTGCAGAATGCTATAATCTAATAACTTTCAGAAATAACTGCAATTTTTGCAGTTTGAAAAGCCCAGTGCCAATGAAATTTGCACTCTCAAAGTCAGCATGAGAAATCAACAACACTGAGCGGTAATCAAAATAATGGAAATCTGCTCCAAACTTGCAGAGCCAGTCTGCAAGTAGGTGCTGTGGTTTATATGGTTAAAGCGCCTATCTAGTAAATAGGAGATCCTGAGTTAAAATCTCAGCAGTGCCTTTATACCTTTACGTCAAAACAAGTAACCTGTTATGAAAAGCTCCCAATTTAATGGTGAATGCAGAGTTTATTGGCAAAATCTCCATGGCACTAACCTTGAAGTTGCCCTCCCTACTCCCATGTCAAACCTTTCATAGCTCCATTTTTCACGCAACTTCCATTTTCTCATCTGCTCCATTGCATTTACTCCTCACTTCAGCTCTGATTAAGGGTCACACGGATTTGAAATGTTAACTCTGTTTCTGGCTCCACATATATCCTCTGATTTTTTAAGCTTCAATCCTATCATGTTTAGCTTCTCATGCAGATTCGCAACATCCGCAGTATTTTCTTTGAATGCATGACAGGATTTACCTCCGGTAATCCAGAAGGAACATTTTGAATGTTTTTTAGCGACATCTGTGAGCAACGATTGAATGATTAATTGATTTACTGTGACGAAGAGTGACCCGGACTCGAAATGTTAACTCGGTTCTCTCTTCACAGATGGTGCCAGACCCGCTGAGATTTTCCGGCATTTCCTGTTTTTCTTTCAGATTTTACATCCGCAGTAATTTGCTTTTATATTGAACGATTTATGTTGCTGCACGTTTGCTAGAACGACTCGGGCGGGATAAAGGATGAGTTTATTTTCCATGATGATGTGGTGCTGACAGATCTATTTATATCCTGAAACTTTGCGATTTGCATAATTTGCTAGATTACTAGATGAATTTATTTACGTTCACTCTCTGCCACAACAAACACCAGATGATACCTTTTATTCCCTCTCTCAAAATACAATCTTTGTCTCTGTAGCATCCCACTCAGATCTCACCGAACTAAACGTAATCTTCAAACTCTTGAAGTCCCAGTGCAGGTCCCTGGGTAAACAGTTGTCACATCACAAGTCACTGGTAAAAAGCGAGTACAAGCTGAAGAATTTGAGAAAGGAAGCTAAAGGGAGGCTGCCGGTCTGCTTGCAAAGGAAATGTGCTGGTGAGGCTGAATTACCATTGAAGGAAATTCAAAATATACAATATGAGACATTAAAGTGAGCTATAAGACATTGTTTGGAATGGGCCCTGGAAGTGCAGTCGGTAGAGCATCTGAATTTTAATCTGAAGATCGATGGGTTTAAGTCCCTGCCTGGGCCTCAACTTTGTCTCAAGGCGTGTTTGTTCCCAATGAACGACAGGAAAAAAAAATAAAGAATGCAGGGTGATTTTGGGAAAGTGGATGAACCGTGACAACGTCGTGTTTGCCAAATTGCAATTGCCGTCGACAACTTTCAAGAATTTTTTGCTAGATTTTCAGTTAATGTAAAAACTCTCTCCTGGTCTTGTCCTGCATTATACCACTATAGTTTTGTGGTCATGTTTAATTACTTCCAATTAACAAAATATTTCCTGTTTGTTTACATCTCACTGCAGAATGCTATAATCTAATAACTTTCAGAAATATCTGCAATTTTTGCAGTTTCAAAAGTCCAGTGCCGATGAAATTTGCACTCTCAAAGTCAGCATGAGAAATCAACAGTACTGAGCGCTAATCAAAATAATGGAAATCTGCTCCAAACTTGCAGAGCTGGTCTGCAAGTAGGTGCTGTGGCTTAGATGGTTAAAGCGCCTGTCTAGTACAAAGGAGATACTGAGTTCAAATCTCAGCAGTGCCTTCATACCTTCCTGTCAAAACAAGTAACCTGTTATGAATACTCCCAATTGAATGGTGAATGCAGAGTTAAATCGCAAAATCTCCATGGCACTAACCTTGAAGTGCCCTCCCTACTCTTATGTCAAACCTTTCATAGCTCCATTTTTCACGCAACTTCCATTTTCTCATCTACTCCATCTCATCTACTCCATTGCATTTACTCCTCACTTCAGCTTTGATTAAGGATCACACGGATTTCAAATGTTAACGCTGTGTCTGGCTCCACATATATCCTCTGAATTTTTGAGCTTCAATCCTATCATGTTTCGCTTCTCATGCAGATTCGCACCATCTGCAGTATTTTCTTTGAATGCATGACAGGATTTACCTCCGGTAACCCTGAAGGAACTTTTTGAATGTTTTTTAGCGACATCTGTGAGCAACGATTGAATGATTAATTGATTTACTGGGATGAAGAGTGACCCGGACTCGAAATGTTAACTCGGTTCTCTCTTCACAGGTGGTGTCAGACCCGCTGAGATTTTCCATCATTTCCTGTTTTTCTTTCAGATTTTACATCCGCAGTAATTTGCTTTTATAATGATCGATTTATGTTGCTGCACGTTTGCAAGAACGACTCGGGCGGGATAAAGGATGGGGTTATTTTCCATGATGATGTGGTGCTGACAGATCTATTTATATCCTGAAACTTTGCGATTTGCATAATTTGCTAGTTTACTAGATGAATTTATTTACGTTCACACACTGACACAACAAACACCAGATGATACCTTTTATTCCCTCTCTCAAAATACAATCTTTGTCTCTGTAGCTTCCCACTCAGATTTCACCGAACTAAACATAATCTTCAAAGTCTTGAAGTCCCAGTGCAGGTCCCTGGGTAAACAGTTGTCAAATCACAAGTCACTGGTAAAAAGCGAGAACAAGCTGAAGAATTTGAGAAAGGAAGCCAAAGGGAGGCTGCCAGTCTGCTTGCGAGGGAAATGTGGTGGTGAGGCTGAATTACCATTGAAGGAAATTCAAAATATACAATCTGAAACATTGAAGTGAGCTATAAGACTGCGTTTGGAATGGGCCCTGGAAGCGCAGTCGGTAGAGCATCTGACTTTTAATCTGAAGATCGATGGGTTTAAGTCCCTGCCTGGGCTTCAACTTTGTCTCAAGGCGTTTTTGTTCCCAATGAACGACAGGAAAAAAGAATAAAGAATGCAGGGTGATTTTGGGAAAGTGGATGAACTGTGACAACGTCGTGTTTGCCAAATTGCAATTGGCGTTGACAACTTTCAAGAATTTATGCTAGATTTTCAGTTAATGTATAAACTCTCTCCTGGTCTTGTCCTGCATTGTATCACAATAGTTTTGTGGTCATGTTTAATTACTTCAAATTCACAACACATTTCCTGTTTGTTTACTTCTCCCTGCAGAATGCTATAATCTAATAACTTTCAGAAATAACAGCAATTTTTGCAGTTTCAAAAGTCCAGTGCCAATGAAATTTGCACTCTCAAAGTCAGTATGAGAAATCAACAATACTGAGCGGTAATCAAAATAATGGAAATCTGCTTCAAACTTGCAGAGCTGGTGTGCAAGTAGGCGCTGTGGCTTAAATGGTTAAAGCGCCTGTCTAATAAACAGGAGATCCTTAGTTCAAATCTCAGCAGTGCCTTTATACCTTTCTGTCAAAACAAGTAACTGTTATGAAAAGCTCCCAATTTAATGGTGAATGCAGAGTTTGTTGACAAAATCTCCATGGCACTTACCTTGTCGATGCCCTCCCTACTCTAATGTCAAACCTTTCATAGCTCCATTTTTCACGCAACTTCCATTTTCTCATCTACTCCATCTCATCTACTCCATTGCATTTACTCCTCACTTCAGCTCTGATTAAGGATCACACGGATTTGAAATGTTAACGCTGTGTCTGGCTCCACATATATCCTCTGAATTTTTGAACTTCAATCCTATCATGTTTAGCTTCTCATGCAGATTCGCAACATCTGCAGTATTTTCTTTGAATGCATGACAGGATTTACATCCGGTAATCCTGAAGGAACTTTTTGAATGTTTTTTAGCGACATCTGTGAGCAACGATTGAATGATTAATTGATTTACTGTGACGAAGAGTGACCCGGACTCGAAATGTTAACTCGGTTCTCTCTTCACAGGTGGTGCCAGACCCGCTGAGATTTTCCATCATTTCCTGTTTTTCTTTCAGATTTTACATCCGCAGTAATTTGCTTTTATATTGAACGATTTATGTTGCTGCACGTTTGCAAGAACGACTCGGGCGGTATAAAGGATGGGGTTATTTTCCATGATGATGTGGTGCTGACAGATCTATTTATATCCTGAAACTTTGCGATTTGCATAATTTGCTAGTTTACTAGATGAATTTATTTACGTTCACACACTGCCACAGCAAACACCAGATGATACCTTTTATTCCCTCTCTCAAAATACAATCTTTGTCTCTGTAGCTTCCCACTCAGATCTCACCGAACTAAACGTAATCTTCAAAGACTTGAAGTCCCAGTGCAGGTCCCTGGGTAAACAGTTGTCACATCACAAGTCACTGGTAAAAAGCGAGTACAAGCTGAAGAATTTGAGAAAGGAAGCCAAAGGGAGGCTGCCAGTCTGCTTGCGAGGGAAATGTGCTGGTGAGGCTGAATTACCATTGAAGGAAATTCAAAATATACAATATGAGACATTGAAGTGAGCTATAAGACTGTGTTTGGAATGGGCCCTGGAAGCGCAGTCGGTAGAGCATCTGACTTTTAATCTGAAGGTCGATGGGTTTAAGTCCCTGCCTGGGCATCAACTTTGTCTCAAGGCGTTTTTGTTCCCAATGAACGACAGGAAAAAAAAATAAAGAATGCAGGGTGATTTTGGGAAAGTGGATGAACCGTGACAACGTCGTGTTTGCCAAATTGCAATTGCCGTCGACAACTTTCAAGAATTTCTGCTAGATTTTCAGTTAATGTAAAAACTCTCTCCTGGTCTTGTCCTGCATTATACCACTGTAGTTTTGTGGTCATGTTTAATTACTTCCAATTCACAAAATATTTCCAGTTTGTTTACTTCTCCCTGCAGAATGCTATAATCTAATAACTTTCAGAAATAACTGCAATTTTTGCAGTTTCAAAAGTCCAGTGCCGATGAAATTTGCACTCTCAAAGTCAGCATGAGAAATCAACAATACTGAGCGGTAATCAAAATAATGGAAATCTGCTCCAAACTTGCAGAGCTGGTGTGCAAGTAGGTGCTGTGGTTTAGATGGTTAAAGCGCCTGTCTAGTAAACAGGAGATCCTGAGTTCAAATCTCAGCAGTGCCTTTATACCTTTATGTCAAAACAAGTCACCTGTTGTGAAAAGCTCCCAATTTCATGGTGAATGCAGAGTTTATTGGCAACATCTCCATGGCACTACCCTTGAAGATGCTCTCCCTACTCTTATGTCAAACCTTTCATAGCTCAATTTTTCACGCAACTTCCATTTTCTCATCTTCTCCATCTCATCTACTCCATTGCATTTACTCCTCACTTCAGCTCTGATTAAGGATCACACGGATTTGAAATGTTAACTCTGTGTCTGGCTCCACATATATCCTCTGAATTTTTGAGCTTCAATCCTATCATGTTTAGCTTTTCATGCAGAATTTGCAACATCTGCAGTATTTTCTTTGAATGCATGACAGGATTTACCTCCGGTAATCCTGAAGGAACATTTTGAATGTTTTTTAGCGACATCTGTGAGCAACGATTGAATGATTAATTGATTTACTGTGACGAAGAGTGACCCGGACTCGAAATGTTAACTCGGTTCTCTCTTCACAGGTGGTGCCAGACCCGCTGAGATTTTCCATCATTTCCTGTTTTTCTTTCAGATTTTACATCCGCAGTAATTTGCTTTTATATTGAACGATTTATGTTGCTGCACGTTTGCCAGAACGACTCGGGCGGTATAAAGGATGGGGTTATTTTCCATGATGATGTGGTGCTGACAGATCTATTTATATCCTGAAACTTTGCGATTTGCATAATTTGCTAGTTTACTAGATGAATTTATTTACGTTCACACACTGCCACAACAAACACCAGATGATACCTTTTATTCCCTCTCTCAAAATACAATCTTTGTCTCTGTAGCTTCCCACTCAGATCTCACCGAACTAAACGTAATCTTCAAAGTCTTGAAGTCCCAGTGCAGGTCCCTGGGTAAACAGTTGTCACATCACAAGTCACTGGTAAAAAGCGAGAACAAGCTGAAGAATTTGAGAAAGGAAGCCAAAGGGAGGCTGCCAGTCTGCTTGCGAGGGAAATGTGCTGGTGAGGTTGAATTACCATTGAAGGAAATTCAAAATATACAATATGAGACTTTGAAGTGAGCTATAAGACTGCGTTTGGAATGGGCCCTGGAAGCGCAGTCGGTAGAGCATCTGACTTTTAATCTGAAGATCGATGGGTTAAAGTCCCTGCCTGGGCTTCAACTTTGTCTCAAGGCGTTTTTGTTCCCAATGAACGACAGGAAAAAAGAATAAAGAATGCAGGGCGATTTTGGGAAAGTGGATGAACTGTGACAACGTCGTGTTTGCCAAATTGCAATTGGCGTCGACAACTTTCAAGAATTTCTGCTAAATTTTCAGTTAATGTATAAACTCTCTCCTGGTCTTGTCCTGCATTGTATCACAATAGTTTTGTGGTCATTTTTAATTACTTCAAATTCACAACATATTTCCTGTTTGTTTACTTTTCCCTGCAGAATGCGATAATCTAATAACTTTCAGAAATAACAGCAATTTTTGCAGTTTTAAAAGTCCAGTGCCAATGAAATTTGCACTCTCAAAGTCAGTATGAGAAATCAACAATACTGAGCGGTAATCAAAATAATGGAAATCTGCTCCAAACTTGCAGAGTTGGTGTGCAAGTAGGTGCTGTGGCTTAGATGGTTACAGCGCCTGTCTAGTAAACAGGAGATCCTGAGTTCAAATCTCAGCAGCGCCTTTATACCTTTCTGTCAAAACAAGTAACCTGTTATGAAAGCTCCCAATTTAATGGTGAATGCAGAGTTAAATGGCAAAATCTCCTTGGCACTTACCTTGAAAATTCCCTCCCTACTCTAATGTCAAACCTTTCATAGCTCCATTTTTCACGCAACTTCCATTTTCTCATCTACTCCATCTCATCTACTCCATTGCATTTACTCCTCACTTCAGCTCTGATTAAGGATCACACGGATTTGAAATGTTAAAGCTGTGTCTGGCTCCACATATATCCTCTGAATTTTTGAGCTTCAATCCTATCATGTTGAGCTTCTCATGCAGATTCGCAACATCTGCAGTATTTTCTTTGAATGCATGACAGGATTTACCTCCGGTAATCCTGAAGGTACTTTTTGAATGTTTTTTAGCGACATCTGTGAGAAACGATTGAATGATTAATTGATTTACTGGGACGAAGAGTGACCCGGACTCGAAATGTTAACTCGGTTCTCTCTTCACAGGTGGTGCCAGACCCGCTGAGATTTTCCATCATTTCCTGTTTGTCTTTCAGATTTTACATCCGCAGTAATTTGCTTTTATAATGATCGATTTATGTTGCTGCACGTTTGCAAGAACGACTCGGGCGGGATAAAGGATGGGGTTATTTTCCATGATGATGTGGTGCTGACAGATCTATTTATATCCTGAAACTTTGCGATTTGCATAATTTGCTAGTTTACTAGATGAATTTATTTACGTTCACACACTGACACAACAAACACCAGATGATACCTTTTATTCCCTCTCTCAAAATACAATCTTTGTCTCTGTAGCTTCCCACTCAGATTTCACCGAACTAAACGTAATCTTCAAAGTCTTGAAGTCCCAGTGCAGGTCCCTGGGTAAACAGTTGTCAAATCACAAGTCACTGGTAAAAAGCGAGAACAAGCTGAAGAATTTGAGAAAGGAAGCCAAAGGGAGGCTGCCAGTCTGCTTGCGAGGGAAATGTGCTGGTGAGGCTGAATTACCATTGAAGGAAATTCAAAATATACAATATGAGACTTTGAAGTGAGCTATAAGACTGCGTTTGGAATGGGCCCTGGAAGCGCAGTCGGTAGAGCATCTGACTTTTAATCTGAAGATCGATGGGTTTAAGTCCCTGCCTGGGCTTCAACTTTGTCTCAAGGCGTTTTTGTTCCCAATGAACGACAGGAAAAAAGAATAAAGAATGCAGGGTGATTTTGGGAAAGTGGATGAACTGTGACAACGTCGTGTTTGCCAAATTGCAATTGGCGTTGACAACTTTCAAGAATTTCTGCTAGATTTTCAGTTAATGTATAAACTCTCTCCTGGTCTTGTCCTGCCTTGTATCACAATAGTTTTGTGGTCATGTTTAATTACTTCAAATTCACAACATATTTCCTGTTTGTTTACTTCTCCCTGCAGAATGCTATAATCTAATAACTTTCAGAAATAACAGCAATTTTTGCAGTTTCAAAAGTCCAGTGCCAATGAAATTTGCACTCTCAAAGTCAGTATGAGAAATCAACAATACTGAGCGGTAATCAAAATAATGGAAATCTGCTCCAAACTTGCAGAGCTGGTGTGCAAGTAGGCGCTGTGGCTTAAATGGTTAAAGCGCCTGTCTAGTAAACAGGAGATCCTTAGTTCAAATCTCAGCAGTGCCTTTATACCTTTCTGTCAAAACAAGTAACCTGTTATGAAAAGCTCCCAAATTAATGGTGAATGCAGAGTTTGTTGGCAAAATCTCCATGGCACTTACCTTGTAGATGCCCTCCCTACTCTAATGTCAAACCTTTCATAGCTCCATTTTTCACGCAACTTCCATTTTCTCATCTACTCCATCTCATCTACTCCATTGCATTTACTCCTCACTTCAGCTCTGATTATGGATCACACGGATTTGAAATGTTAACGCTGTGTCTGGCTCCACATATATCCTCTGAATTTTTGAACTTCAATCCTATCATGTTTAGCTTCTCATGCAGATTCGCACCATCTGCAGTATTTTCTTTGAATGCATGACAGGATTTACCTCCGGTAATCCTGAAGGAACTTTTTGAATGTTTTTTAGCGACATCTGTGAGCAACGATTGAATGATTAATTGATTTACTGTGACGAAGAGTGACCCGGACTCGAAATGTTAACTCGGTTCTCTCTTCACAGGTGGTGCCAGACCCGCTGAGATTTTCCATCATTTCCTGTTTTTCTTTCAGATTTTACATCCGCAGTAATTTGCTTTTATATTGAACGATTTATGTTGCTGCACGTTTGCAAGAACGACTCGGGCGGGATAAAGGATGGGGTTATTTTCCATGATGATGTGGTGCTGACAGATCTATTTATATCCTGAAACTTTGCGATTTGCATAATTTGCTAGATTACTAGATGAATTTATTTACGTTCACACACTGCCACAACAAACACCAGATGATACCTTTTATTCCCTCTCTCAAAATACAATCTTTGTCTCTGTAGCTTCCCACTCAGATCTCACCGAACTAAACGTAATCTTCAAAGTCTTGAAGTCCCAGTGCAGGTCCCTGGGTAAACAGTTGTCACATCACAAGTCACTGGTAAAAAGCGAGTACAAGCTGAAGAATTTGAGAAAGGAAGTCAAAGGGAGGCTGCCGGTCTGCTTGCGAGGGAAATGTGCTGGTGAGGCTGAATTACCATTGAAGGAAATTCAAAATATACAATATGAGACTTTGAAGTGAGCTATAAGACTGCGTTTGGAATGGGCCCTGGAAGCGCAGTCGGTAGAGCATCTGACTTTTAATCTGAAGATCGATGGGTTTAAGTCCCTGCCTGGGCTTCAACTTTGTCTCAAGGCATCTTTGTTCCCAATGAACGACAGGAAAAAAAAATAAAAAATGCAGGGTGATTTTGGGAAAGTGGATGAACCGTGACAACATCGTGTTTGCCAAATTGCAATTGCCGCCGACAACTTTCAAGAATTTTTGCTAGATTTTCAGTTAATGTCAAAACTCTCTCCTGGTCTTGTCCTGCATTATACCACTATAGTTTTGTGGTCATGTTTAATTACTTCCAATTCACAAAATATTTCCTGTTTGTTTACTAGTCCCTGCAGAATGCTATAATCTAATAACTTTCAGAAATAACTCCAATTTTTGCAGTTTCAAAAGTCCAGTGCCAATGAAATTTGCACTCTCAAAGTCAGCATGAGAAATCAACAATACTGAGCGGTAATCAAAATAATGGAAATTTGCTCCAAACTTGCAGAGCAAGTCTGCAAGTAGGTTCTGTGGCTTAGATGGTAAAAGCGCCTGTCTAGTAAACAGGAGATCCTGAGTTCAAATCTCAGCAGTGCCTTTATACCTTTACGTCAAAACAAGTAACCTGTTATGAAAAGCTCCCAATTTAATGGTGAATGCAGAGTTTATTGGCAAAATCTCCATGGCACTAACCTTGAAGATGCCCTCCCGACTCTTATGTCAAACCTTTCATAGCTCCATTTTTCACGCAACTTCCATTTTTTCATCTACTCCATCTCATCGACTCCATTGCATTTACTCCTCACTTCAGCTCTGATTAAGGATCACACGGATTTGAAATGTTAACGCTGTGTCTGGCTCCACATATATCCTCTGAATTTTTGAGCTTCAATCCTATCATGCTTAGCTTCTCATGCAGATTCGCACCATCAGCAGTATTTTCATTGAATGCATGACAGGATTTACCTCCGGTAATCCTGAAGGAACTTTTTGAATGTTTTTTCGCGACATCTGTGAGAAACGATTGAATGATTAATTGATTTACTGGGACGAAGAGTGATCCGGACTCGAAATGTTACCTCGGTTCTCTCTTCACAGGTGGTGCCAGACCCGCTGACATTTTCCATCATTTCCAGTTTTTTTTTCAGATTTTACATCCGCAGTAATTTGCGTTTATAATGATCGATTTATGTTCCTGCACGTTTGCAAGAACGACTCGGGCGGGATAAAGGATGGGGTTATTTTCCATGATGATGTGGTGCTGACAGATCTATTTATATCCTGAAACTTTGCGATTTGCATAATTTGCTAGTTTACTAGATGAATTTATTTACGTTCACACACTGCCACAACAAACACCAGATGATACCTTTTATTCCCTCTCTCAAAATACAATCTTTGTCTCTGTGGCTTCCCACTCAGATCTCACCGAACTAAACGTAATCTTCAAAGTCTTGAAGTCCCAGTGCAGGTCCCTGGGTAAACAGTTGTCAAGTCACAAGTCACTGGTAAAAAGCGAGAACAAGCTGAAGAATTTGAGAAAGGAAGCCAAAGGGAGGCTGCCAGTCTGCTTGCGAGGGAAATGTGCTGGTGAGGCTGAATTACCATTGAAGGAAATTCAAAATATACAATATGAGACTTTGAAGTGAGCTATAAGACTGCGTTTGGAATGGGCCCTGGAAGCGCAGTCGGTAGAGCATCTGACATTTAATCTGAAGATCGATGGGTTTAAGTCCCTGCCTGGGCTTCAACTTTGTCTCTAGCTGTTTTTGTTCCCAATGAACGACAGGAAAAAAGAATAAAGAATGCAGGGTGATTTTGGGAAAGTGGATGAACTGTGACAACGTCGTGTTTGCCAAATTGCAATTGGCATCGACAACTTTCAAGAATTTTTGCTAGATTTTCAGTTAATGTAAAAACTCTCTCCTGGTCTTGTCCTGCATTATACCACTATAGCTTTGTGGTCATGTTTAATTACTTCCAATTCACAAAATATTTCCTGTTTGTTAACTTCTCCCTGCAGAATGCTATAATCTAATAACTTTCAGAAATAACAGCAATTTTTGCAGTTTCAAAAGTCCAGTGCCAATGAAATTTGCACTCTCAAAGTCAGCATGAGAAATCAACAATACTGAGCGGTAATCAAAATAATGGAAATCTGCTCCAAACTTGCAGAGCTGGTGTGCAAGTAGGTGCTGTGGCTTAGATGGTTAAAGCGCCTGTCTAGTAAACAGGAGATCCTTAGTTCAAATCCCAGCAGTACCTTTATACCTTTCTGTATAAACAAGTTACCTGTTATGAAAGCTCCCAATTTAATGGTGAATGCAGAGTTAAATGGCAAAATCTCCATGGCACTAACCTTGAAAATGCCCACCCTACTCTAATGTCAAACCTTTCATAGCTCCATTTTCTCATCTACTCCATCTCATCTACTCCATCTCATCTACTCCATTGCATTTACTCCTCACTTCAGCTCTGATTAAGGATCACACGGATTTGAAATGTTAACTCTGTGTCTGGCTCCACATATATCCTCTGAATTTTTGAGCTTCAATCCTATCATGTTTAGCTTCTCATGCAGATTCGCAACATCCGCAGTATTTTCTTTGAATGTATGACAGGATTTACCTCCGGTAATCCTGAAGGAACATTTTGATTGTTTTTTAGCGACATCTGTGAGCAACGATTGAATGATTAATTGATTTACTGTGACGAAGAGTGACCCGGACTCGAAATGTTAACTCGGTTCTCTCTTCACAGGTGGTGCCAGACCCGCTGAGATTTTCCATCATTTCCTGTTTTTCTTTCAGATTTTACATCCGCAGTAATTTGCTTTTATATTGAACGATTTATGTTGCTGCACGTTTGCAAGAACGACTCGGGCGGGATAAAGGATGGGGTTATTTTCCATGATGATGTGGTGCTGACAGATCTATTTATATCCTGAAACTTTGCGATTTGCATAATTTGCTAGTTTACTAGATGAATTTATTTACGTTCACACACTGCCACAACAAACACCAGATGATACCTTTTATTCCCTCTCTCAAAATACAATCTTTGTCTCTGTGGCTTCCCACTCAGATCTCACCGAACTAAACGTAATCTTCAAAGTCTTGAAGTCCCAGTGCAGGTCCCTGGGTAAACAGTTGTCAAGTCACAAGTCACTGGTAAAAAGCGAGAACAAGCTGAAGAATTTGAGAAAGGAAGCCAAAGGGAGGCTGCCAGTCTGCTTGCGAGGGAAATGTGCTGGTGAGGCTGAATTACCATTGAAGGAAATTCAAAATATACAATATGAGACTTTGAAGTGAGCTATAAGACTGCGTTTGGAATGGGCCCTGGAAGCGCAGTCGGTAGAGCATCTGACATTTAATCTGAAGATCGATGGGTTTAAGTCCCTGCCTGGGCTTCAACTTTGTCTCTGGCTGTTTTTGTTCCCAATGAACGACAGGAAAAAAGAATAAAGAATGCAGGGTGATTTTGGGAAAGTGGATGAACTGTGACAACGTCGTGTTTGCCAAATTGCAATTGGCATCGACAACTTTCAAGAATTTTTGCTAGATTTTCAGTTAATGTAAAAACTCTCTCCTGGTCTTGTCCTGCATTATACCACTATAGCTTTGTGGTCATGTTTAATTACTTCCAATTCACAAAATATTTCCTGTTTGTTAACTTCTCCCTGCAGAATGCTATAATCTAATAACTTTCAGAAATAACAGCAATTTTTGCAGTTTCAAAAGTCCAGTGCCAATGAAATTTGCACTCTCAAAGTCAGCATGAGAAATCAACAATACTGAGCGGTAATCAAAATAATGGAAATCTGCTCCAAACTTGCAGAGCTGGTGTGCAAGTAGGTGCTGTGGCTTAGATGGTTAAAGCGCCTGTCTAGTAAACAGGAGATCCTTAGTTCAAATCCCAGCAGTACCTTT
Source organism: Scyliorhinus torazame (assembly GCF_047496885.1). NCBI lineage: Eukaryota > Metazoa > Chordata > Chondrichthyes > Carcharhiniformes > Scyliorhinidae > Scyliorhinus > Scyliorhinus torazame. Next base: position 52,804,242 of record NC_092710.1, read on the forward strand.
ATACCTTTCTGTATAAACAAGTTACCTGTTATGAAAGCTCCCAATTTAATGGTGAATGCAGAGTTAAATGGCAAAATCTCCATGGCACTAACCTTGAAAATGCCCACCCTACTCTAATGTCAAACCTTTCATAGCTCCATTTTCTCATCTACTCCATCTCATCTACTCCATCTCATCTACTCCATTGCATTTACTCCTCACTTCAGCTCTGATTAAGGATCACACGGATTTGAAATGTTAACTCTGTGTCTGGCTCCACATATATCCTCTGAATTTTTGAGCTTCAATCCTATCATGTTTAGCTTCTCATGCAGATTCGCAACATCCGCAGTATTTTCTTTGAATGTATGACAGGATTTACCTCCGGTAATCCTGAAGGAACATTTTGATTGTTTTTTAGCGACATCTGTGAGCAACGATTGAATGATTAATTGATTTACTGTGACGAAGAGTGACCCGGACTCGAAATGTTAACTCGGTTCTCTCTTCACAGGTGGTGCCAGACCCGCTGAGATTTTCCATCATTTCCTGTTTTTCTTTCAGATTTTACATCCGCAGTAATTTGCTTTTATATTGAACGATTTATGTTGCTGCACGTTTGCAAGAACGACTCGGGCGGGATAAAGGATGGGGTTATTTTCCATGATGATGTGGTGCTGACAGATCTATTTATATCCTGAAACTTTGCGATTTGCATAATTTGCTAGTTTACTAGATGAATTTATTTACGTTCACACACTGCCACAACAAACACCAGATGATACCTTTTATTCCCTCTCTCAAAATACAATCTTTGTCTCTGTAGCTTCCCACTCAGATCTCACCGAACTAAACGTAATCTTCAAAGTCTTGAAGTCCCAGTGCAGGTCCCTGGGTAAACAGTTGTCAAGTCACAAGTCACTGGTAAAAAGCGAGAACAAGCTGAAGAATTTGAGAAAGGAAGCCAAAGGGAGGCTGCCAGTCTGCTTGCGAGGGAAATGTGCTGGTGAGGCTGAATTACCATTGAAGGAAATTCAAAATATACAATATGAGACTTTGAAGTGAGCTATAAGACTGCGTTTGGAATGGGCCCTGGAAGCGCAGTCGGTAGAGCATCTGACTTTTAATCTGAAGATCGATGGGTTTAAGTCCCTGCCTGGGCTTCAACTTTGTCTCAAGGTGTGTTTGTTCCCAATGAACGACAGGAAAAAAAAATAAAAAATGCAGGGTGATTTTGGGAAAGTGGATGAACTGTGACAACGTCGTGTTTGCCAAATTGCAATTGGCATCGACAACTTTCAAGAATTTTTGCTAGATTTTCAGTTAATGTAAAAACTCTCTCCTGGTCTTGTCCTGCATTCTACCACTATAGTTTTGTGGTCATGTTTAATTACTTCCAATTCACAAAATATTTCCTGTTTGTTAACTTCTCCCTGCAGAATGCTATAATCTAATAACTTTCAGAAATAACAGCAATTTTTGCAGTTTCAAAAGTCCAGTGCCAATGAAATTTGCACTCTCAAAGTCAGTATGAGAAATCAACAATACTGAGCGGTAATCAAAATAATGGAAATCTGCTCCAAACTTGCAGAGCTGGTGTGCAAGTAGGCGCTGTGGCTTAGATGGTTAAAGCGCCTGTCTAGTAAACAGCAGATCCTGAGTTCAAATCTCAGCCGTGCCTTTATACCTTTACGTCAAAACAAGTAACCTGTTATGAAAAGCTCTAAATTTAATGGTGAATGCAGAGTTTATTGGCAAAATCTCCATGGCACTAACCTTGAAAATGCCCACCCTACTCTTATGTCAAACCTTTCATAGCTCCATTTTTCACGCAACTTCCATTTTCTCATCTACTCCATCTCATCTACTCCATTGCATTTACTCCTCACTTCACCTCTGATTAAGGGTCACACGGATTTGAAATGATAACTCTGTGTCTGGCTCCACATATATCCTCTGATTTTTTGAGCTTCAATCCTATCATGTTTCGCTTCTCATGCAGATTCGCACCATCTGCAGTATTTTCTTTGAATGCATGACAGGATTTACCTCCGGTAATCCTGAAGGAACTTTTTGAATGTTTTTTAGCGACATCTGTGAGCAACGATTGAATGATTAATTGATTTACTGGGACGAAGAGTGACCCGGACTCGAAATGTTAACTCGGTTCTCTCTTCACAGGTGGTGCCAGACCCGCTGAGATTTTCCATCATTTCCTGTTTTTCTTTCAGATTTTACATCCGCAGTAATTTGCTTTTATATTGAACGATTTATGTTGCTGCACGTTTGCAAGAACGACTCGGGCGGGATAAAGGATGGGGTTATTTTCCATGATGATGTGGTGCTGACAGATCTATTTATATCCTGAAACTTTGCGATTTGCATAATTTGCTAGTTTAAAAGATGAATTTATTTACGTTCACACACTGCCACAACAAACACCAGATGATACCTTTTATTCCCTCTCTCAAAATACAATCTTTGTCTCTGTAGCTTCCCACTCAGATCTCACGAACTAAACGTAATCTTCAAAGTTTTGAAGTCCCAGTGCAGGTCCCTGGGTAAACAGTTGTCACATCACAAGTCACTGGTAAAAAGCGAGTACAAGCTGAAGAATTTGAGAAAGGAAGCCAAAGGGAGGCTGCCGGTCTGCTTGCGAGGGAAATGTGCTGGTGAGGCTGAATTACCATTGAAAGAAATTCAAAATATACAATATGAGACTTTGAAGTGAGCTATAAGACTGCGTTTGGAATGGGCCCTGGAAGCGCAGTCGGTAGAGCATCTGACTCTTAATCTGAAGATCGATGGGTTTAAGTCCCTGCCTGGGCTTCAACTTTGTCTCAAGGTGTTTTTGTTCCCAATGAACGACAGGAAAAAAGAATAAAGAATGCAGGGTGATTTTGGGAAAGTGGATGAACCGTGACAACGTCGTGTTTGCCAAATTGCAATTGCCGTCGACAATTTTCAAGAATTTTTGTTAGATTTTCAGTTCATGTAACAACTCTATTGGTCTTGTCCTGCATTATTCCACTTTAGTTTTGTGGTCATGTTTATTTACTTTCACTTCACAAAATATTTCCTGTTTTATTACTTCTTCCCTGCAGAATGCTATAATCTAATAACTTTCAGAAATAACTGCAATTTTTACAGTTTCAAAAGCCCAGTGCCGATGAATATTTTAATTTGCACTCTCAAAGTCAGTATGAGAAATCAACAATACTGAGCGGTAATCAAAATAATGGAAATCTGTTCCAAACTTGCAGAGTTGGTTTGCAAGTTAGTGCTGTGGCTTAGATGGTTAAAGTTCCTGTCTAGTAAACAGGCAATCCTGAGTTCAAATCTCAGCAGTGACTTTATACGTTTATGTCAAAACAAGTAACCTCTTATGAAAAGCTCCCAATTTAATGGTGTATGCAGAATATATTGGCAAAATCTCCATGGCACTAACCTTGAAGGTGCTTTCCCTACTCTTATGTCAAACCTTTCATAGCTCCATTTTTCACGCAACTTCCATTTTCTCATCTACTCCATTGCATTTACTCCTCACTTCAGCTCTGATTAAGGATCTCACGGATTTGAAATGTTAACTCTGTGTCTGGCTCCACATATATCCTCTGATTTTCTGAGCTTCAATCCTATCATGTTTAGCTTCTCATGCAGATTCGCAACATCCGCAGTATTTTCTTTGAATGCATGACAGGATTTACCTCCGGTATTCCAGAAGGAACGTTTTGAAAATTTATCAGCGATATCTGTAAGCAAAGATTGAATGATTAAATGATTTACTCTGATGAAGAATGACCCAACCTTGAAACGTTAGCTCGGTTCTCTCTTCACAGATGCTGCCAGACCCACTGAGATTTTCCATCATTTCCTGTTTGATTCCAGATTTCACATCTGCAGTAATTTGCCTTTTTATTGGACAATATATGTTGCTGCATGTCAGCAAGAACGATTTGGGCGGGATAAAGCTTGAGGCGTTTTCCATTAAGATGTGGAGTTGACAGATCTATTTACGCCCTGAAACTTTGCGATTTGCATAATTTGCGGTTTACAAAATGAGCTTACTTGCGTTCACACTCTGCCACAACAAACAACAGATGACACGCTTTATTACCTCTCTGAAAATACAATCTGTATCTCTGTAGCTTCCCACTCATATCTCAGCGACCTAACCGTAATCTTCAATGTCTTGAAGTCCCAGTGCATTATCGCTGGGTAACAACAGTTGTCACATCACAGGTCATTGGTAAAATACGAGTCCAAGTTGAAGAATTTGAGAAAGAAAGCCGAAGGGAGGCTGCCGGTCTGCTTGCGAGGGAAATGAGCTGGAGAGGCTGAATGACCAGTGAAGGAAAATCAAAAGATACAATATGAGACTTTGACGTAAGATATGAGAGCATTTTTGAAATGGGTCCTGGGAGCTCAGTTGGTAGAGCATTAGACTTTTAATCTGAGGGTCCAGGGTTCAAGTCCCTGTCAGGGCTTTGATTTTGGCTCAAGGCATTTGCTTCCCAATGAACGGTAAGAAAAAAGAATAAAGAATGCAGGATGCTTTATGGAAAGTGGAAGGACCGTGAATAACGTCGTGTTTGCCAAATTGCAACAGCCGTCGCGAATTTTCAAGAATTCTTGCTAGATTTTCAGTTAATGTAAAAACTCTCTCCTGGTCTGGTCCTGCATTATACCACTATAGTTTTCTGGCCATGTTTAATCACTTCCCAATTCGCAAAACATTTCCTGTTTGTTTACTTCTTTCCTGCAGAACTGCTATAAACTAATAACTTTCAGCAAATAACTGCAATTTTGACAGTTTCAAAACCCCAGTGCACTCACAAAGTCAGTATGAGAAATCAACAATGATGCACGATCAATTACACTCAAGACGAAGTGATTTCATAACTGAAGCCTTTAATCGACTAGAACTGTTTCCCAGCAGCTTCGGTACAGAAAGTGAAGGCTGCTGGGACGGCACCAGTTCTTATACTCCACCTGTCAGGGCGGAGCTACGTATCAACAGCCAATGGTAAACTCCTAGGTTTAACCAATGGTCATCAGCCTCTTAGGTACAGCAATACCTAATAATACCACATTCACCCCCTGTTAAAAAAGAGTCCGGCGGGGGTGGTGGCCAGTGGTAACAGTCGCCTTTAACATGGTATGATCAGATATGGAGGTACTGTGATACGTCCTTACAGAGCTGTCGAGAATATTTACAAATTGTTTGTTCACGGTTAAAGTCACAGCGAAGCAATCAGTCGATTGGGTGACCTGGTCGTCCTTCTGGACCGTCTGGGCTTCGGTGGTGATTCTGGTGGGGGTCCAGGTGGTTGCGACTCCGGGAGTGTAGCTTTGGCCTCCCTGGCAGCTTCGTCACCCCTAGGCGGCGCAGTTGGGGCAAACGGTTGACACGGGGGGGTCGCCTGTAGGGGGCATCGGTGGGTGGGCGGGCCTAGGCAGGAGCGGCGGGAGTACTGACCCTCCAGTGAGGTGCTGTCAGGGGGGTGGGGGTGGGGGTAATGGTCCGGGTGCGTGTGGGGTTCCGGCGGGCGCCAGGTCCCGGAGGGAGACTGTATCTTGCCTGGCGTCAGGGAACGCCACAAAGACGTACTGGGGGTTAGCGTGCAGCAGGTGGACCCTCTCGACCAATGGGTCCAACTTGTGCGCCCGCACATGCTTCCGAAGCAGGATGGGTCCGGGTGTCGCTAGCCAGGTTGGGAGCGAGGTCCCGGAGGAGGACTTCCTGGGGAAAACAAGGAGACGTTCATGAGGTGTCTGATTGGTAGTTGTACAGAGCAGCGACCGGATGGCGTGGAGGGCCACCGGGAGGACTTCTTGCCAGCGGGAGACTGGGAGATTCCTGGACCATAGGGCCAGTAGAACAGTCTTCCAGACCGTTCCGTTCTCCCTCTCCACCTGTCCATTTCCCCGGGGGTTGTAACTGGTCATCCTGCTTGTGGCAATGACCCTGCTGAGCAGGAATTGATGCAGTTCGTCGCTCATAAAGGAGGACCCCCTATCACTGCGTATGTACGCAGGGAAACCGAACAGTGTAAAGATACCCTGGAGGGCCTTGATGATGGTGGTTGCGGTCATGTCGGGGCAGGGGATGGCGAATGGGAACCGGGATTACTCGTCAATCACGTTCAGGAAATACGTGTTGCGGTCGGTGGAGGGGAGGAGGCCTTTGAAATCCATGCTGAGGAGTTCAAAGAGATGGGAAGCCTTTATCAGGTGCACCCTCTCTGGCCGGTAGAAGTGTGGTTTGCACTCCGCGCAGATTTGTCAGTCCTTGGTGACTGTCCTGACCTCCTCGATGGAGTCGGGCAGGTTGCGGGTCTTGATGAAGTGGAAGATACGAGTGACCCCCGGGTGGCAGAGGTCCTCGTGGAGGGCTCGGAGGGGGTCCACTTGTGCAGTGGCACAAGTGCCGTGGGACAGGGCATCAGGAGGCTCGTTTAGCTTCCCCAGACGGTACAAGATCTCGTAGTTGAAGGTGGAGAGTTCTATCCTCCACCGCAAGATCTTGTCATTTTTAATCTTGCCCCGCTGTGCATTATCGAACATGAAAGCAACCGACCGTTGGTCCGTGAGGAGAGTGAATCTCCTGCCGGCCAGGTAATGCCTCCAATGTCTCACAGCTTCAACTATGGCTTGTGCCTCTTTTTCGACCAAGGAATGGCGCATTTCGGAAGCGTGGAGGGTACAGGAGAAGAAGGCCACGGGCCTGCCCGCTTGGTTGAGGGTGGCCGCCAGAGCTATGTCGGACGCATCGCTCTCGACCTGGAAGGGGAAGGACTCGTCGATGGCGCACATCGTGGCCTTTGCAATGTCTGCTTTGATACGGCTGAAGGCCTGGCGGGCCTCGGTCGACAGGGGGAAGGTTGTGGACTGGATTAGGGGTCGGGCTTTGGCTGCGTAGTTCGGGACCCACTGGGCGTAGTAACCGAAAAACCCTCGACAGCGCTTCAGGGCCTTGGGGCAGTGAGGGAGGGGGAACTCCATAAGGGGGCGCATGCGCTCAGGGTCGGGGCCTAAAACTCAATTTCGCACTACGTAGCCTAGAATGGCTAGACAGTCGGTGTTGAATACGCATTTATCCTTATTGTACGTTAAGTTAAGGATTTTCAGGTTAGCTCTATTTGGAGTTGCGGAAGAGCCGGGAGTGCAGGAGGCGAAAGAGGCCGACGTTGTGCCCTTTGCGTCCCTAGTAGCCCGGCGCAGGATCCTACTCATGTGGAAGGAGGCGAAACCCCCCGGACTGGAGGCCTGGGTAAACGATATGGCGGGGTTCATTAAACTGGAGCAGATAAAATTTGCCCTGAGAGGATCGGCTCAAGGGTTCACCAAGCGGTGGCAGCCATTTCTCGACTACCTAGGGGAACGTTAGAGGGAAGACAGATGACCAGCAGCAGCAACCCAGGGGGGAGGGGGGGGGAGGGGGCGGGGGGGGTGGGGGTTTTAGTTTAGTTTATGTCAAAAGATAATGGGGTTTTGTTATTTGTGTATTGTTAAACATTTCTGTATTGTTACGTTTGCTTTGTAAGAGGGGAAAAATTGTTGTTTGGGAAAAAAATTTCAATAAAATATATTTTTAAAAAAAAGTTAAGGATTTTCGCGGTCTGGAGAAATTTACGGAGGTTGGTGTTGTGGTCCTGCTGGTCATGGCCGCAGATGGTGACGTTATCCAGATACGGGAACGTTGCGCGGAAGCCGTACTGGTCAACCATTCGGTCCATCTCTCGCTGGAAGACCGACACCAAAGGGAACTCTTAAAAATTGATAGAGCCGCCCATCTGCTTCGAAGGCAGTGTACTTGCGGTCACTATTAAGGAGGGGTAGCTGATGGTAGGCGGACTTGAGATCCACCGTGGAGAAGACCTTGTATTGCGCAATCCTGTTTACCAGGTCGGCTATACGGGGGAGAGGGTACGCGTCCAGCTGCGTAAACCTGTTGATGGTCTGACTGTAGTCGATGACCATCCTATGTTTCTCCCCGGTCTTTACCGGCACTACTTGAGCTTTCCAGAGACTGTTGCTCGCTTCGATGACCCCTTCCCTCAGCAGCCTTTGGACCTCTGACCTGATGAAGGTCCGGTCCTGGGCACTGTACCGTCTGCTCCTGGTGGCGACGGGTTTGCAATCCAGGGTGAGGTTCGCAAACAGGGAAGGCGGGTCGACCTGAAAGGTCGCAAGGCCGCAGACATTAAGGGGGGGTATAGGGCCGCCGATTTAAAGGTCAGGCTTTGCAAGTTACATTGGAAGTCCAACCCCATGAGTGCAGCCACGCAGAGGTGCGGCAGGACAAAAAGGCGGAAATTGTTGAATCTCCTGCCTTGGACAGTGAGATTCGCTAGGCAGAACCCCTTTATCTCCACCGAGTGTGACCCGGAGGCCAGGGAGATCCTTTGGTTTACAGGGTGGGTAACAAGTGAATAGCGCCTTACCGTGTCGGGGTGAACAAAGCTTTCCGTGCTCCCAGAGTCAATCAGGCAAGATGTCTCGTGGCCGTTGATGAAGACCGTCATTGTTGCTGTTGCGAGTGTCCGAGGTCGACTTTGGTCCAGTGTCACCGAGGCCAGATGAAGCAGTTGCGATTTCTGATTGGGCAGCGTTTCGTCGGTTGTGCTGGGGCCTGGGGCCCCATCCAAGTTGGCGTCTCCCATGGGTCGCACATGGTGATCGGTGATGGACAAGATGGCGGCGGGGATGGACAAAATGGCGGCACCCACCCGTCCAGCGTGGAGTCCGGGGGGCAAGATGGCCGTGCCCATGGGTCGCGTGTGGCCCTAGGATAGTGGGGTGGCGGTGAGCGCTGGCCGGTCGGGGCCTGAAGGGGGGGATGGCGCGGCGGTCCGGAGTCGCTGGAGACCGCGGCCACAGCGTGGGCCTGGCAGACCCCCACAAAGTGGCCCTTCTTGCTGCACCCTTTGCAGGCGGCGGTGCGGGCCGGGCAGCACTGGCGGGGATGATTCACATGCCCACAGAAGAAACAGCGGTGCCCGGCGGTGTTAGCGGGCCGTCTCGCAGCGCAGGCCTGCGCTGTCAGGGGAAGGTCTGTGGGGCTGCCGCTGTGGGGTGCCACGCAGCCCAGGGGGCTGCTGCGCGGTCGGGCGCATAGGACTGCGTGTTTTGGGAGGCTACGTCCATGGACCCTGCCAGGGCCCATGCCTCTCCAATTCCCAGGGTGTCCTTTTCTAATAGTCTTTGGCGGATCTCAGAAGAGCTCATACCTGCTACGAAGGCATCCCTGATTAAAAGTTCCGTGTGCTCGCTCCCTGAAAATTGCGGGCAGCCACAGTTTCGGCCCAGCACCAGTAGCGCCCGGTAGAAAGCCTCCAACGATTCCCCGGGTCTTTGCCTTCTCGTTGCAAGCAGGTGACGTGCGTAGACCTGATTTACAGGGCGGATATAATGTCCTTTTAACAGTTCGATCGCGGGATCATAGTCCTCCGCCTCCTCGATAAGGGTGTAGATCCCAGGGCTGACCCTTGAGTGCAGGAGATGCATTTTCTGTCCTTCGGAGGGGGTACCTCCGGCCGTCTCGAGGTAGCCTTTAAAGCACGCCAGCCAGTGTTTAAATATTGCAGCCGAGTACTCCGCGTGGGGGCTGAGTTGTAGGTACTCCGGTTTGATTCGGAGATCCATCCTTCCAGCTTAAGTGTAGTCGATTAAATTGATGCATGATCAATTACACTCAAGACAAAGTGATTTCCTAACTGAAGGCTTTAATCGACTAGAACTGTTCCCCAGCAGTTTCGGTACAGAAAGTGAAGGCTGCTGGGATGGCACCAGCTCTGTCAGGGCGGAGCTACGTATCAACAGCCAATGGTAAACTTCTAGGTTTAACCAATGGTCATCAGCCTCTTAGGTACAGCAATACCTGATAATACCACAAACAATACTGATGTTTAATCAAAACAATTGAAATCTGTTCTACACTTGCAAAGCTGTCTGGCAGATTGGTGCTGTGGCTTAGATGGTTAAAGCGCCTGTCTTGTAAACAGGAGATCTTGAATTCACATCTCAGCAATGCCTTTGTACCTTTAGGTCAAAGCATGTATCCTGTGAAGAATGCTTCTCATTTAATGGTGAACACAGAAAATGTTGACAACATTTCTGTGGTACTGACCTTCAAGGTTGCTTTCCCCTGTTTTACGTCAAACTTCCATATCTCCCATTTTTCACGCAACTTCCATTATCCTCATCTACTCCATTGCATGTAACCTCGCTTCAGCTCTGAATAAGGATCACACGGATTTGAAACATTAACTTTGTGTTTGGCTCCACAGACATCCTCAAATTTTATGAGCTTTAATCCAATCATTTTTTGTTTCTCATGCACATTCACAACATGTGCAGTATATTCCTTTGAATGCACGACAGGATTGACCTCAGGAAATCCAGTAGGAACATGTTGAATGTCTGTCAGCGATGTCTGTGAGCAAAGATTGAATGATTAAATGATTTACTCTGATGAAGAGTGACCCTGCCTCGAAACGTTAGCTCGGTTCTCTCTTCACAGATGCTGCCAGACCCACTGAGATTTTCCATCATTTCCTGTTTTTTTTCAGATTTCACATCTGCAGTAATTTGCCTTTTTATTGGACGATATATGTTGCTGCATGTCAGCAAGAACGATTTGGGCGGGATAAAGGATGGGGCGTTTTCCATGAAGATGTGGCGTTGACAGATCTATTTACCCCCTGAAACTTTGCGATTTGCATAATTTGTTACTTTACTAGATGAGCTTACTTGCGTTCACACTCTGCCACAACAAACAACAGAGAACACCCTTTATTCCCTCTCTCAAAATACAATCTGTATCTCTGCAGCTTCCCACTGATATCTCAGCGAACTAAACATAATCTTCAATGTCTTGAAGTCCCAGTGCATGTCCCTGGGTAACAACAGTTGTCACATCACAGGTCATTGGTAAAATGCGAGTCCAAGTTGAAGAATTTGAGAAAGAAAGCCGAAGGGAGGCTGCCGGTCTGCTTGCGAGGGAAATGAGCTGGAGAGGCTGAATGACCAGTGAAGGAACTTCAAAAGATACAATATGAGACTTTGAAGTGAGCTGTGAGAAGGCTTTTGAAATGGGCCTTGGTAGCTCAGTCGGTAGAGCATCAGACTTTTAATCTGAGGGTCCAGGGTTCAAGTCCCTGTCAGGGCTTTGATTTTGGCTCAAGGCATTTGCTTCCCAGTGAATGGTAGGAAATAAAAATAAAGAATGCAGGATGCTTTATGGAAAGTGGAAGAACCGTGACAACGTCGTGTTTGCCAAATTGCAACAGCCGTCCAGAATTTTCAAGAATTTTTGCTAGATTTTCAGTGAATGTAAAACTCTCTCCTTGTCTTGTCCTGCATTATACCACTGTCGTCTTCTGGCCATGTTTAATCACTTCCCAATTCGCAAAATATTTCCTGTTTGTATACTTCTTTCCTGCAGAACTGCTTTTAAATTAATAACTTTCAGAAATAACTGCAATCTTTACAGTTTCAAAAGCCCAGTGACGATGAATATTTTAGTTTGCACTCTCAAAGTCAGCAGGAGAAATCAACAATACCGATGTTTAATCAAAACAATTGAAATCTGTTCTACACTTGCAAAGTTGTCTTGCAGATTGGTGCTGTGGCTTAGATGGTTAAAGCGCCTGTCTTGTAAACAGGAGATCCTGACTTCAAATTTAAGCAGTGCTTTCATGCCTTTAGGTCCAAGCAAGTAGCCTGTGAAGCAATGCTCCCAATTTAATGATGAATGCAGAAATTGTTGGCAAAATCTCTGTGGCACCGACCTTGATGTTTGCTTTATGTCAAACTTTATTCAAACCTTCCTTAGCTCCCATTTTTCACGCAACTTACTTTGTCCTTGTGGTGAACGTATTGCTACTACAATTCACCACTGCATTGTATTGTATTATGTTGATGCCCTTGTGGGCTCCGCCCCCTCAGGGGTGGTATATAAATCTGCAGCTTGTAGGCTGCACTCAGTACAGAGCAGTCGCAGGCAGGCACTACTAATCGTCTCGTGTGAATTGATGGTCGCATCAATTTAATAAGCTAAGATATCGCAATGGAAGCCACCCTCACACCTGATCGACTGGAACTCGACCCACAGGCAACTGAAGCCAAAGGAATCTTTTCACACTGTCTCCGCTGCTTTGAGGCCTACCTCGCCGCCTCCTCCTCGCCCGCCGTCACTGAGGCACATTAGCTGAGTCTCCTCCACGCCCGGGTGAGCCACAGAATCTCGGTACAAATCGAAGACGCGACCACATACGCAGACACGGTCGCGATCCTGAAAAGACATTACGTGAGGCCGGTGAATGAAGTGTTCGCGCGGCATCTCCTCACCGTACGTTGTCAACGCCCCGGGGAAACGCTGGAGGAATATCTACGCGACCTGAGGGTACTCACTCGAAATTTTAACTGCAAGGACGTCACGGCCTCGCAGCACATGGAACTCGCCATCCGGGACACCTATGTGGCTGGAGTCTGCTCCAACTATGTCAGACAGCGCCTGCTCGAAAAGGGCGCCCTCGGCCTAGACGAGACGGTAAAACTATCCACCTAATTAGAGGAAGCCTTCCATAGCCTAAATGCTTTGCCCTCCGACCACGCGATTTCCTCATGGGCAGCGGAGGCGTGACCATCACCCGGCCCGAGGGTGTCCCAGGTTCCTTGGTTGCGTCTTCGATTAGTCCCGAGGGTGGCCCAGGCCTGTGCCGCGCGGCTGCCCGCCCAACCTGGGGGGTGGCGCCTTCCTATTTCTGTGGCCAGAACCAGCATCCCAGGCAGCGTTGCCCAGCTCGGAACACGACCTGCAGCGACTGCGGCAAGAAAGGACATTTTGCCAAAGTCTGTTTGGCCCGACCCAAAGTTTCAAAATCGCAGGCCCGACTCACAGGTCCGCAGACCCCGCAGCGTGGCTGTGTTCCTGCCGGTACCGCCCCCTTCTGATGTGTCATCCGCCTCGTGCTATCCGTGGGGGCCGCCATTTTTAACACTACCCGACACGTGCGACTCATGGGGCCGCCATCTTGGCCGATATCTTCAACGCCACCCGACACGTACGACCGACGGAGGCCGCCATTTGACCGCCATCTTCAACGCCGCGCGACACGTGCGACCGACGGGGGCCGCCATCTTAGCTGCCATCTTGGGACCACCCCGCTACCACCGACCACGCCAGCTACCCGCAGCTTGGCGCTGTCACTCTCGACCAGTCACGGCCCAAGCACCTCAAGAACTCCATGATGACCGTTTGGGTCAATGGGCACGAAACGCCCTTTCTGTTTGACTCTGGGAGCATGGAGAGCTTCATCCATCCGGACACGGTAAGGCGCTGTTCCCTCCAGATTTCCCCCGCATCCCAAACAATCTCCCTTGCTTCCGGATCACATTCAGTGCAGATCCAGGGGTACTGTGTCGCGAACCTCACGATACAGGGCGGCGAGTACGCTAATTTTAAACTATATGTCCTCCCCCATCTCTGCGCTCCTCTCCTGTTAGGACTGGATTTCCAGTGCTACCTCAGAAGCCTGACCCTGAAGTTTGGCGGACCCCGACCCCCTCCCACCGTATGTAGCCTCGTGACCCTTAAGCTCGCCCCTCCCTCGCTCTTTGCGACCCGACTGTAAACCCGTCGCCACCAGGACAGTGTACAGTGCCCAGGACAGGACTTTTATCAAGTCAGAGATCCAGCGGCTCTTGAGGGAGGATATCATCGAGGCCAGTTATAGTCCCCTGGTGGTCGTCAGGACCGGGGAAAAGAACCGGATGGTTGTAGACTACAGCCAGACCATAAATCGGTACACGCAACTCGATGCGTATCGCCTTCCCCGCATAGCGGTCATGGTTAATCAGATTGCACACTATTGGGTTTTCTCCACGGTAGATCTGAAGTCCGCATACCACCAGCTTCCGATCCGCCCGGAAGACCGCCACTACACTGCCTTTGAGGTAGACGGCCGCTTCTTCCACTTCCTCAGGGTCCCCTTCGGCATCACCTAATGGGGTCTCGGTCTTCCAAAGAATGTTAGACCAAATGGTTGACCAGTACTGGCTGCGGGCCACGTTCCCGTACTTGGATAACATCACCATCTGCAGCCATGATCAGCAGGACCACGACGCTAACCTTCAGAAGTTCCTTCAAACTGCCCAAGCCCTCAATCTCACCTACAACAAGGAGAAATGCGTTTTCCGCATCCATCCTCCAGCCATCCTCGGCTATGTCATGGAAAACGGAGTCCGAGGGCCCGACCCCGACCGCATGTGCCCCCTCCTGCAACTCCCCCTTCCCCACTGCCCCAAGGCCCTGAAAAGATGCCTGGGGTTCTTTTCATATTATGCCACGTGGGTCCCCAACTATGCGGACAAAGCCCTTCCACTTATCAAAGCCACCATCTTTCCCCTGACGACTGAGGCCCGCCTGGCCTTCAGCCGCTTCAAGGCCGCGATGCATGCAGTGGACGAGTCCATCCCCTTGCAGGTGGAGAGCGATGCGTCAGATGTCGTCCTGGCCGCTAACCTTAACCAGGCAGGCAGGCCCGTGGCCTTCTTTTCCCGTACCCTCAATGCCTCCGAGATTCGACACTCCTCTGTCGAAAAGGAAGCTCAAGCCATTGTGGAAGCTGTGCGGCATTGGAGGTTCACCCTCGTCACCGACCAACGGTCGGTAGCCTTTATGTTCAACAACACACAGCGGGGCAAGATCAAGAATGATAAAATCTTGTGGTGGGGAATCGTATTCTCCACCTAGAATTACGATATTGTGTATCGTCCGGGGAAGCTCAACGAGCCCCCAGATGCCCTGTCCCACAGCACATGCACAGTGCACAAGATGACCGACTTCGGGCCATCCACAATGACCTCTGTCACCCGGCTTCTCCACTTCATCAAGGCCCGCAACCTGCCCTACTCCACCGAGGAGGTCAGGGCCATGACCAGGGACTGCCAAGTCTGCGCTGAGTGCAAGCCGCACTTCTGTCGGCCAGACAAGGTCCACCTGGTGAAGGCATCCCGCCCCTTTGAGCGCCTCAGCGTCGATTTCAAAGGGCCCCTCCCCTCCACTGACCGCAACGTTTATTTTCTCAACGTCGTTGACGAGTACTCCTGTTTCCCCTTTGCCATCGCATGTCCCGACATGACCTCGGCCACTGTCATTAAGGCACAGCATCTTCACCCTGTTCGGTTTCCCCACTTACGTCCACAGAGACCGGTGCTCCTCGTTTATGAGCGATGAGCTGCGTCAGTACCTGCTCGGTAAGGGCATTGCCTCGAGCAGGACTACCAGCTACAACCCCCGGGGAAACGGACAGGTGGAGAGGGAGAACGTGACGGTATGGAAGGCTGTCCTTCTGGCCCTACGGTCTAGGAATCTCCAAGTTTCCCGCTGGCAGGAGATCCACCCCGACACGCTCCGCTCCATTCAGTCGCTCCTCTGCCCAGCCACGAACGAGACCCCTCACGACCGTCTGTTTGTCTTCCCCAGGAAATCCACCTCCGGGGTCTCGCTTCCGTCCTGGCTGACAACACCGGGGCCTGTCCTCCTCCGGAAGCACGTGAGGAGCCATAAGTCCGACTCACTGGTCGAGAAGGTCCACCATCTACATGCCAACCCTCAGTACGCCTACATGGCGCACCGCAACGGCCGACAAGATACAGTCTCCCTCCGGGATCTGGCACCCGCCGGTTCCCCAGCGACCATCACCTACGCTCCCCCTACGCCGAACACCGCCCCCGCCCCTACACGGCCTACACACCCCCTACCCCCATCGCCGACCCACCGTGATGAAGCTCCAGGCGACACACTCCCTGAGTCAATGAGCCCAACACCCGTGTCTGCAGCGACGAGTTCAACACCCGTGCCCGCAGCAAAGCCGGAGCTGAGCCGATCACAGAGAACAATCAAGGCACCGGACAGACTCGATTGTGAGCCCACTTCACCCCCGTTGGACTTCAAACAGCGGGTGAATGTGGTGAACGTATTGCTACTCCAATTCACCACTGTTCTGTATTGTATTATGTTGATGGCCTTGTGGGCTCCGCCTGTGGTTCTGCCCCCTCGGGGGTGGTATATAAATCTGCAGCCTGTGGCGGCCCTCAGTACAGAGCAGTCGCAGGCAGGCACCGATCTAGCTTATTAAAACCGCTGTCACTTCTACTAATCGTCTCGTGTGAATTGATGGTCACATCAGTCCTCATTTACTCCATTGTATGTACTCCTCGCTTCAGCTCTGAATAAGGATCACACGGATTTGAAACATTAACTCTGTGTCTGGCTCCACTGACATCCTCTAATTTTCTGAGCTTTAATCCAATCATTATTAGTTTCTCATGCAGATTCACAACATGTGCAGTATTTTCCTTTGAATGCACGACAGGATTGACCTCAGGAAATCCAGTAGGAACATTTTGAATGTTTGTCAGCGATGTCTGTGAGCAAAGATTGAATGATTAAATGATTTACTCTGATGAAGAGTGACCCAGCCTCGAAACGTTAGCTCGGTTCTCTCTTCACAGATGCTGCCAGACCCACTGAGATTTTCCATCATTTCCTGTTTTTTTCAGATTTCACATCTGCAGTAATTTGCCTTTTTATTGGACGATATATGTTGCTGCATGTCAGCAAGAACGATTTGGGCGGGATAAAGGATGGGGCGTTTTCCATGAAGATGTGGCGTTGACAGATCTATTTACACCCTGAAACGTTGCGATCTGCATAATTTGCTACTTTACTGGATGAGCTTACTTGCGTTCACTCTCTGCCACAACAAACACCAGCTGGAGAGGCTGAATTACCAATGAAGGAAATTCAAACGATACAATATGAGACTTCGAAGTGAGCAATGAGAATGCATTCCCGACTGACATGGCCAAGGATCTCGGCTCCCCTCCCTAAGACCTCCCCACCCCGTCCTCCCACAGCCACCCCACAAGGAAAATGGGTCCTGGTGGTGACGACCAACCTCCACACCGCTCTGCCAGAGTCTAGGCTTGACCACACCCCACCTTTCACATCCAGCAAATTCACCATCCCCATCTTCCCCACCCCCCATCTTCTGTGTATTCCACATTCCTCATTCCCAACATTCCCCATCCCTGATGTACCACATTCCATACCTTCTCCTGTCGCCACCTTCCCAATCATGAATGTTCCACATTGGACACCTTCGCCATCCCAACCTCTGTTTCTCTGGTTATAAATATGGCGGTCAATATGTCCGCCTTCCTTAATCATTATTATGTTTACATTTAGAGTCGTCAGGTATCTCTCGATACCGCCACAAGGTTCAAACCCGAATACTGATCAAAGAGCCAGTACACCAGTTAGTTAGTTCAATGTCAATACTATTTATTTACACACACAGTAAGATCTACTCATGCACAACAGTACTACAAACTAAACTATCTCTAACGCTAACGCCTATACTTAACTTCGGGCGCCCACTCAGCCAGAGGAACAATGGCCGTTGTTCGGATCTGAGGCTGTTGGGTTCGAAGGGGTACAGGAGAACAGATAAGGTCGTCCGTCTGGTAGCGAGCGTTGACCTTAAACTTACTTGCTTCTGGTGATGCTGGTGGATGGGTGTCTCCGCTTTGAGAGCCAAGTCCATGAGAGCGAATCTCTCGTGGGGGTTCCTTCTTATACTTGGAGGGGCTTTTGCGCATTTAGGCGGGCCTTAAACTTGGCCCCAATTAGTTGGGCCGCTTCTCGATCATTGTTATCGATCTTGTCCAAGAAAGGGGTGGGTGCCCTGATGGCTGGGCGTGAAAGGGGTGGGTGCCCTGATGGCTGGGCGTGAAAGGGGTGGGTGCCCTGATGGCTGGGCGTGAAAGGGGTGGGTGCCCTGATGGCTGGGCGTGAAAGGGGTGGGTGCCCTGATGGCTGGGCCTGTCCTAGGTGGCTGTTGGCCTGGCTTTGTTTGTGTCTTTCTGGTGCCGGGATGTCTGAAAAATGAAAATGAAAATCGCTTATTGTCACAAGTAGGCTTCAAATGAAGTTACTGTGAAAAGCCCCTAGTCGCCACATTCCGGCGCCTTTTCAGGGAGACTGGTACGGGAATTGAACCGTGCTGCTGGTCTGCCTTGGTCTGCTTTAAAAGACAATGATTTAGCCCAGTCTGCTAAACCAGCCCCTGCAACTATGTATCTGTGTACATATCTGTGCACTGTATCTGTGTACTGTAACTGTGGAACTATATCAACTACCTGAGTGTTAGTCCTTTGTTTCTCGGAGACGGGCCAGCAATATGCTAATCGACCCAAAGTTTCAATTCCGTCTGGTAACTGCTTCCCAAATATACATTCAGGCACTGTGCATGCTTGCTGTCCAGCAATGTCCACATTCCCCTACATTCTTTGTGTGTGTCCATTTTATGTTCTGGAAGTGGCCATCCCAGATGGCTACACCTCCCCATCCCCTAACTTTCCCACCCTCACCATGCCAATACCCCACTCCACCCCATGGCACCAATTTCACACCCACCTGCACCAACAACACATTCCCAACCCCACCCCCTTCCTCGTCACCCAACTTTCCCATTGCCCAATTTCCCATCCCCCAACTTAACCATTCCTCAACTTGCCCCAACCCACATTTTCAATCCTCCACAATCCGCATCCACTACATTTCCCATCCTCCACATTCTCCACCCTCTCACCTTCCCATTTCCCACAAATTCCAGTCCCACCTGCCCCATCCCGCATGTTCATTAAGCCCATCTTCAACATCACCTAGTCAACCTTCCCACTCCACACACCACCTTTCCCAAACCCGCTCTTCCCCATCACCCACCTTCCACAAACTCCCATATACCACATTCCCCATCTTCCCATTCCCCACCTTCCCAATTACCCAGCTAGGCGTTAAGAAAGCTCGGGACTCAGATTTAATAAAGCGTTTATTGACTAAATGAATATATTGATAAATAAATAATAATAATGCATTGTCACAGTAATATTCCTAATATGTGAACATTCATATTCACCCTTGCCCATCCCTAACAGTTATTTTGTTTTCCCCACTGCTCCTGGCCTTTCCTTTCCGAACTACCTGCTTCATCCTCTTGCATTTCAGCACTGCCTCACCATCTGATTGGTCTCAGATGTGTTGTTTATTAATTAATTTAATAATTGATATAACTGGGTATTTCAGCATGCTCTTCAATTGCTCTCTGAAGTTAGACTGAGTCAGGACGTAAATCAGGGTGTTTGTGCAGCAACTTAAGTTCCGCAGCATATAGGCAACATTTTCAAAGATGTAAAATGAATCATCATCTAAGAAGTCATTCACATCAAAGAAATACAAAACATAAACAAACCACAGGAGGATGAAGCTGCCGGATATGGAGAAGAGTAAAATCATCGACTTCCTTCTGCTCTCCATCTCCGGGTCACTGTGATTATCCCCCACGCTCTGACCTCTCAGTTGCTTACGGACCCGACTGGTCACCAAAATGTGTCTGTCAGTACGTTCAGTAGCAAAATTAAACCGAATGGTATCAGTGGCGTTAAAACCGTTGCAAATTTTCTGAATCCAATCCAAACAGGGTCAGTAAAATAGCTCCGCTTATTTGAACATTGCCATGGTACATTGTCGATAATCCTTCTAGGTTTAAATCAAAAGTAGATGAGGATGTTTTTGAATGTGAACAGAATGCCGATAATTGCTAGGACCACAGCTGCAGTTCTCTTGGTGCAATATTTAGATTTCAGCTTCTGACAACAAATGCGACAAATCGATCAAACGTGAAAGTGACGGTGAACCAGACAGAACAGTCTGTGGCTATACAGAGCAGGACGTAGCGAACACTACACACAGGGGTGATACTTAGGAAAATCAATGGGAAATAATCAAATTCGGTTTAGTATGACCTCAGTGATAATGACCAGAAGATCCGCTGTTGCCATAGCCACCAAGTAGCGTGTGGTGCAGGTGGAGAGGCCGCACTTTCCACGGGAAATAATCAAAATTGACACCAAATTCACTGTAAAACATAAAAAGGAAAAGAGAGTGGAATTACAGAAAATATTGCCTATTCCTGAGACCAGGCAGGAAGCATTAGCCAGATAATATGTGTGGCTTACAATTGGGTCATAGCTCAATAAATCCAACCATGACTCTTGCACTGGTTTTCAGGCGGACATGAGAATAATCTTCAGACACTCAGCTTCTAATTATGTGCCGCTGTGGGCACGCTCTGAAATGCAAAGAGTTGATATCTTCAAGCACCCAGTTGATCCTTCTCCTTTCTTCCAGATGTCAAGATCCCGGTCCAGAACACAACATTGCATTGGTACGGGATGAGAATGGCAAATTTAAACAAAGAAGTAACCGCATTAACATCAAGGAAAATAACAGCAATTATTGGGTAAACAGTGTTTGAACACAAGGAAAAACTTCAACTCACGCCTCATACCTCCACGATTTCTCCATTCCAACAAAGTAACACAATAAGGTTAAAATTCTACTGATAAATAAAGTTAGCAGAACATGTTTACTTGCTTACTTGTTCAGACCTTTGGAGAGAGATTCCCTTTCAGGAACAAACTGAAAATTCATCGGTCTTGTCAGAATTCTCCTCCCAAGCTGACCACATTTGGCAAAAGTGCTGTTCAACTTAAAATTTCTCGCAGACAGCAAAACTACAGATATACCTAGCCTGCATTCATTATATCCTTGTATCCCACTAAGTTCCATGGCCTGCTTAGCTTGGACTTAGCACCACTGCCCCATGAATTACCGACACTCCGGGGAATCTCCAGCAATCGGAACACAAGTAAAAAGCTCATTTGTCTGTAAAAAGAAGAGAATGGTCGGGATCAAGCATTTCCCCACCATTTGCCACTCTTAATTACAGCTTTATCAGACATACAGTCTGGATATCACAACATAGATTATTTAATAAAATTACTGCAACAAATATATACCTTATCCAGGCTATTAAAACATTACTGCCACAAATATAATTATTATATGTAATATATAACAAGTTCTACATACACCAGACCTTCCCCCTAACTAGCAATATGAAGAGATTGTTTATTTTTTAAAGCCAAACTTGCAACTGCCAGTTTAAAAAATCATCCTAGCCTATGTTGAAATCATTGCATTCAACTGATCAACAGGACTCTATGCGAATGAATATGCCGCTTCCCAACAATTTCACACAAATGCTGCGTCTGTCCAAAAAAACATCTTTTATCAGCAGATTTCTGAACTTTCAGTCAGCTCTTACAAAATGTCTTTTAAAACTAATACTATTGGGGAAACGGACAGGCCCCAAATTTTCTTAGAATACCAGACGGGAACCCAGAGCTCTTTTTCTATTTGTAAAACAGTAATGAAGGGTACTTCACCCCAGGAATGATAACTCTGACCAATAAGTATATTCTATGTTAAAACACATGTTAATTTAAACACAGAATTAACAAGATTAGCATCAAATAAATAACTTTGTTAACAGGTCTTAAATAAAATAAAAAACGTGTACTTACTGTCTGCACCTAACCCACTCATTCCAATGAAGCAACCCAATACAGTTCAAATATCATTTCTACGTAAAGTTGACAAAATAGGTTACTTGCTTATCTCGGTGTAGACCTTTTGGAGAAAGAGAGACTTTTTCAACAGCAGATCCAATACACTGTGTCTTAATAGGCCCTGGCAGAATTTGCATAACTGCTGTTCAACATAAAAGCTGATTACACACTGCAAAACGACAGCAATACAAGGCTCCTCCCATTAATTTCATCATTTGTATCCCACTATAATGTCCCGTCACTTAATCAGCTAGCACAAAATACAATCTCTCATAAATGATCTATTACCCAGGGGATTTCCAGAAACAATAACAATGTTTCATTAGCTTTCTGTATGAAAAGACATAAATAGATAGAAACAGTGTTTACCTAATGTTTTACTCATCTTAAAATAAGTTTTAACAGAAACACAGTCTGGATATCATAATCAAGGTTCTTTAATAATATGACTGCAACAGATATTACCTTAACCAGGCTTTGAAGAGCATTCCTGCAACAGATATGAAATGCAATAGAAATATACCAATTCTGTACATTCCTCACACTTAACCCCTTAACAGAATGAACTAGCAATATGAAAATATGGCTTCATTTTGCATAACATTTTCAACTTTAAACACTACTCATTACTATGCACTCACATTGCTCTATATGATACATATCCCCTCATATTTATGCATGAACATTTAAACAGCAGTATAGTACATTTAAGTCTGTCTTTCCCAATTTTGACGTTCCATTCTTCTTTCATCTCAAATGATGATAAAATATCGGCATTCACATTCTCTATTTCTGCCACATGTATACCTTTCAAGTTAAATTGTTGCAGCAATAAATTCCATCGAATAAGTATTTTGTTTCAATTTTTAAATTTCACCAAATACTTCAATGGATTATGGTTTGTGCAAACAATTATCGCTGATGAATTTGTAGCAACATCAATGCCAAAAGGTTGCAAAGCCAATGCCAAACCCAACGCCTCCTTCTCAATGGTCGAATACATCCTTTGACGAGTATTTGGCTTTTGGGGGGTGGGGGAGCAAACAAGTCTTTCCATAGCTTCTTCATTTTCTTGTAACATAACAGCACCAAGGCCCACATCACTGGCATCAATGGCCACCTGAAATTGCTTGTGGTAATTCGGTGTGATTCAAACTGATGCGACAGCTAGCATAGTTTTCAGTTTGTCAGTACCTCCAAACGGTCAGCCATCCAAAGGAATTTCTAGTTCTTTCTTCCAAGGTCAGTCAGTTGTAAGGTGCCTTTTGTGGTGATTCCTTTATTTCCCATTCCTTTTACTTGGTGGTTATCATTTTGATCATGGATATTTTCTGAACATATACCTTTAAGGTGAAAGAGCAAGCAAGGAACTCAAACGTTGTAAAATAATGAACTGTGGAGCTTTTGAACAGCAGAACTCAGACTTTGTGGAACCCGAGAGATCGGAGGTAGGCGGTTCAATTGGTTGGCTGGTAGCCAATGAATTGGCAAAGGGCCATATTCTGCCCGGTGACAGGCAATGATGGGTCCTACCTGAGTGGAATTGTTTCAGATAACCAGGACATTCGGAGCTTGGATGCTGAGTTGAGCAGCTGTGAATGTCTATCTTTCTCTTTCACGCTCTCTCTCTCTCTCTCTTCCTCCATTAATGCTGCCTAATGAAGATGTCTGTACCTGTGGAGAGGTTCTTTAGACTTGGATGAATCTGTATTGAAAACCATTATGGACTGAAAACAAAAACCTCGAACTGAAGGGCTAGACTGTAGAAAGGAGTACGAGAAGGCTAACGTATGAAAAAGCTGAACTATAATACAACCATTTGAAACAAAGACCCTTATCCTTTTACTTCCATCATTATATTTACACCCTTTTCCCCCTCTGTGTTTGTTTGTCAGTCTTGCATTTGTGTGTACAGAGAGTGGGGGTGAGTTAAAGAGGTGGATTAGTAATTAGATAATAGTTAACCACGTTCATCTACTGCATAGTTAATTATAGTTACTGTTATTAATTTTTCAAAATGTGTTTACATTTACATACCTGATGACTGTCGTCTTTTGTCAGCGAAAGTCCAGAGACCTCAGATATTTTCGAAGAATTAATTGTCAATTTAAATTGTGCTGCAACTCAGGGTAAAGTGAGGCTGGAATTGACCACGCACTAGCCCAGGGTGGCGGAACACAGTGGAACAACCATCGTGGTGAAATGTGGCGTGGGGTTTCTGCCAAAAGGAACACGTGCCCAGAAATCTCAGAAGTTCTCTTCTCATCGATGGCATTGTGAAGTGCCCAATCGCTTTTAAGTTTCTCATTCCATGCGTTAATCTGACCATGAGCAACAATGTGGCTAAATAATGTGGTTTCGTTTTGGTAAACAGACGTTGAATCAGGTTTACCACCAAATCATTCCACTGTGGACAATCGAGCAAATCCTTCAGATGTTCCAAAAGCTCCTTTCGCAGAGACCTGAACACCACCAAACCTGCAGTGTACACTGCACAATTGTGTAGTCCAGTTAGTCTTCACAATGTTGCTCACGCATTATTCATTCCAAATGGCACCACTTTAAACTAATGCAGGCCATTTGGTGATACAAAAGCCAGAATCTCTATCACCCTGTCTGTTAAAGGTACTTGTCAGTATACGTTTAGTAAATAAACTTTGATATTACTCTTTGCTTGTGCAACACACAATCATTTTGTTCCATCTGGTTTTGGTACCATCACAATAGTTGATCTCCAATCGTTGTAATTGACTTCAATGATATTCTTAAGGGTGCTTGCAATCTCCTTTTGTATCTGAGCAATCTTTGTATCGGTAGCCATCTAAAATGGCCACCTGCAAAGGATCATGGGAATTGTGGTCAGCTTGGACACAGACAGGTACACAGCCTCTGTGTATTGTGCAAAGAAGCCAGGCCTGACTGAAACTTATATCCACTAAGGGTCAATCACCATGTCCCCCAGCACACTCAAGTTTGAATCAAGGTGTTACAACGGTAGCAGACTAACCGGCGCCACTTCCTGTTATTTGGAAAGGCCGATGTGCCTATGACAATGGTAGCTAGGACCTGCCCAGCCACCGAGGTATCCGCCCCTAAATGACTAGGGTCAAAGAGTGTGATCGAAACCCTATCGATCTACTGGATCTGCAGTTAGGACCGCCCAAAGGGGGCAAAAGCCCAGGGGGATAAGAAGAACTGCAAACCGAAAGATCGGCCTCTTTTGAACCAGCCTGTGTGTGACCAATTGCAACATATCAACTAGCCAACTTCAAGGACCCGTGATCGCTACCAGAAGGACGAGTCCAGCCGAGATGAACCTGAAGACTTCCAACTGACCCACGTGGACACAGATAAAGGCCTGATCTCTCGCACAGAGCCAGTCACCCCGAAGTGAAGTAAAGGTCATCTTTGGGATTAGGTCTAATTTAGTGCGTAGTCGCGTGTATCATTGCATATAGATGTAAGTCTTGTGTTATTCAGAAAACTGTCTTTGAACTAATACTCCAGTCGTGCGGTCATTCAGTCAATACAGGAAACAGCTTGTGGTTCACAGAGAAATAAAGATGTCAACACAGTCAATATGGATGTTGTCTTTAAAGTCTGATTCCACTTTTCAAATGCCACCTTTCTAAAGCTCCTTCTGATGCTGGATGATGCACTTTATTCCTCAGCTATTAACAACTTCCCTGAATAATGTTGCCATAAAATTGGATCCCTGATCCGACGAGATATCTTTTGGTAGCCCGTTTGTGGCAAAAACAAAGTTAAGTCCTCTACAATCTTTTTTGCTGTAATATTTTGCAACAGAATTGCTTCCGGAAATCTAGCAAACACACCCATTATTGTCAACAAACATTGATTTATTTTTAACGTCTTAACAATTGAGGCCTCAACAAATGTTTCCTCAAATGCAAGAATGGGTATTAAGGTAGCTGGCTTGATTGTTGTTTAAGATTTTCCAATACCAATCAAGTATGACATGTATGGCAAAGTTCAACGACATCCCGCTGCAGGACAGGCCAATGAAAATGTTTTTGTATATTTGCTGGAGTTGTCCTTACTCCTAAATGACCCCCTACAGGAATCTCATGTGCTACCCACAGAACTTCATTTCTATAATGCACTGTTAATACCATGTGATCAAGCTCTGACCTTTTATCAACAACCTGAGCATTTAAAGGGCTTCACTTCCTTATTAATATATTATTTATTGTGTAATAACACACCTGGCTACTCAGATTCTATCTCTGTGTATGCTTTCTGATCAACTTTATCTCTGAATTCCTCTGTTGTAATTCTCCTAATTTTCTGGAACTAAAGATATGCGGAATTTTCCGGTCCACCAGTCCTGCACGTCGCACCCCCGTCGGCAGCAGGATTCCCCATTCCCGTAGCTGGCCAATGGAGTACCCGATTGTGGGCCGACCCTCGCCGTCAGCAAACGTGCGGGTGTGGGTGTGCTACCGGCGGGCCGGAGGATCCGCTGACAGAGAATTCCACAGCTGACCTCCACCCTCCACTTGCTCTTGTTCTTTATCAGTCATCTGGTTAAAGGCTGGACCTGATAAATGAACCTCAATCTCGCTATCCGTACTCCTTGTTTTCTCCGCCTCATGTCTCAACCTGTGACTTTGTGATTTTATTCCCACACAATCTAGTAACACCACTCGGATATGATTCTTGAAACACCTCAGTCGTTTCACTTTCCACTGCCTTTCAACCACAGTAGGCATCACTCGCTATATAATTACCCACGAAGGACTGGACCTGCCTGTAAAAGATAATTACCCTGCAGCCACTTCACCAGTTTTACATAATGGAATACGACACACTTCATTGTGATCCCACATTTTACCACTTTATCGGGCAATTTTAATCTGAACGACATACCTCTGTCTCTCACCCATTAAAGATTGACTTCCTCCTGTCTGCCTGAAGATCTTAATCTCTTTACATACCCACCTTGTAGACATGTGTAAACCCGACCCCACATCTAAAATATTTAAACAAACCTGACACCTTCCTAACATGCACCCTCTGAGCCAGTGTGCAGTATTGTGCACCTCTTGAGTGGTAACCGTGTTTTTTTCCCCATTTTAATAAACCCTGTTTGTTTATCCTGTTTGTCTTCCTAGTTTTTATCTTAAGACATCAACACCGTGACTTTGTGGATCCAAACTTATTACAATGAAAACATTGAACTTTTCTTCAATCTCTTCCACACCCATACGATTCCTTTCTGACCTGAGCTGAAAAGTCATCAATATCTCCGAGACCTGCTTTGCCTTCACTACCTGCAGTCTTCTCATTTCCCCAGCTCATATCCTTCACAGTTTAAAATAGATGTTGAACTACAAACCTTGATTTATGAACTAATTGACAGTGCTCTGCTGCCAGTCGAGTAATTTTAACCCTTTGCTCTTTCACAGCAGTTCGCACTACTATAGGAAGTGAATCTTCACATTGGTCAACAAATAACTATGTCCCCATGGGTTTCATGCGTTAGGTCTATTTTTAATTCTCTTATCCATATATCAAAATTATTTTGTTTAATTCTTTCAAATTCCATTTACGTCTGACGTGATTCCTTCCATAGATTTCTAAACTTTCATCCATAGGAATCTGGCACTAGTCCATATGCATTTTAATTGGCTTTTATCACCTCATCATAATCCCGAGATAACTCCTCTGCTAGCAATGCAAACACTTCACTCGCTCTACCTAACAATTTTGTTTGAACCAACAATACCCACATGGTTTTTGGCTAATTCAATTATTCAGCTACTTTCTCAATGAGAATAAAGACGTTTTTTGACATCTTTCTCTTCAACCGTTGGAAGTTCAGGAATATATTTAAACATTTTCGCTCTAGGCTTTTGACACTCCTGCCTTCCTCTGAACTTGCCTCTGTAGTGATCTCTGTATATGTATATACATAAAGGGTTAATGGTTAGTCAGTACAGTCAAATGATCACTAGAGGGCAACACTATCAGGGGGTATAAATACAGGCTCACTCTATTTCCCCACACTCTTTGGGTGTGTTGTGACTATAGAACAGAAGTGTAGAGTTAGCTCAGAGTGCAAGTATAATATTCAAAGTTAATCCAATCCTATCTTGTTTAATTTAACTGCTAGTAAAAGTATTGAAGAATCAAACTCACAAGTTAATTGCTTAGTTACTGAATAAATTATTTGTTGTCACTGGACGACTTTGAGTATTCAGCATCATCAAAGTTAAGAACTTCTCGGCATAAACAAATGTGTAACATACATTACTTCAAGTAATATAACATGCTACCAGGTGAAGTAATATAATACAACAGCCTCAACGTCCGCATTTAACTGCAAACTTTTCAGTTTGTAATCTGTTTGCAGATTCATTTTCCGAAGTTCAAAATCTCTCTGCTTGTCTTTTCCCTCTACCGCTACCGCTCTTTTCTTTACCTTTTCTTCTTCGTTTGCCTCTTTCCTTTTCATCCCTTGTTCATCTTTCCATTTCCACAACAGGTTTCCTCATTTCAATTTTCTTTTGAGGAGCTCAAGCTTTTCCTCCATTTCAAAATGTTTCACTCGTAACTAAATTTTAGCTAGTTCTACTGATTCAGAATGATGCCTTTGGTGAATTTAAATGCTGAGCTATCGCTTTAATTATCTCCAATGTCTGCACCCCTTCAGGTAAAGTCAATTGCAGTTTGATCGCCAAATCCAAAAGTTTTGTTTTAACCACTATTTGGAAAACAACTAGAGTAACCTTTTCCACACCCAGGAAACTCATCCTCACTGAAAGAGTAATCTTACCAGTAAATTCCTACTTAAACTGAGTGATCACTCTGATTAATAAGTATCCTTTATTTCAAACAAACTTTAATTTAAGCACAGAATTACCCACATTTAGATCAAAGAAGATAGCTTTACAACTGTCAGTTGAAGAGCTCTTAAACATAAGGGAATTTCAAACTTATGCCTTACACCATTGCCATATATATTCCAACTAAGCAACCCAAGATGGTTCAAATGCCACTTAGAAGTAAAGTTAACACAACGGTTTACCTGCTTATTTGTGCAGACCATTGGAGATAGTTCCCTTTCAGGAAGTCTGAAAATCCTTCTGTCTTATCAGACTCTTGTGCCCAGCCAGACTGCATTTGGCAAGCCTGCTATTCAACTCAAACCTTCTGGCAGACTGAAAAACTGCACACAGATCTGGCTCCTCCCCTTGATTATATCATCTGTATCCCACTAGTTTCCATGACCTGCTTAGCTAGGACTGACCACCATGCCTTGTAAATTTATTTGTACTCCAGTGAATCTCCAGCAATCAAAACACATTTCCATTGGTTGCTTTATTTTTAAATAATTAAGTGGTAGTCACCAATAATGGCCACACCTTTTACAACACAGAAGCACAGCTTTAGCTGATATAGAGACTGGACATCTTAACGTAGATTAGTTAGCCACATTACTGCCACGAACATAAAATATATTATGTCACAATTTCTGCATTCAGCACGCAGACCAAAACCAAACATCAGCTTTTAAGCAGTTTTCCAGGCACGTCATACCTTTCAAACAATACAGTGCGTCTTCCTTATGGAAACAGTTTGTCATTATCAAACTATTTGTAGCTTCTTTTTCATTACGTAACTATCTTTTTGTTTAAAATCGGGAGAGGAGCCAGAGATTTAAAATCGGGAGAGGAGCCGGAGATTTAAAAGCGGGAGAGGAGCCGGAGATTTAAAAGCGGGAGAGGAGCCGGAGATTTAAAAGCGGGAGAGGAGCCGGAGATTTAAAAGCAGGAGAGGAGCCGGAGATTTAAAAGTGAGTGTGGAGCCGGAGATTTTTAAAGCGTGGGAGAGGAGCCGTCTTGACAACGTCTTCACCATCGACAACAAGTTCTTCATCCGGACACACGGAACCAAATTTGTACGCCAACATCTTCACGCACAAGTTCAAACAAGACCTCCTCACTGCACAGGACCTTCAACCGATGTTATACGCCAGATACATAGATCATAGAATTTACAGTGCAGAAGGAGGCCATTCGGCCCATCGAGTCTGCACCGGCTCTTTGGAAAGAGCTTCCTACCCAATGTCCACACCTCCATCCTATCCCCATAACCCAGTAACCCCACACGGCACTAAGGGCAATTTTGGACACTAAGGGCAATTTATCGTGGCCAATTCTCCTGACCTGCACATCTTTAGACTGTGGGAGGAAACCGGAGCACCCGGAGGAAACCCACGCACACACGGGGAGGATGTGCAGACTCCACACAGACAGTGACCCAAGCCGGGAATCGAACCTGGGACCCTGGAGCTGTGAAGTGATTGTGCTAACCACTATGCTACCTTGCTGCCCCAATGTCTATGACATTTTTTTCCTTTGGACCCACAGCGAAGAATCACTGAAAAGACAACACAATGACATCAATAAGTTCCATCCCATCTTCAGACTCACCATGGACTACTCTCCAGAATCGGACACTTGCATCTCCATCAAGGACGGTCACCTCAGCACTTGGCTTTACCGCAAACCCACGGATAACCTCACGATGCTCCACTTCTCCAGCTTCCACCCTAAACACATTAAAGAAGCCATCCCCTATGGACAAGCCTCCCGTATACACAGGATCTGCTCAGACGAGGAGGAACGTAACAGACATCTACAGGCTCTGAAAGACGCGCTCATAAGAACAGGATATGGTGCTCGACTTATCGACCGGCAGTTCCAATGTGTCACAGCAAAAAACTGCATCAACCTCCACAGAAGACAAACATGGGACACAACTGACAGAGTACCCTTCATTTTCCAGTACTTCCCCGGAGCGGAGAAACTACGACATCTTCTTCGAAGCCTTCAACCTATCATCGATGAAGATGGACATCTTGGCAAGGCCATCCCCACATCTCCACTACTTGCCTTCAGACAACCACGTATCCTCAAACAGGCCAACGTTGTCTACCTCGTACGCTGCAGGAAAGGATGTCCCAAAGTGTGGTACATTGGCGAGACCATGCAGACGCTGCGACAATGGATGAACGGACATCGCGCGACAATCGCCAGGCAGGAATGTTCCCTTCCTGTCGGGGAACACTTCAGCAGTCAAGGGCATTCAGCCTCTGATCTTTGGGTAAGCATTCTTCAAGGTGGCCTTCAGGACGCGCGACAACGCAGAATCGCCAAGCAGAAACTTATAGCCAGGTTCCGCACACATAAGTGCGGCCTCAACCGGGACCTGGGATTCATGTCGCATTACATTCATCCCCCACCATCTGGCCTGGGCTTGCGAAATCCTACCAACTGTCCTGGCTTGAGACAATTCACACCTCTTTAACCTGGGGTTACCCCTATCTCTGGATCTGTAAAGACTTAATTACCTGCAAATGCTCGCATTCAAAGCATTGTGTTGCATCTTTGACTTTGTCGATATATATGTTTCTGGAACCTACCTCCATGCACCTGAGGGAAGAGCAGTGCTTCGAAAGCTAGTGATTCAAAACAAACCTGTTGGACTTTAACCTGGGATTGTAAGTCTTCTTACTGTGCTCCCCTGGATGGACAGAGAGTGGGTGGGGCGGGGGGGGGGGGGTTAAAAGGAGCTCAGTGGGGAGCTGAGAACAGTAAGGGATCTGAGGGCAGTGAATGGATTGGCAAACGGTACTGACAACCCTTAGACTTAGCTTGGGGCTTTCTTGACGACGCCATCCCTCACCCAGGGAACTGTCTGCAGCTGGCGCTGCCTGTTTGCAGACTGTTCCTATCTGACTTCAGACAAGTTTCTAACCAGATATCCACCGCTCTCCTTCTCACTGCCCAACACCAATATGTCTCTTCACAGTCCATTGTTCCCACCTTCAACCCTCAGGCTCCACTTTTGCTTTCTGCCTCCTGCTCAATACTCACTCCCCTACTTTATCTCTCACTCAACATCACATTGAATTCCTCTCCCATTACCTTTCCTCACTCTCCAGCATAATCAGTCCCTCTCGCCTCCCGAGAATCATTTCCACACATTTTATTTTATTTCACTCTCCCACTCTCTGGGCGTGATTCTCCACCCCCACGCCGAAGTGGCCACGCCGTCGAGGTTCACGACGGCGCGGAACGGCCCAGGTCCCGACCGATTCAGGCCCTGACAGTGGGCCAGTATCGGGGCTGTGTCATCTACACGCGCCAGTCCTTGTCGCCCGCGTAAAGGCGGCGCCGCATAGATGACGCGGCCGGCGCCACATAACGGACGTCATCCGCGCATGCGTGGTTGCCGTCCTCTCTAAGTCCGCCCCGCAAGAAGATGGGGGAAAGGATCTTGCAGGGCCGCGGAAGGAAGGAGGTCCTCCTTCAGAGAGGACGGCCCGACGATCGGTGGGTACCGGTCGCGGGCCACCCCACATTCCAGGTGAAGCCCGGTGCAGGATCCCCCCTCGCCCCCCCGCAGGCCGCCCCCCCAGCGTTCACGCACCGCCCACGACTGCAGCGACCAGGTGTGGACGGCGCCGGGGGGAACCCGCCGTTTTGGCCTGGCCGCTCGGCCCATCCGGGCCTCAGAATAGCGGGGGTGCCGGAGAATTGCCATTTTCGGTTTCTCCGGCGATTCTCCGGCCTGCGGCCCACGAAACTCGACCGGGCCGTTCCCGCCGCTTGGGAGAATCGCGGGAGGGCGTCGGACCGGCGTCCTCGGAAATTTTGGCAGCCCAGGCGATTCTCCCAACCGGCGTGGGAGTGGAGAATCGCGCCCCTTATTTATCAACCACACTGCTTGCTCCACTTTCTCTCAGTCTCACCCTCTGTCTCTCCCCTTCCTTGCAATCTGTCCACACCCATTGCGTTTCTACCAATCCAGGTCCCAAACTGGGTTTAACAAAAAAGTGTAGAGGCCCTTATTCTGCATCTAATAGGCACTTTAATTGCCCTGGAAATGTGGATGGGACAATCTAAAGGGGCATTTACTCTTCAATTACATCTTGATATACCTGCCCAGGACGTCGTTGTTGGACAGTTTCGGGGACTGCAATCTCTAGAGAACCATTTGATGGAAGTGCTTGACAGGGACAATATCGAGGGAGCTTTGGATGTATCTAGCTCCATGTTCCCCGGGAGGGACATTGTAGAGCTAGCTTTACTTTGTATCGAACCCTGTGTTTGGGGGCATTTGATAAGTGCGGTGCAGAAGGAGATTTACTCTGTGGATAATCGAGTGTAAATACATCCCGTGAGTATTGAATGACAACATTGCGCACATATTTGTACTCAGCGTTCCATCCAAATTCTTCCCCTTCCAATAAATAGCAATAAAACCTAAGGAACATTCTCTGACCTGTGATATATTTAGTCATGGCTTACTTTTCTGCATGTTATTTTTATCACAATCTCAGCTGGGACAGCACGTGACACATGAACAGGAGAACACATGAACATGATATTTGAGGCATGCACTTTCAGCCACACTCGAACCTCGTTCACAGGAACGTGAGGAAGCCATTAATTCCCGCTTGAACCTTGGCCAATATACGCTGAGGTTGTGACTGATGCGGACATTAATTCAGTGTATACGCCCTGATCCCCTGTCCCACCAGAAATCGATCGATCACAATTGTGAAATCTCCAGTTCTGGTTCCAGGGTAACTTGGTGTCATCTCCGGTGACAGATTAACCACCTGTCCAAAGTAAAGCTCGCTGTGGACCCCCTAGATGTGGGACGAGGAACAACAAATATCTGTACAGAGCGGAGGGGCGACAGGGAAGGTCATGATGAGGAGGAGAATACACCAAATCCTACAGAATCTTACATACAGGGTCACAGAGTTGCTCACTTGGACAGGGAGTGCAGAAGAGCAGAATTGGATTGACATGGGTGAGCAGTATGTTTGGAGGGATTTGCTCTCAGTGTACATGACTCACAAAATGCAAATCGGATGCTCAACTTTATTACAAGTATAAAAGATGAGATTTTTTATATACATGGCATTGGAGAGAACACAGTGTTGGTCAGCTCCAATTAGATGACACTCAGAATCGTTTCACTTGGCTTTTTCCTGTTATGAAGGTGTTGGTTGGAGGAGATTTTGCCCATGTTGGGCAATACTCATTAAATCTTTGAAGAATGAGAGGTGATCCTAGTGAAACATGTCCCATTCTGAGGAGGCGTGGCAGGCAAGATTAGGAGAAGATGTTCCTCTCATTTCAGTAATCTGGAGCTTCGTGAACATTAAAAGCGGGGCGAGGTTAAATTTAAGATGGAGCGGAGTGGGAATTGGTTCAACCTGAGGGTCGCTGGTATTTCCATTCCCTTTCCCAGCCAGCAGTGGAAGCTCTGACCAGAGGGACTGTCAGGAAAATGGAACTAAGATCACAATCAGGCCATCCACGGTTTCGCTGCTCGATGGGCCGAATCGCCTATTGCTGATCCTGTGTATTACTGAAGTGGGAAATGGTTCAAAAGGGCACTTGACACAGAAGATGGCTGCCTGACACACAAGATGGAGACACAGAGAATAAAGCAGACATAACTGATGCCTGGAGTCCAGCGGGGGTACCGGTAGGACAGATAGGAACAGATCCAGGACAAAGGAAGCCAGGCAGGAAGATTAAGAAATACATAAATGCGGGACACCACTTGAATAAAGCTGACTTCAGCCAAGGTGTACACAATGATATGCTAATACGAATGTCTTGGACCATTTCCTAAAACAAAGGGACAATCGATACTACCTTCCTGCTGCTGCCTGTAACCTGTTAAACCTCTTTGACTGTGGCCATGTGTAAATGGCAAAATGCTTACAAATAGCGATGTACAATCTATAAAATGTTTAAAGATAACAAGGTGATAATTGTTTTGTACCTGGGCTCATTGTGAACCCAAAGTATAAAATGAATGACTGCCATTCAAACCGGGAGAAAGGCTGGCTACTGTACCGCGGGGTACGTACGCTTTCTCCCGAAGCTTTGTGTAACAATAAAACTGCATTTATCTGATCACAGCAAGTCTGACTCTTGAAGTGGTTGATTTTTCCCACAAGATATTGGCGTAGTCGGCAGGATCTTACTTCTGGTGAGTTCCGATCGAAGGCCTCGATCGGAAAGCCGGGGTAAGGATCGTTTCGAATCTGCAGGAGTCAGACAGGTCAAAAGGTGCAGTTTAAAATAAGGTACCTATAGTGATAAGCATAGTGATATAAGTCTTGACTGTATAGTGACATGATAATAGATCAAGTTTTGTATAACTGTTGATAGTATTAAGGATTTGTGGCTTGCGATGATCAACAAACGGACAAGGTAGTGCTGCCCCAAACGCCCAGCCTTCGACTGGCTGTCAAAAGGAGGAATCTCCCACGTGAAGGTCAGGATTTGATGTGGGTATTGAGGCACCAAAGGCACTAAGGATTGTGAAGCACAAGTGGCAGAAATCGGCTAACCCCGAACTCTGTAGTGGCGAACAAACGCAGAGTTCTTGTATGAAAGTAGAGCATAAGTTGGGTACTGGGCTGACCAATGTCTTATTAGCGGTGCGGAAAAGGAGCTGATCAACTCTGACCTAGAGCCGAACTCCGGTGGAGAATCATGTTGACGAGGTGGTAATAGTGGACACCATGAGTATAAGTCAAACCCTGAGAGACGGAAGCGATAGCGCGGCGCTGGAATAGTAATAGTGGCTGGGGGGCAGTGAAGTCCCTTCAGTAGAGAACACACTTTGCTAGGAGGCAGCTGCGGCCGTACAGACGGTGCTTGGGTAGTAATAGTGGCTGGGGGGGGGGGGCGGGGTGGGGGGGGGGGGTAGTGAAGTCCCTTCAGTAGAGAGCACACTTTGCTAGGAGGCAACTGCTGCCGTACAGACGGTGCTAGGGTAGTAATACCCTAGATGACCTTGGGTAGGGTGCTCTTTCCAAGAGCCGGTGCAGACTTGATGGGCCGAATGGCCTCCTTCTGCACTGTAAATTCTATGATAATAGTGGCTGGGGGGGGTAGTGAAGTCCCTCCAGTAGAGAGCACACTTTACTCATAGTAACCGGGGGTATTGAAGTCTGCAAGATGGCAGTCAATGATATAAAAAGGGAATCTGCAGTTTCTCTTATTGAGACATATATGACAGACGGACAAGTGTTGATAAAAAAGATGAAGAAGGACGGCTGGGACACTTCCCAGACCTTAGAACAACAAAGGGGTTGGATAGGCAAAGAGAAGAGAAACAAGACTAAAAAGATAGGGATAATGTTAGTACATCAGTTAGCAGGACTAATTGAACAAATAGACACCTCTCCTGAAAAGTGGAAGGAAGACAAAGAGAAGATCAGGGAATTAGAATCTAGAGTAAGGGAGCTGGAGAAACACAACCATGTGTTGAGAGAACAACAAGGGAGCGGGGAAACTGATCCCCTACCCCTTTACGAGCCCACACAGCAGGGGCCAACCGCCCTTCCGGTAGGGTAAGGTGCGTTAGAATACAATTTAGTGCCAGTAACCCGAGGAGGAACAGAGGCGCAGCCAAAAGCGAATTATAAACCCTTTACCCCAGGTGAGAGACAGCAGATAATGGCTTCCCTGGGCAAGTTACAACCTAGAAGCGCAAACACCAAATTCTGGGAAGAATTAGACACAATCTGGGTAGGACACCAGTTTGGCCTAAGAGACGTACACCAGCTGGTCAGGGCAGCCTGTCCAGCAGATAAGTGGAGGCAGGTAGCTGGCTGACCCGCCACTCCTGCAGCCCAGGATTATAACGGGGGACGGTGGACACATGCCGTCGCTTTAACAGCAGAGATGGATGCACAGCAGGACCCCTTCGCCCAATTTAAAACGGAAATCCAGAGAGTGTTAGGGAACGCTCCCACTAATTGGAGCAAGATCACTACCACAAGACAGCAGAAAGGGGAAGGAGCTTCTGAATATGAGGAACGATTGTTCCACGTGTACCAAGAGTGCTCAGGGCAAGGGAACCCATGCCGTGGGGAGTGGGCGTTCATCCAAACTTTTCAAGATGGATGGACTCTCTAGTGCCCACCAGGCTATCCTAAAAATGGGAGTGATTATGTCCCAGGATTACGACGAGTTGGTAGAGTGGGCTAGCGGTGTACAGGTAGAGGAGACGTCCCAGGTCAGAGCAAGACCAGAAAGAGTAGAAACCCCCAGTAACGGGAACTGGGCCAAGCCGAAACTGACCTGCCACAATTGTGGCCGGCAAGGGCACAATGCGAGGGATTGCAGGGCCCCACAGAAAGGAGACAGACCAGGAGACAGTGGGAAGCATTGCAGCCACTGTAATAAGTATGGACACTCAGAGGCAGTGTGTTGGGAGAAGCATGGGAGACCCCCGACCAGATCCAGGACCATCACAGAACCGGAGGGATCACGGAACCTCCGAGGTCAGCAGGGCTGACTGTCTGCAGCCCCCACTCACAAGGGTAAAAAGGAGGGAAGAATTTATGTGTCTGCACGAGTAGGGGGCAGACAATATGAGATGCTAGTGGACACAGGAGCGTCCATATCTGTTACTAACCTACCCTTACCCCATACAAACAAAATGATTCACCGAACCGGGATAGGAGGGAACAAAACACCCGCCTACCTGAGCGAAACCACGTTAGTAGAAATAAATAATCTGTATATAGCCATGAGATTCTATGCATGCCAAAATAACGAGAGTTCAATAACGGGAAATGATTTAATGAAGGAATATAAAGATTAAATAGATTGTGGAGAGGGAGAATTGATTTGGCCAAGACAGGACGGTCGGAAAACTAAAATAGGGAAACATACAAATCACTTGGAAATCATTAAGGTGGCCACAGTCACCGCCAGAAATTGGGAATTAGAGACAGGGGGGTTCGGAGCCATCTGTGCTTCCATCCCCAGAGTGTGGGCGGAGACAAAATTAGATACTGGACTGACTAAAATGGACCCGATAAGGGTACCAGGACCAGAGCATAAGCCCCACCGGCAGTATCCAATTAAGCCAGAGGCAGAAAAGGCCGTCGTAGAAATAGTCAAAGGGTTAGTGGAGAGGGGAATCCTAAGGGAGACCACAAGCATCACTAACTCCCCAACCTGGCCAGTAATCAAGCCTGATGGGAGCTATAGGCTCACGATAGACTATACCGGACTCAATAACGTCATGCCCAAATTGCACCCCATTGTAGCAAACCCCTCGACAATCCTGAATGGACTGTCGCAGGAACATGAAATATTCACAGTATTGGACATAGCCAATGGATTCTGGTCCCGACCATTGGATCCAGAATCCCAGGACAAATTCGCCTTTACAGTAGGGGACAGACAATACACGTGGACTCGCCTACCACAGGGATTCCACAACAGCCCCGCTATCTCCCATCGGGTAATGAGTGACATCCTGAGTAGGGTAGAACTACCAGAGGGCAGCATGGCCCTACAATATGTAGATGATATCCTAATAGCTTCAGGGTCCAAGTCGGGACACCAGGAAGCACTGTACCTAATCCTACACGAGTTAGAAACTGCAGGGTTAAAGGTAAGCCCCAAGAAGGCACAAATCGGGAAGGCACAGGTCCTATATCTAGGACACCTTATATCCCAAGGACTTAAAGAAATACCAGCAGATCGGAAGCAGGCAATTCAACAAATGCCACGACCCGTCACCACAAGAGGGGTCAGGAAGGTGTTAGGTTTGACTTCCGGTTGCGGTGATGCCTAGCTAGCCGCACGTTTCGGCGGCTCCAGCTCCGACGGACCTTCGGGCTCTTTTAAGAGCCCCAACGGGGAATTTTTTGACAACGCAACCCGGTGTGGGGTGTGTGAGAAGGGAGTCCCCCCCAAACAAAGGAGGAAAAAACCGGCGGCTGCAGCGCGAGGAATCGTCGACCAAAGGGTCAGAAAGAGAGAAGTACAAGATGGCGGCGGAGAAAGCGCAGGCGACATGGGGGCCTGAGCAGGATGAAATTGTGAGACGGTGCGTGGAGCTGCTGAAGAGGGAGGTGCTGACCCCGATGCTACAGGCAATTGAGGGGCTCAAGGAGACACTAAAGACCCAGGAGACAGAGCTCCGCGTGGTGGAGCAGAAGGTGACAGATATTGAGGACGAGATCCTGGGCCTGGCGGTTAAGACACAGACGCACGAGGCACTTCATAAAAAGTGTACTGAAAGGATCGAGGCCCTAGAAAACGGAGCGCGAAGGAAGAACCTTCGGATACTGGGTCTCCCTGAGGGAGTGGAAGGAGTGGACTGTGGAGCGTACGCAAGTACGATGCTGAGCTCGCTGATGCGTGCTGAGCCCCTACGGGCCCCTTGGAGGTGGAGTGGGCAAATCGGATTCCGGCGAGAAGACCAAAAGCGGGAGAACCACCCAGGGCGATAATCGTGCGATTTTACCGCCTTAAGGATAGAGAAGAGGTCCTGAGATGGGCTAAAAAGGTGCGGAGTAGCAGATGGGAGAATGCAGTGGTACGGGTATACCAGGATTGGAGTGCGGAGGTGGCGAGAAGGAAGGCGAGCTTCAACCGAGCCAAAGAGGTGTTGCATAAAAGGAAGGTGAAGTTTGGGATGCTGCAGCCGGCAAGACTATGGGTCACGTATCAGGAGAGACACCATTATTTTGAGACGGCGGAGGAAGCATGGACCTTCATCAAAGAAGAGAAATTGGATCGGAACTGAGGGACTGATGCTGCAGGAAATGTTATTGTTAATGTTATGGTTGAAGTTAATTGAGAAGTAAATTTGGAAGGGGGGAGACATTGGGGAAATGTGGGCGCCGGTGAGGGGGGAAGGACGGGACATAGTTGGAGAATGGGGAAGGGGAGGGGGAGGGGAAAGGGAGCTGCGCCATAAGAGGCGGGTCAGGTAAAGGGATGTTCCCGCGCCAGAAAGAATAAGGCGGGAAGACAGGCGCAAGGCGGATGGGAGTTCCCCACACGGGGGGGGGGGTCGAGGAGTGAGCAGGAGTAGCCGGGGTCAGTTGAAGTCAGCTGACTTACGGAAGTAATATGGGGGGAGCAATCATGCTAGAAAGAGATCTAGCGGGGGGGGGGGGGGGGGACAACTGGGTTGCTGCTGCGGAAATCCAAAAGGAAATGGCTAAAGAGTGGGTGGGCGGGGATGGTGTGCAACGCTGGGGGAGCGAGCGGGAGCGTGGAGGCGGGATATGGGACTGGCCTAGAGAAGGTAATGGCTAGTCGACACGGGAAGGGGGCAGGTATCCCCATAGTGAGGCTGATCACGTGGAACGTGAGAGGACTGAACGGACCGATAAAAAGGGCCCGAGTGCTCGCGCATGTGAAAGGACTAAGGGCAGACATGGTTATGCTCCAAGAGACGCACCTAAAGGTGGCGGACCAAGTTAGGTTAAGGAAAGGATGGGTGGGACAGGTGTTCCACTCAGGACTGGATGCAAAGAATAAAGGGGTGGCCATTTTGGTGGGGAAACGGGTAGCATTTGAAGCAAAGAACATCGTAGCAGATAGCGGAGGTAGATATGTAATGGTGAGTGGCAGGCTGGAGGGAATGGATGTCGTGTTGGTTAATGTGTATGCCCCAAACTGGGGCGATGCGGGATTTATGAGACGGGTGCTGGGGCGTATACCGGACCTGGAGGTAGGAAACTTGATTTTAGGAGGGGACTTTAATACGGTGCTGGACCCGGGGCTAGATAGATCCAGCTCAAGGACCGGAAGAAGGCCGGCAGTGGCCAAGGTACTTAAGGGGTTTATGGACCAAATAGGGGGAGTGGATCCATGGCGATTTCTTAGACCTAGGGCTAGGGAGTTTTCCTTCTTCTCCCATGTCCATAAAATGTACTCCCGGATAGATTTTTTTGTTTTGGGAAGGTCGTTGATCTCTAGGGTGGATGAAGCTGAGTACTCAGCCATAGCGGTTTCGGATCATGCCCCACATTGGGTGGACCTGGAATTAGGAGAGGAAAGGGAGCAGAGAACACTCTGGCGATTAGATGTGGGACTGATGGCGGATGAGGGAGTGTGTGCAAGAGTGCGGGGGTGTATTGAGAGGTACCTGGAGGTCAATGACGACGGCGAGGTCCCTGTGGGAGTGGTATGGGAAGCACTAAAAGCGGTGGTCAGAGGAGAGCTGATCTCCATTGGGGCCCACAAAAGGAAAACAGAGGCCAAGGAAAGGGAAAAATTACTGGGGGAGATTTTAAGGGTGGATTGGGAATTTGCAGAGACCCCGGAGGAGGAATTGTACAGGGAGAGGAGACGACTCCAGACGGAGTTTGACCTTCTGACCACCAGAAAGGCGGAGGTACTGTGGAGGAAGGCACAGGGGAGGAGGTATGAATATGGGGAAAAGGCTAGTCGCCTGTTGGCTCATCAATTGCGAAAGAGGGCAGCAGCGAGGGAGATATGAGGAATTAGAGACGAAAGGGGAGACACGGTGCGAAGGGCAGGAAAGATAAATGAGGTGTTCAAGACCTTCTATGAGGAACTGTATAGGTCTCAACCCTCAGAGGGAGAAGAGGGGATGCAGCAGTTCCTGGACCAATTGAGGTTCCCAAAAGTGGAGGAGCAGGAGGTGGTAGGCCTGGGGGCACCGATTGGGGTGGACGAGGTTATTGAGGGACTGGGAAGCATACAAGCAGGGAAGGCCCCGGGACCAGACGGGTTCCCGGTGGAATATTACAGAAAATATGTGGACTTGTTGGCCCCGTTGATGGTGAGGACGTTCAATGAGGCCAGGGAAGGGGGGACTCTACCCCCGACAATGTCGGAGGCGACGATATCGTTAATTTTGAAGAGGGATAAAGATCCGTTGCAGTGCGAGTCCTAGAGACCCATTTCATTATTGAACGTGGACGCCAAATTGTTGGCAAAGGTACTGGCAACGAGGATAGATGGCTGTGTCCCGGGGGTGGTGCACGAAGACCAGACAGGGTTCGTAAAAGGGAGACAACTGAATGTTAACGTGCAACGACTATTAGGGGTGATAATGATGCCCCCAGTGGAGGGGGAGGCAGAGATAGTGGCGGCAATGGACGCAGAGAAGGCATTTGATAGGGTGGAGTGGGAGTATTTATGGGAAGTGTTCAGGAGGTTTGGGTTTGG
This sequence comes from Scyliorhinus torazame, assembly GCF_047496885.1. Lineage (NCBI taxonomy): Eukaryota > Metazoa > Chordata > Chondrichthyes > Carcharhiniformes > Scyliorhinidae > Scyliorhinus > Scyliorhinus torazame. The sequence goes on from NC_092710.1 coordinate 52,845,791, forward strand.
GAACGGGTTTATTGGCTGGGTTAGACTTCTTTATGGGGCTCCAACGGCAAGCGTAGTTACAGGTCGACATAAATCGGAGTATTTCCGACTATATAGGGGAACAAGACAGGGATGCCCGCTGTCTCCATTGCTGTTCGCGTTGGCAATTGAACCTCTGGCCATGGCGTTGAGAGACTCCAGGAAATGGAGAGGGGTGATTAGAGGGGGAGAAGAACACCGAGTCTCGTTATACGCGGATGACCTATTGTTATACGTGTCGGACCCAGCGGGGGGGATGATAGAGGTTATGCAAATTTTGAGGGGGTTCGGGGATTTCTCGGGGTATAGGCTAAACATGGGGAAGAGTGAATTATTTGTGATACATCCAGGGGACCAGAGTAGAGAGATAGAAGGCTTGCCTCTAAGGAAAGTGGAAAGAAACTTCCGATACCTGGGGATTCAGATCGCTAGGAGCTGGGGAACCTTGCACAGACTTAATCTGACACGGCTGGTAGAACAAATGGAGGAGGACTTCAAGAGGTGGGACATGCAGCCTCTATCGCTGGCGGGCAGCGTGCAAGCAATTAAGATGATGGTCCTCCCGAGGTTCTTATTTGTATTTCAATGTCTCCCTATACTAATCACCAAGACCTTTTTAATAAAATAGACAGGAGCATCACGAGCTTCGTGTGGGCAGGGAAAGTTCCGAGAGTAAGGAGGGGGTTCCTTCAGCGTAGTAGGGACAGAGGAGGATTGGCACTACCGAACTTGGGCGATTACTATTGGGCCGCCAATGTGGCAATGATACGTAAATGGATGATGGAGGGTGAGGGAGCGGCGTGGAAAAGACTGGAGAGAAAGTCCTGCAAAGGGACGAGTTTAGAGGCGCTGGTGACGGCGCCGCTACCGTTCTCACCTAAAAAGTTTACCACGAACCCGGTGGTGGCGGCAACATTGAATATCTGGGGACAGTGGAGGCGACAGAGAGGGGTGCGGGGAGCCCTGGCGGGGTCCCCAATCAGGAACAACCATAGGTTCGCCCCAGGTAGAATGGATGGAGGATTTCGGAGCTGGTACCAGTTGGGAATTAGGAGGGTGGGAGATTTATTTATAGATGGGACTTTTGCGAGCTTGGGAGCATTGGAGGAAAAGTATAAGTTGCCCCTGGGAAATTTCTTGAGATATATGCAGGTGAGGGCGTTTACTAGACACCAGGTGAGGGAATTTCCGTTGCTCCCGACACAGGCGATACAGGACAGGGTGCTTTCAGGGGTGTGGGTCGGAGAGGGCAAGGTGTCAGAGATTTACCGAGAGATGAGGGAAGAGGGGGAGGAGTCGGTGGGCGAACTAAAAGGAAAGTGGGAAGAAGAACTAGGGGAGGAGATAGAGGAGGGTATGTGGACTGATGCCCTAAGCAGGGTAAATTCCTCTTCCTCATGCACCAGGCTTAGCCTGATTCAATTTAAGGTGCTCCGTAGAGCACACATAACGGGAGCAAGATTGAGCAGGTTCTTTGGAGTGGAGGACAAATGTGGGAGGTGTGGCGGGAGCCCGGCAAACCACGCACATATGTTTTGGGCGTGCCCGGCACTGGAAGGGTATTGGAAGGGAGTGATGGGAGTGATGTCGCAGGTGGTGAAGGCCCGGGTCAAACCAGGCTGGGGGTTAGCTCTATTTGGAGTTGCGGAAGAGCCGGGAGTGCAGGAGGCGAAAGAGGCCGACGTTGTGGCCTTTGCGTCCCTAGTAGCCCGGTGCAGGATCCTACTCATGTGGAAGGAGGCGAAACCCCCCCGGACTGGAGGCCTGGGTAAATGATATGGCGGGGTTCATTAAACTGGAGCAGATAAAGTTTGCCCTGAGAGGATCGGCTCAAGGGTTCACCAGGTGGTGGCAGCCATTTCTCGACTACCTAGGGGAACGTTAGAAGGAAGGCAGATGACCAGCAGCAGCAACCCAGGGGGAAGGGGGGTGGGTGGAGGGGGAGGGGGGGGGGTTTAGTTTAGTTTATGTCAAAAGATAATGGGGTTTTGATACTTGTGTATTGTTAAAAATTTCTGTATTGTTATTGTTGCGTTTGCTTTGTAAGAGGGGAAAAATTGTTGTTTGGGAACAATGTTTCAATAAAATATATTTTTTTAAAAAAGGAACGTGTTAGGGTTATTCAACTATAGCCAAAATTTTATCCCGGGGTTCGCAAAATTGGCCGAACCAATACAGGGACTAGTCAAAGGGGGAAAACCAGCGTTAGAGCCCGTAAAATGGGGACCGGAGCAGGAAGAGGCTTACAGTAAACTAAAAACAGAACTAATATCAGCCCCTGGACTAGGGTTACCAGATTCGAACAAAGACTTTCATATCCATTGTAGCAATGAGGGAGGAGTCTATTCCGCAGTAGTGACACAGGACCATGGCGACAAGAGGAGACCCATAGGGTACTATTCGACTGCAGAGGGACCGACAGTCACCGGGTTGCCAAGATGCATAGCCACTTTAGATTGTGCCGCCTGGGCCGTAAGAATTAGCGAACCAGTAGTGATGGCAGGGAACATAATCCTCCACACCAAGCACACCTTGGTGGAAATGTTAAATACGGGGAAATTGAGGTCAGTCTCGAACATAAGGTGGGCCAAGTGGGAAGCTGTCCTCCTACCCCCAAGCAAGTCCGTAGTAATAGTAAGAGATATAGGGGAGAATCCAGCAGAAGGGATTTTAAATACAGGAGAGCCACACACCTGTGGAGATGTAGAGAGAGATGAAGGGGAAGGTAGAATAAAAGACACACCATTAACAACAACTGAGGAGACCCTCTTTGTAGATGGGTCACGAAAATATGTGGCAGGATCACCCCGGACAGGGTGGGCAGTAGTGAATGATAAGTTAGAAACCTTAAGGTCAGGAAGGTTTGACGGAGGTCAATCCGCGCAAGTAGCTGAACTAGTGGCGCTCACACAGGCACTAGAGTTATCTGAGGGAAAAACCGTGAACATATACACGGATAGCCGATATGCATTTGGAATTATACATGATTACACGACAACATGGGGAAGGAGAGGGTTCTCTGTAGCACAACAATTACTCACGAGTTGAGAAGTGATGAAGTCAATCGAGGCTTTATTAAGCAAGACTTGTTCCCCAGCAGCTCAATTACAGAATGCGGCTGCTGGGAGAACCCGGGCTCTTATACTCCGCCTTGCTGTGTGGAGCCAGCAGGCGGCAGATCCAACCAGGACCCAGTGTCTGTCTACCAATAGCCTCTCGGCATCACAGGTACCAACTCTACTCCTAATACATACCACCACATTCACCCCTTGTTAAAAAGGAACCCGGCGTGGTGGTGGGTCGCATGGTGGTAGGGGTTTACAGAGCTGGTCCTGGAACTATTTTCAAACAGTGGCTATGCATTTAGCTCAACAGTTAACTATTTACAGGTTTTGTCAGAATTATTTACAGATTTTTGTCACACGGATTCCACGAGTCGAGCGGGTGTCCTGGTCGTCCTTGTCGATCGCCTCAGCCCCGGTGGTGGTGCAGGTGCTGGCTCGGGCACTGTCGTCTCTGGGAGCGTTGCGCTGTTCGTCCCTGTTTCTTTACTCCTGGGTGGGCACGGGAGGAGGACCGATCCACCCGGGAAGGGAGCGGCCGTGGGGTGCGCCGATGGGAGGGAGGGGGTGATTGGTGTTGGGAGCGTGTGTGTGGTTCCGGCGGGCGCCAGGTCCCGCAGGGAGACCGTGTCCTGTCGGCTGTCAGGGTACGCCTCGTAGGCGTACTGAGGGTTTGCGTGGAGAAGGTGAACGCTCTCGACCAAAGGGTCCGATTTGTGCGCCCGCACATGCTTTCGGAGCAAGATGGGTCCTGGGGCTGCCAACAAGGTTGGCAGCGACGTTCCAGAGGAGGACTTCCTGGGGAAGACAAGGAGGTGCTCGTGAGGCGTTTGATTAGTGGTGGTACACAGCAGCGAACGGATGGAGTGGAGGGCATCCGGGAGGACTTCCTGCCAACGGGAAACTGGGAGATTTCTGGACCGTAGGGCCAGTAGGACGGTCTTCCAGACCGTACCATTCTCACTCTCTACCTGACCGTTCCTCCGGGAGTTGTAGCTGGTCGTCCTGCTCAAGGCATTGCCCTTGCTGAGCAGGAACTGACGCAGTTCATCGCTCATGAAGGTGGACCCCCTGTCGCTATGGATGTACGCGGGGAAACCGAACAGTGTAAAGATGGTGCCGAGGGCTTTAATGACTGTGGCAGCGGACATGTCGGGGCAGGGGATGGCGAAGGGGAAACGGGAGTACTCGTCCACCATGTTCAGGAAGTATGCGTTGCGGTCGGTGGAGGGGAGGGGGGCCTTTGAAATCCAAACCGAGGCGTTCAAAGGGACGGGAAGCCTTTATCAGGTGCGCTCTATCTGGCCTGAAAAAGTGCGGCTTGCACTCTGCGCAGACTTGGCAGTTCCTTGTGGCTGTACGGACCTCCTCAACAGAGTAGGGGAGGTTGCGGGACTTCACAAAATGGTAGAATCGAGTGACCCCCGGGTGGCAGAGGTCCTCGTGGAGGGCTTGGAGGCGGTCTACTTGTGCGTTGGCACATGTGCCGCGGGATAGGGCATTGGGCGGCTCGTTCAGCTTTCCGGGACGGTACAAGATCTCATAGTTATAGGTGGAGAGTTCAATCCTCCACCTTAAGATCTTGTCATTCTTGATTTTGCCCCGCTGTGCATTATCGAACATAAAGGCTACCGACCGTTGGTCAGTGAGACGAGTGAATCTCCTGCCGGCCAGGTAATGCCTCCAATGTCGCACAGCTTCCACTATGGCTTGGGCTTCCTTTTCCACTGAGGAGTGGCGGATTTCTGAGGCGCGGAGGGTCCGGGAGAAAAAGGCCACGAGTCTGCCCGCTTGGTTGAGGGTGGCCGCCAGAGCTACATCGGATGTGTTGCTCTCGACTTGGAGGGGAGGGACTCGTCGATTGCGTGCATTGTGGCCTTTGTGATATCCGCTTTGATGTGGCTGAAGGCCTGCTGGGCCTCTGACGACTGGGGGAAGGTAGCGGACTGGATTAACGGGTGGGCCTTGTCTGCGTACTGGGGAACTCACTGGGTGTAGTACGAGAAGAAGCCCAGGCAGCGTTTCAGGGCTTTGGAGCAGTGGGGGAGGGGAAATTCCATAAGGGGCGCATGCGTTCAGGGTCGGGGCCTATCACTCCATTACGCACTACGTATCCCAGGATGGCCAGACGGTTAGTGCTAAAAACGCATTTTTCCTCGTTATAGGTGAGGTTCAGGGCGTTAGCGGTCTGGAGGAATTTGCGGAGGTTGGCGTTGTGGTCCTGCTGCTCATGGTCGCAGATGGTTACATTGTCGAGGTATGGGAACGTGGCCTGCAAACCGTGCTGGTCAACCATTCGGTCCATCTCCCGTTGGAAGACCGAGACTCCGTTCGTGACGGCAAATGGGACCCTTAAAAAATGGTAGAGCCGCCCGTCTGCCTCGAAGGCTGTGTACTTGCGGTCACCTGGGTGGATGGGGAGTTGGTGGTATGCGGACTTAAGGTCCACGGTGGAAAAGACTTTGTACTGTGCAATCCGATTGACCATGTCGGATATGCGGGGGAGAGGGTACACATCTTGCTGCGTGTCCCTATTGATGGTCTGACTATAGTCTACGACCATCCTCTGCTTCCCCCCGGTCTTCACAACTACCACCTGGGCTCTCCAGGGACTATTGCTGGCCTGCATTACGCCTTCCTTCAGCAGCCGCTGGGCTTCAGACCGGATAAACGTTCGATCCTGGGCACTGTATCGTCTGCTCCTAGTGGCGACGGGTTTGCAATCCGGGGTGAGGTTCGCAAACAAGGAAGGTGGTTCAACCTTGAGGGTTGCAAGGCTGCAGATAGTGAGTGGGGGTATTGGGCCGCCGAATTGGAACGTTAGGCTCTGGAGGTTACATTGGAAATCTAACCCTAAGAGGGTGGGAGCGTAGAGGTGGGGAAGGACAAAAAGCATATAATTCTTAAACTTCCTCCCTTGAACCGTTAGGTTCGCGATGAATGAAGAGTGACCCAGCCTCGAAACGTTAGCTCGGTTCTCTCTTCACAGATGCTCCCAGACCCACTGAGATTTTCCATCATTTCCTGTTTTTTTTCAGATTTCACATCTGCAGTAATTTGCCTTTTTATTGGACGATATATGTTGCTGCATGTCAGCAAGAACGATTTGGGCGGGATAAAGGATGGGGCGTTTTCCATGAAGATGTGGCGTTGACAGATCTATTTACACCCTGAAACTTTGCGATTTGCATAATTTGTTACTTTACTAGATGAGCTTACTTGCGTTCACTCTCTGCCACAACAAACACCAGATGACACCCTTTATTCCCTCTCTCAAAATACAATCTGTATCTCTGCAGCTTCCCACTGATATCTCAGTGAACTAAACGTAATCTTCAATGTTTTGAAGTCCCAGTGCATGTCCCTGGGTAACAACAGTTGTCACTTCACAGGTCATTGGTTAAAATGCGAGTCCACGTTGAAGAATTTGAGAAAGAAAGCCGAAGGGAGGCTGCCGGTCTGCTTGCGAGGGAAATGAGCTGGAGAGGCTGAATGACCAGTGAAGGAAATTCAAAAGATACAATATGAGACTTTGACGTGAGCTATGGGAACATTTTTGAAATGGGCCCTGGTAGCTCAGTCGGTAAAACATCAGACTTTCAATCTGATGGTCTGGGGTTCAAGTCCCATTTAGGGTTTTGATTTTGGCTCAAGGCGTTTGCTTCCCAATGAACGGTAGGAAATAAAAATAAAGAATGCAGGATGCTTTATGGAAAGTGGAAGAACCGTGACAACGTCGTGTTTGCCAAATTGCAACAGCCGTCCAGAATTTTCGCTCGATTTTCAGTTAATGTAAAAACTCTCTCCTGGTCTTGTTCTGCATTATACCACTGTAGTATTCTGGCCATGTTCAATTACATCCAGTTCGCAAAACTTTTCCTGTTTGTTTACTTCTTCCCTGCAGAACTGCTTTTAAAATAATAACTTTCAGAATTAACTGCAATTTTTACAGTTTCAAAAGTTCGGTGCCGATGAATATTTTAATTTGCACTCTCAAAGTCAGCAGGAGAAATCAACAATACTCATGTTTAATCAAAACAATTGAAATCTGTTCTACACTTGCAAAGCTGTCTTGCAGATTGGTGCTGTGGCTTAGATGGTTAAAGTTCCTGTCTGGTAACACGAGATCTGGAGTTCAAATCTCAGCAGTACCTTTGTACCTCCAGATCAAAACAAGCACCCTGTGAAGAAATGCTCCCAGGTGAATAATGAAAACGTTGGCAAAATTTCTGTGGCACTGATGTTTAAGTTTGCTTTCCCTTGTTTTATGTCAAACTTCCATATCTCCCATTTTTCACACAACTTCCATTTTCCTCATCTACTCTATTGCGTGCACTCCTCGCTTCAGCTCTGAATAAGGATCACACGGATTTGAAACATTAACTCTGTGTCTGGCTCCACAGACATCCTCTAATTTTCTGAGCTTAAATCCAATCATCTTTAGCTTCTCATTCAGATTCGCAGCATCAGGAGTATTTTCCTTTGAATGCACGACAGGATTGACCTCAGGAAATCCAGAAGGAACATTTTGAATGTTTGTCAGCGATGTCTGTGAGCAAAGATTGAATGGTTAAATGATTTACTCTGATGAAGAGTGACCCAGCCTCGAAACGTTAGCTCGGTTCTCTCTTCATAGATGCTGCCAGACCCACTGAGATTTTCCATCATTTCCTGTTTTAATTCAGATTTCACATCCGCAGTAATTTGCTTTTTTATTGGACGATATATGTTGCTGCATGTCAGCAAGAACGATTTGGGCGGGATAAAGGATGGGGCGTTTTCCATGAAGATGTGGCGTTGACAGATCTATTTACACCCTGAAACGTTGCAATTTGCATAATTTGTTACTTTACTAGATGAGCTTACTTGCGTTCACTCTTTGCCACAACAAACATCAAATATATAAAACAAAAAAGAGTGGCTCAGGTAAATATTGGTCCTTTAGAGGATGAGAAGGGAGATGTAATAATGGGAGATGAGGAACTGGCTGAGGAACTGAACAAGTTTTTTGGGTCGGTCTTCACAGTGGAAGACACAAATAACATGCCAGTGACTGATGGAAATGAGGCTATGACAGGTGAGGACCTTGAGAGGATTGTTATCACCAAGGAGGTAGTGATGGGCAAGGTAATGGGGCTAAAGGTAGACAAGTCTCCTGGCCCTGATGGAATGCATCCCAGAGTGCTAAAAGAGATGGCTTGGGAAATTGCAAATGCACTAGTGATAATTTACCAAAATTCACTAGGTTCTGGGGTAGTCCTGGCGGATTGGAAATTAGCAAACGTGACACCACTGTTTAAAAAAGGAGGTAGGCAGAAAGTGGGTAATTATAGGCCAGTGAGCTTAACTTCGGTAGTAGGGAAGATGCTGGAATCTATCATCAAGGAAGAAATAGTGAGACATCTGGATGGAAATTGTCCCTTTGGGCAGACGCAGCATGGGTTCATAAAGGGCAGGTCGTGCCTAACTAATTTAGTGGAATTTTTTGAGGACATTACCAGTGTGGTAGATAATGGGGAGCCAATGGATGTGGTATATCTGGATTTCCAGAAAGCCTTTGACAAGGTGCCACACAAAAGGTTGCTGCATAAGATAAAGATGCATGGCATTAAGGGGAAAGTAGTAGCATGGATAGAGGATTGGTTAATTAATAGAAAGCAAAGAGTGGGGATCAATGGGTGCTTCTCTGCTTGGCAATCAGTAGCTAGTGGTGTCCCTCAGGGATCAGTGTTGGGCCCACAACTGCTCACAATTTACATAGATGATTTGGAGTTGGGGACCAAGGGCAATGTGTCCAAGTTTGCTGACGACACTAAGATAAGTGTGTAATAATCCACAGGAGGCAGGAATCCCGTCACCACACCAGTATTTATTTGCAATAACTTATATACAAGAGCAGCTCCAAACAGTGCTGCTAGCATTCCAGTCAACTTAAGACACCTCACAAAGCCTACACAGGTGCTTACATGGGCCCCCTCAATGAGCTAACATTGAGGGAGCTCATACTCCAATTGGCCAACCAATAATGCCAATTGGAGGTCATCACCCCCCCCCCCCCCAAGGTCCGAGGAATTCCTGCCAGCTGGCATTCCTGAGCTTCTTCCTGCTCCTCCTGTCCGGGTCTGTCACCTCTGTGTCGTCCGCCGGGTCGTTCTCCGACGTGGGTTGGGTGTCCCTTATAGGTGCCCGTCTTTTCCTTGACGACCTCCTTGGAAGTTGTACTTCCTCCTCCTCGGGGAGAGGTGTCACGGCGGCCTCGTCGAACGTGTCCATCTCCGACTCTGACGACTGGATGACGGGGTCTGGAGAAATTGCTCGGGGCTGGGGTGTGGGTATCTTTCCCGTCTGAGCTATCCCAGACTGAGGCGGTCCTGCTTCGACTGCCTCCAGGTGCGGTTCCGCTGCCCTTATTTGGTCTAGGTGTTTCTTCAGCACATTACCTCCTATCGAAACTTTATATGATATGGGCCCTGTTTGGAACTCAACCGTGCCTTTGATCCACGTTGGTCCATTCCCATAATTCTTGAACACCAAACCGGTGCCCCCACCTGGAAATGTCTCTGCTGCTGACCATTATCATGCCCCTGCGTTGGACCTCCTGTTGTTTCTCCACTTTCCCCGTTAAATTTGGGAAAAGGAGACTCAGCCTCGGTCGCAGCCGCCTTCCCATTAAGAGTTCAGCTGGCGGTATGCCCGTTGTGGAATGCGGTGTGGTCCTGTAATCAAACAGCCATTGGGAGAGCTTTGTGTCCATTGACGCTGCCGGCTGCTTCTTGAGTCCCGCTTTTAATGTCTGGACCGCTCTCTCTGCCAAGCCGTTGGACGCTGGATGGTAAGGGGCCGTTTTGATGTGGCGGACTCCGTTTTCCTTTATGAATTTTCCAAATTCCTCACTTGTGAATGCCGTTCCGTTGTCCGACACCAATACCTCCGGAAGTCCATGTGTTGCAAACGAGGCCCTGAGATTTTCAATTGTCGATGCTGTGCTTGCCGCGTTTACCCAGTGGACGTCCAACCATTTGGAGTGGGCGTCCACTATCACCAAAAACATTGAGCCCATGAAAGGGCCGGCGTGGTCAATATGCAGGCGGGTCCACGGTCTGCCTGGCCATTCCCACGGGTGCAATGGCGCAGCTGGTGGCACTCTTTGCCCCTGTTGGCACTCCTGGCACCGACGTACCAAGGCTGCTATGTCTGTGTCCAATCCTGGCCACCAAACGTAGCTTCGAGCTAGCATCTTCATTTTAGACACCCCTGGGTGTCCGTGATGTAACTCGGTTAAGATTGCCCGACAGCCAAGCTGGGACTATTACCCGGGCTCCCCATTATAGGATACCGTCTTCTACGGTTATTTGGTCCCTTCTGCTCGAGTATGGGTGCATCTGGGGCTCCACTGGACTCTCCAGTTCCCCTGTTAACAGTAAATGCATCATCTTGGCTAAAACTGGGTCTTTTTGCATCCACAACCGAATATGTTGTGCGTCCACTGGTAGGGTGTCCAAAACATTTAGAGTCATTACTGTCTCCTCTACTTTCGGTATTAGCGGCGGGGTGTCTGGGAGGGGAAGTCTGCTCAAAGCATCTGCATTTGCTACTCACGTTCCCGGTCTGTGCTCCAGAACGTATCTATATGCCGCCAGTAGCAACGCCCAGCATTGGGTTCTAGCTGATGCAATCGGGGGTATTGGCTGGTCTTCTTTTAATAACCTAATAACGGCTTATGGTCCGTCACTATGGTGAATTTCCGCCCGTACAGAAACTGGTGAAATTTTTTTACTGCAAATATCACCGCCAGTCCTTCCTTCTCGATTTGGGCGTACTTTCTCTCAGCCATCGCCAAGGTCCTCGAAGCATAGGCTATTGGCCGTTCTTCCCCATCCCTTCCTCTATGGGCTAAGACGGCTCCTACCCCGTAAGGTGATGCGTCACACGTGACCACCAACTCCTTCCTTGGGTCATAATGCTCTAGGACATTTTCGGATGACAGCTGTTCCTTAATGTCCCTAAATGCTCCGTTTTGGCGGGCGGACCATTTCCATTCTTGTCCCTTTTTTAGTAGCTGGTGGAGGGGTTCGAGGATGGACGCCCTATTTTCAATAAATTTGCCATAATATGTTACAAATCCTAGAAATGATCGTAGCTCCTGGACCGTGGTGAAGCTGGGGCTTCTTTTATTGCCCTTACTCGGTGTTCCAATGGGTGTAAGCCCGAGTCGTCTACTTTATATCCCAGGTACGTCACTTGTGGGGCCAGAAAAACACATTTTTCTCGTTTCAGCCGTATGCCTGTCTTTGCGAAACGCCTGAGCACTTCCTCCAGGTTCCTTAAGTGTTCCCGGTTTGTCCTACCCGTGATTAAGACATCGTCCAAATAAATCGCCACCTGCGGTAGTCCCTGCAGAATATTTTCCATCGTACGCTGGAATATAGCGCAGGCTGATGACACTCCGAAGGGTAGCCGAGTATAACGAAAAAGTCCTTTCACGGTGTTGATCGTAGCGAACTTCTGGGAGTCCTTGTCCAGTTTCAGCTGCAGGTAGGCATGGCTCATGTCCAGTTTAGTGAACAAAAGCACACCTGCCAATTTGGCATATAGGTCGTCTATTTTCGGGATCGGGTATTTGTCCAGCAGTGCGTATTTGTTTACCGTCTGTTTGAAATCTCCACAGAGACGTATCGAGCCGTCTGGCTTCAAAATTGGTACCACCGGCACTGCCCATTCCGAGAACTGTACTGGTCTAATAATGCTGTTGCGCCGTAACCTTTCTATTTCGACATCTACTTTCTTCCTTAATGCAAAAGGTACCGGCCTGGCCTTACAAAATTTCGGAAGGGCTTCTGGGTCCACATGAAAAGTTGCTTTGGCGCCTATAATTTCCCCCAAACCATCTTGGAAGACCTTTGGGTATTTTTGGAGTACTCCACTCAACTGCCCGCTTCCACTCTGGAAAATTTTCATCCAATCTAAGTTTAGGTCTTTCAGCCAGTTCCGTCCTATTAAGTTCGATCCGGAGCCCTCTACTATCGTCAATGGTAATCTGAGCAATTGTTTGTCATATTCCACGGGTACATGAGTCGTGCCTAGAACTTCCAGGGGTTCCCCTGTGTAGGTTTTAAGTTTCGTCGATGTTTTTGTCAGGGTTAGTGGCTGGAGTCCATCTTTGATTTTTTTAAATGCTGCCACTCCCATTACTGATATAGCCGCACCCGTGTCTATTTCCATTATTGTCGGTCGACCGTTCACCTGTGGGGTAATCTTAATAGGTTCTGCTTTCTTCGTCGCAATATTATATAACTGTTCCCCTTCGGAGGAGGATGGGGCATCTAGGTTGCGTACTTCCCTGCGTCCCCACCTGCTATTCCTCTTTTGCCACCTCCTTCTCGGGCTTCTGTCGCTGTTACCCCACTCTGTCTGGTGCCAGAAACGGTCCTTCTCTGTTGGGGGAGCCTCAGCCGGTAGTTCCCTCTGTCTCCAGTTAGTCCTAGCAGACTTGGGGGCAGTTCTGGGGTTTACCTTTGGCCCTCTGTTCCTCAGACTTTTCCTGAGGGCGGCTATCTGGTAGCTAGACCCATTGTGGTAGTCCCTCTCCCAGGTATCTACCTCCATTGGCGTGCCCTGTAGTTCCTGCGCCCTACTTGCTGCCTTTTCTAGGGACAGTGCGAGCTGTAACGCCCGCCTGCAGTCTAGCTGCGTTTCCGCTAACAGGCGCTTCTGTATTTGGAGGTCATTTATGCCACACACTAACCAGTCCCGAAGCATTTCATTTAGTGTCGGGCCGAACTCACATTTTTCTGCCAGCCTTCTCAGGCGGGTCAAGAAATTCGTGACTGAGGACTTCCGGGTGCGGCGATGACCAGCTGAGTCGCACGTTTCGGCAGCTCCCGGTGAAACGGACTTTTGGGCTCTTGATAGGAGCCCCAACGGCAATTTTGACGGCTAAAAACACTGTGCGGTAAACCAGAAGGGAATCCCCCCTGGATACGGATGAAAAAAGGAGGAGAAAGTGGCCGGATTGCAGTGGATCCTTTAGAACAGCGGCAAGGAAGGCAAGCAAAAACCAAGATGGCGTCGGAAGGTGGCAGTTTAACATGGGGCCCTGAACAACAAGAGTTCTTGAAATGCTGTGTGGACGAGCTCAAAAAGGAAATGAAGAAAGAGCTGTTGGCCCCGATACTACAGGCGATCGAAGGGCTAAAGGGGGAACAAAAGACCCAGGAGCGGGAGCTTCGGGTCGTGAAGGCAAAGGCAGCCGAGAATGAGGACGACATACAGGGCCTGGTGGTGAAGACGGAGACGCATGAGGCACATCAGAAACGATGTGTGGAAAGGTTGGAGGCACTGGAGAACAACGCAAGGAGGAACAACCTGAGGATTCTTGGTCTTCCTGAAGGTGCGGAGGGAGCGGACGTCGGGGCATATGTGAGCACGATGCTGCACTCGTTAATGGGAGCGGAGGCCCCGGCGGGTCCGTTGGAGGTGGAGGGAGCATACCGAGTGATGGCGCGAGGACCGAGAGCAGGAGAAATTCCCAGAGCCATAGTGGTGAGATTCCTCCGTTTTAAGGATAGAGAAATGGTCCTTAGATGGGCAAAGAAAACTCGGAGCAGTAAATGGGAGAACGCAGTGATCCGCGTTTATCAAGACTGGAGTGCGGAGGTGGCGAGAAGGAGGGCGAGCTTTAATCGGGCCAAGGCGGGGCTTCATAAAAAGATAACATTTGGAATGCTGCAACCGGCAAGACTGTGGGTCACATATCGAGGGAGGCACCACTACTTTGAGACGGCGGATGAAGCGTGGACTTTTATTGTGGAAGAAAAACTGGAATGAGCGGGTTATTAAAAAGAACGTTTGAACAAAGTGGTGGGGCGAATGTGGGGGGCGAAGAGGGGGGTTAAAAAGGGGGGAAAGAGGAGTTTTATGTACTAATCCTGCGATGTGGTAACTTTTCTCTCTTCCACAGGTGGTGATGGGGGAGGAGGGGACATGGAGGAGATGGGGCGTTGGCCATTGGGGGCGGGGCCAAGGGAGAAGCGCGGGCTTGGTTCCCGCGCTATGATAATCATGGCGGGAATAGAGATGCAGGAAGGAGGGGGTGTCGCACGGTGCGAGCCGAGGTCACGGGGGGAAGCCGAGGTCGGCCAGAGTTTGCTGACTTCTGGGAGCAACATGGGGGAGTAATTACGCTAGCGGGGGATCTAGCGGGGGGGGGGTGGGAGGGGGAATTACTGGGTTGCTGCTGCTGGGGAGAGGGGGGAGCTGGTATGGGAGGGGATGGGCGGGGGGGGCACCGCCTGGGGGAGATACAGCTGCGTGGGAACCGGGTGAGGAGCTGGAAAAAGGGGATGGCTAATCGACAGGGGGGGGGGGGGTAGGAAGCCCCCCAACCCGGCTGATCACGTGGAACGTGAGAGGGCTGAACGGGCCGATAAAGAGGGCACGGGTACTCGCACACCTTAAGAAACTTAAGGCAGATGTGGTTATGTTACAGGAAACGCACCTGAAACTGATAGACCAGGTTAGGCTACGCAAAGGATGGGTGGGGCAGATGTTCCATTCGGGGCTAGATGCGAAAAACAGGGGGTGGCTATATTAGTGGGGAAGCGGGTAATGTTCGAGGCAAAGATCAAAGACTATAGTGGCGGATAACGGGGGCAGATACGTGATGGTGAGTGGCAAACTACAGGGGGAGACGGTGGTTTTGGTAAACATATATGCCCCGAACTGGGATGATGCCAATTTTATGAGGCGGATGCTAGGACGCATTCCGGACCTAGAGATGGGAAAGCTGATAATGGGGGGAGATTTTAATACGGTGTTGGAACCAGGGCTGGATAGGTCGAAGTCCAGGACTGGAAGGAGGCCGGCAGCAGCCAAGGTACTTAAAGATTTTATGGAGCAGATGGGAGGTGTAGACCCGTGGAGATTTAGCAGACCTAGGAGTAAGGAGTTCTCGTTTTTCTCCTATGTCCATAAAGTCTACTCGCGAATAGACTTTTTTGTGCTGGGAAGGGCGTTGATCCCGAAGGTGAGGGGAACGGAGTATACGGCTATAGCCATTTCGGATCACGCTCCACACTGGGTAGACTTGGAGATAGGGGAGGAAACAGGAGGGCACCCACCCTAGAGAATGGACATGGGACTAATGGCAGATGAGGGGGTGTGTCTAATGGTGAGGGGGTGCATTGAAAAGTACTTGGAACTCAATGATAATGGGGAGGTCCAGGTGGGAGTGGTCTGGGAGGCATTGAAGGCGGTGGTTAGAGGGGAGCTGATATCAATAAGGGCACATAAAGGGAAGCAGGAGAGTAAGGAACGAGAGCGGTTGCTGCAAGAACTTTTGAGGGTGGACAGACAATATGCGGAAGCACCGGAGGAGGGACTGTACAGGGAAAGGCAAAGGCTACATGTAGAATTTGACTTGCTGACTTCGGGCACTGCAGAGGCACAATGGAGGAAGGCACAGGGTGTACAGTACGAATATGGGGAGAAGGCGAGCAGGTTGCTGGCACACCAATTGAGGAAAAGGGGAGCAGCGAGGGAAATAGGGGGAGTGAGGGATGAGGAAGGAGAGATGGAGCGGGGAACGGAGAGAGTGAATGGAGTGTTCAAGACATTTTATAAAAAATTATATGAAGCTCAACCCCCGGATGGGAGGGAGAGAATGATGGGCTTCTTGGATCGGCTGGAATTTCCCAAGGTGGAAGAGCAGGAAAGGGTGGGACTGGGAGCACAGATCGAGGTAGAAGAAGTGGTGAAAGGAATTAGGAGCATGCAGGCGGGAAAGGCCCCGGGACCGGATGGATTCCCAGTCGAATTCTATAGAAAATATGTGGACTTGCTCGCCCCGGTATTGACGAGGACCTTTAATGAGGCAAAGGAAAGGGGACAACTGCCCCCGACTATGTCTGAAGCAACGATATCGCTTCTCTTAAAGAAGGAAAAGGACCCGCTACAATGCGGGTCCTATAGACCTATTTCCCTCCTAAATGTAGATGCCAAGATCCTGGCCAAGGTAATGGCAATGAGAATAGAGGAATGTGTCCCGGGGGTGGTCCACGAGGACCAAACTGGGTTTGTGAAGGGGAGACAGCTGAACACGAATATACGGAGGCTGTTAGGGGTAATGATGATGGCCCCACCAGAGGGGGAAACGGAGATAGTAGTGGCGATGGATGCTGAGAAAGCATTTGATAGAGTGGAGTGGGATTATTTGTGGGAGGTGTTGAGGAGATTTGGTTTTGGAGAGGGGTATGTTAGATGGGTGCAGCTGTTGTATAGGGCCCCGATGGCGAGCGTGGTCACGAATGGACGGGGATCTGCATATTTTCGGCTCCATAGAGGGACAAGGCAGGGATGCCCTCTGTCCCCATTATTGTTTGCACTGGCGATTGAGCCCCTGGCGATAGCGTTGAGGGGTTCCAAGAAGTGGAGGGGAGTACTTAGAGGAGGAGAAGAACACCGGGTATCTTTGTATGCGGACGATTTGCTACTATACATGGCAGACCCAGCGGAGGGGATGCCAGAAATAATGCGGATACTTGGGGAGTTTGGTGATTTTTCAGGGTATAAATTGAACATGGGGAAAAGTGAGTTGTTTGTGGTGCATCCAGGGGAGCAGAGTAGAGAAATAGAGGACCTACCGTTGAGGAAGGTAACAAGGGACTTTCGTTACCTGGGGATCCAGATAGATAAGAATTGGGGCACATTGCATAGCTTAAATTTAACGCGTTTGGTGGAACAAATGGAGGAGGATTTCAAGAGATGGGATATGGTATCCCTGTCACTGGCAGGGAGGGTGCAGGCGGTTAAGATGGTGGTCCTCCCGAGATTCCTCTTTGTGTTTCAGTGCGTCCCGGTGGTGATCACGAAGGCTTTTTTTAAAAGGATTGAAAAGAGCATCATGGGATTTGTGTGGTCCGGGAAGACCCCGAGAGTGAGGAAGGGATTCTTACAGCGTAGCAGGGATAGGGGGGGGGGGGGGGCTGGCACTACCGAGCCTAAGTGAGTATTATTGGGCCGCTAATATTTCAATGGTGAGTAAGTGGATGGGGGAGGAGGAGGGAGCGGCGTGGAAGAGATTAGAGAGGGCGTCCTGTAGGGGGACTAGCCTACAGGCTATGGTGACAGCCCCATTGCCGTTCTCACCGAGGAACTACACCACAAGCCCGGTGGTGGTGGCTACACTGAAGATTTGGGGACAGTGGAGACGGCATAGGGGAAAGACTGGAGCCTTGGGGGGGGGTCCCCGATAAGAAACAACCATAGGTTTGCCCCGGGGGGGAATGGATGGGGGATATGGAATGTGGCAAAGAGCAGGTATAACGCAACTGAAAGATCTGTTTGTGGATGGGAAGTTCGCGAGTCTGGGAGCGCTGACCGAGAAATATGGGTTGCCCCAAGGGAATGCATTCAGGTATATGCAACTGAGGGCTTTTGCGAGGCAACAGGTGAGGGAATTCCCGCAGCTCCCGACACAAGAGGTGCAGGACAGAGTGATCTCAAAGACATGGGTGGGGGATGGTAAGGTGTCAGATATATATAGGGAAATGAGGGACGAAGGGGAGACCATGGTAGATGAACTAAAAGGGAAATGGGAAGAAGAGTTGGGGGAGGAGATCGAGGAGGGGCTGTGGGCAGATGCCCTAAGCAGGGTAAACTCGTCGCCCTCATGTGCCAGGCTAAGCCTGATTGAGTTTAAGGTATTACACAGGGCGCATATGACTGGAACACGGCTCAGTAAATTTTTTGGGGTGGAGGATAGGTGTGCGAGGTGCTCGAGAAGCCCAGCGAATCATACCCATATGTTTTGGTCATGCCCGGCACTACAGGGGTTTTGGATGGGGGTGACAAAGGTGCTTTCAAAAGTAGTGGGGGTCCGGGTCGAACCAAGCTGGGGGTTGGCTATATTTGGGGTTGCACAAGAGCCGGGAGTGCAGGAGGTGAGAGAGGCCAATGTTTTGGCCTTTGCGTCCCTAGTAGCCCGGTGCAGGATATTGTTAATGTGGAAAGAAGCCAAGCCCCCGGGGGTGGAGACCTGGATAAATGACATGGCAGGGTTTATAAAGCTAGAGCGGATTAAGTTCGTTCTAAGGGGGTCGGCTCAAGGGTTCACCAGGCGGTGGCAACCGTTCGTCGAATACCTCGCAGAAAGATAGAGGGAATGGAAAAAAGAAGGCAGCAGCAGCAGCCCAGGATCGGGGGGGGGGGGGGGGTGGGGGGAGGAGGAACCAGAAGGACTCTCAGGGTTGTTAATATATACTGTATAATATGTATAGGTCGTTGCGACAGATAATTATATATTGGACTGTTAAATTATATTTTTGGAGAGTGTTACTTGTGATAAGGCAGTTGCCAATTAGGGTTAGTTTTCATTTTTGTTATTTATTATTTATTCATTTTTTGTTTATAAAATAGGTCATTGTTATTTATGTTGTTATAATATTGTGTAAAGGATGCACAATATACTGTGTTGGTTGACCAAAAATTTTCAATAAAATGTTTATTAAAAAAAAGAAATTCGTGACTGATTCTGTCTTCCCGCTTCGTTGTGTAGAATCTGTACCTACACAAAATGAGGGGTGGTTTTGGGTCATAGTGCTCTTCCACCAATTTTGTTATTTCTTGGAAAGGTGTCGTGTCCGGCGTATCGGGATAAGTTAGACTACGTATAATGGTGAAGGCTGAGGGTCCGCACACCGACAGCAGTACAACCCGTTTCCTTCTGTCCTCCGTTATCTCATTGGCCTGGAAAAAGTAACACATACTCTCCACATACTGGGAACAGTCCGAATGCATCCAACTTCCAAAAAGAGGCATTTTTGAAAGAGCAAGGCTTACCCTCCGAGTGCGGCAGCTGGTCTCCGCAAGGTTTTTTATTTACCTCGTCGCCACTGTAATAATCCACAGGAGGCAGGGGTTCCGTCACCACACCAGTATTTATTTGTAATAACTTATATACAAGAGCAGCTCCAAACAGTGCTGCTAGCATTCCAGTCAACTTAAGACTCCTCACAAAGCCTACACAGCTGCTTATATGGGCTCCCTCAATGAGCTATCATTGAGGGAGCTCATACTCCAATTGGCCAACCAATAATGCCAATTTGAGGTCATTACAAAGTGGTAAAGCAAATAGTGCAGAGGATACTGGAAGTCTGCAGAGGGATTTGGATAGGCTAAGTGAATGGGCTAGGGTCTGGCAGATGGAATACAATGTTGACAAATGTGACGTTATCCATTTTGGTAGGAATAACAGCAAAAGGGATTATTATTTAAATGATAAAATATTAAAACATGCTGCTGTGCAGAGAGACCTGGGTGTGCTAGTACATGAGTCGCAGAAAGTTGGTTTACAGGTGCAACAGGTGATTAAAAGGCAAATGGAATTTTGTCCTTCATTGCTAGAGGGGTGGAGTTTAAGACTAGGGAGGTTATGCTGCAATTGTATAAGGTGTTAGTGAGGCCACACCTGGAGTATTGTGTTCAGTTTTGGTCACCTTACTTGAGAAAGGACGTACTGGCACTGGAGTGTGTGCAGAGGAGATTCACTAGGTTAATCCCAGAGCTGAAGGGGTTGGGTTACGAGGTTGAGTAGACTGGGACTGTACTCATTGGAATTTAGAAGGATGAGGGGGGATCTTATAGAAACATATAAAATTATGAAGGGAATAGATAGGATAGATGCGGGCAGGTTGTTTCCACTGGCGGGTGAAAGCAGAACTAGGGGGCATAGCCTCAAAATAAGGGGAAGTAGATTTAGGACTGAGTTTAGGAGGAACTTCTTCACCCAAAGGCTTGTGAATCTATGGAATTCCTTGCCCAGTGAAGCAGTAGATGCTCCTTCATTAAATGTTTTTAAGATAAAGATAGATAGTTTTTTGAAGAATAAAGGGATTAAGGGTTATGGTGTTCGGGCCGGAAAGTGGAGCTGAGTCCACAAAAGATCAGCCATGATCTCATTGAATGGTGGAGCAGGCTCGAGGGGCCAGATGGCCTACTCCTGCTCCTAGTTCTTATGTTCTTATGTTCTTATGAACTAATATTAATTGTGATCGTACAGCAACCGCTATTACAGCTCCTTATACTCCTGCTTCTAGTTCTTATGTTCTTATGACACCCTTTATTCCCTCTCTAAAAATACAATCTGTGCCACTGTAGCTTCCCACTCATATCTCAACCGAACTAAACGTAATCTTCAATGTCTTGAAGTCCCAGTGCATGTTCCTGGGTAACAACAGTTGTCACATCACAGGTCATTGGTAAAATGCGAGTCCAAGTTGAAGAATTTGAGAAAGAAAGCCGAAGGGAGGCTGCCGGTCTGCTTGCGAGGGAAATGAGCTGGAGAGGCTGAATTACCATTGAAGGAAATTCAAAAGATACAATATGAGACTTTGAAGTGAGCTGTGAGAGGTTTGTCAGAGTGGACCCTTGTAGCTCAGTTGGTACAGCATCAGACTTTTAATCTGAGAGTTCAGGGTTCAAGTCCCTGTTTGGGCTTTGATTTTGGCTCAAGGCGTTTGCTTCCCAATGAACGGGAGGAAAAAGAATAGAAAATGCAGGATGCTTTCTGGAAAGTGGAAGAACCGTGACAACGTCGTGTTTGCCAAATTGTAACAGCCGTCCAGAATTTTCAAGAATTTTTGCTAGATTTTCAGTTAATGTAAAAACTCTCTCCTGATCTTGTCCTGCATTATACCACTGTAGTTTTCTGGCCATGTTTAATCACTTCCCAATTCTCAAAATATTTCCTGTTTGTATACTTCTGCCCTGCAGAACTGCAATAAATTAATAACTTTCGGAAATAACTGCAATCTTTAGTTTCAAAAGCCCAGCGCCGATTAATATTTTAATTTGCACTCTCAAAGTCAGCAGGAGAAATCAACCATACTGATGTTTAATCAAAACAATTGAAATCTGTTCTACACTTGCAAAGCTGTCTTGCAGATTGGTGCTGTGGCATAGACGGCTAAAGTGCATGTCTTGTAAACAGAAGATCCTGAGTTCAAATCTCAGCAGTTCCTTCAAACCTCCAGGTGAAAACAAGTAGCCTGTGAAGAATGCTCCTCATTCAATGAGAAAGTGTTTGCAAAATTTCTGTGGCACTGATGTTTAAGTTTGCTTTCCCTCGTTTTATGTCAAACTTTATGATGCGACCATCAAATCACTGAGAGACACGTTGAGAAGTAAACAGTGGTTTTAATCAGCTTAGAACTGAGCCTACCTGGGACCGGTACAACAATGAATGCGGCCCCGCAGGTCAGCTGCCTTTATACTTCCTGTAAGGGGTGGAGCCATGGGCGAGCCCGGACATGCCTCGACATATGCCCCTGTGGGTGAAGCCGTAAAATGGCCCATAGGTGGAGCCCACAGGGTTAAACACATAACGTAACACGATACAACAGTAACATGATATCACAGTGCACTGGAGAATTAACAGCAGTTCCATTCACCACATTCACCCCCTGTTTAAAAAATGAAGTCCGGCAGGGGTACGGGTTGAAAGATTCAGTCGGTCTGGTGCCCGGATCGTACGTTGCGACCGCCGAAGCACTGTTGTTGCAGCCGCTTCGGGTGGCTGTGGAGCTGGGCCCAGAGCAGGCACAGGCGTGGACTCCTGGAGCGGCTCTTCCGGAGCTTCATTCCTGTGGACCGGTGCGGCGGGTGGGAGGGAGCGCGAAAACTATATCGGGGTAGGGGCGCTGAACATGGGAGGTTGGATAGGGGTAGGGGCGCTGAACATGGGAGGTTGGACGGGACATAGTGTGGGGGATGCAGTAGTGGGAGTGGTGTTGGAGCCTGCGGGCACCAGGTCCCGGAGGGAGACGGTATCCTGCCGGCCATCGGGGTGTCTGAGATACGCATAGTGTGGGTTGGAGTGCAGGAGCTGCACCCTCTCTACCAGGGGGTCGGTCTTATGGCTCCGAACGTGTTTTCGGAGGAGGACTGGGCCCGGTGTAATCAGCCAGGGCGGAAGCGAGGCCCCTGAGGTAGCTCCCCTCGGGAAAACAAACAAGCGGTCATGAGGGGTCTGGTTTGTGGCCGTGCAAAGGAGGGACATAATAGAGTGGAGCGCATCGAGGAGGACCTCCTGCCAGTGAGAAACCGGGAGATTCCTGGACCGTAGGGTCAGTAGGACGGTCTTCCAGACCGTCACGTTCTCCCTCTCCACCTGCCTGTTTCCCCTGGGGTTATAGCTGGTAGTCCTGCTCGAGGTGATGCCCTTACTGAGCAGGTACTGACACAGTTCGTCGCTCATGAACGATGAGCCCCTGTCGCTGTGGCCATAGCTGGGGAAACCGAACAGGGTGAAGACACTATGCAGGGCTTTGATGACTGTGGGAGTGGTCATATCGGGGCAGGGAATGGCAAACGGAAAACGGGAGAACTCGTCTATGATGTTTAGGAAGTACGTGTTGCAAGAGACGCTGGGCTTCGGACCTAATGAACGTCCTGTCCTGCATGCTAAACCACCTGCTTCTGGTGGCTACTGACTTGCAATCGGCGGTGAGGTTTGCGAAGGGTGGGGGGGGGGGGGGTCGGTTTTTAGTGTCACGAGGCTGCATATGGTGAGCGGGGGCAGGGGTCCCCCGAACCTAAGAGTTAGGCTCCTGAGGTTGCACTGGAAGTCGAGTCCCAAAAGGAGAGGAGCGCAGAGGTCTGGGAACACATAGTTGAAAACTAGCGTACTCAGCGCCCTGTATCGCTAGGGTTGCGGTAGTGCACCCTTGGATTTGCACCGAGTGTGACCCAGAGGCGAGGGAGGTGGTTTGTTGCGTCGGGAATATTGGGAGCGAGCAGCGTCTTACCATGTCTGGGTGAATGAAGCTCTCTGTGCTCCCGGAGTCGAAAAGGCAGGGTGTCTCCTACCCGTTAATCCGGACGGCCATCATGGAGCTCCGGAGGTGCTTAGGTCGCAACTGGTCCAGGGTGACCGCTCTGAGTTGTGGGTAGTTGTGGATGTTTGAAGGAACATTTTGAGGGATTATTTAATGGTGTATTATTTTCGGGATTATCTTTGAAGTAAGGGTTGTTAAGGGATCCAATGTTTATTTCAAAGGTTAAGTTGAGTTCATAGAATAAACATTGTTTTGTGTTAAAAATCACGTGTCCATAATTGTAATCCCACACCTGGGGAACAAGCCGTGTGCTGGAAAAGCAACAATCCATTAAAGGGAGAGGTTGGTTGAACTCCATGATACATTTTGGGGTTCTGAAAACACCTCGCCCATAACAATTGGGGACTCGAGGGGGATAAATGTCTATCTATTGGATTGGCTTTTGTGAACTTAAAGACAGTGAAGGACGGTTCCTTTTCTGGTGTGGTATTTTAGTTTAAGTGGGGAGAGTGTTGTGAACAATGGCTCTTTCGGAGGCTCAGAAGATTTTGGGGTTGGACGTGGTAATACGTGATACCTTACGGACAGAGAGTAAAAACAGACTGTTAGGTTTGGCGAAAGCATTGCAGTTAACACTGCCTAGCAAAATATGAAAAGATGAGGTACTTAACGAGGTATGTGCGATTTACGTTTGCCTGTGATACATTCTGACTCATTAGGTATGGCAAAGCTCCAGTTGCAGATTAAGCAATTTGAACATGAAAAAGAATTAAAGCAACTTGAACATGAAAAAGAATAAAAGCGGCTGAATATGTAATGAAAGAAAAAGAAAGAGATAGAGATAGAGAGGAAAAAGAAAAGGAGAGAGAAGAAAGAAATAAAGAAAGAGATAGAGAGGAAAGAGAAAAAGAGAGAGAGTTTGAACTTCGGAAAATGGCTCTGAAACATGAAAATCAGTTAAAATTGGCAGATGCAAAGGGACACGTACAGTTGGAGGAGATGGATGAGGATAATGAGACAGAGCATCATAGTCGAAGACGTGGTGGGTATCTATTTAAATATGTCCAAGCATTGCCAAGGTTTGACGAGAAGGAGGTAGAAGCTTTTTCATTTCATTTGAGAAGGTAGTTAAACAAATGAAATGGCCACAGGACATGTGGGTGTCACTGATTCAAACAAAGCTGGTGGGTAGGGCTAGTGAAGTGTTTGCATCTCTACATGAGGAGGTATCTGGAACGTATGAGGAGGTGAAGAAATCCATCTTAAGTGCATATGAGCTAGTGCCTGAAGCTTACAGACAAAGGTTTAGAAAATTAAGGAAAGAATTTGGTCAAACATACATGGAGTTTGAAAGGCTCAAACAGAGTAATTTTGATAGGTGGATAAGGGCTTTGAAAATAGACCAAACGTATGAAGCTCTCAGAGACATTATACTTTTGAAGGAGTTTAAAAATTCAACTCCTGATGTAGTGAGAACTCATGTGGAAGAGCAGAGGGTTAAAACTGTGAGGTTAGCAGCAGAAATGGCAGATGATTATGAATTAGTTAATAAATCAAAGATTGGTTTCCGACATCAGTTTCAGCCGGTGAGGGGTAGAAACTGGGGACATGAGAAATACTCAAGTGGTAAAGGTAAAGCTGATCTGATGGGAGACAATAAAGAGAGTGTACCTCAGATTAAAAAAGAAATCCAAGAGGGTGAAAAGAGATGAAAAGTTTCAAATGTTTTCACTGTAATAAACTAGGCCATGTAAAGTCACAGTGTTGGTGGTTGAAGAAGAGCACTGGGAAGGCTGATGTGGTAAAACAGGATAAGACAGTGGGGTTTGTTAGAGTGGTAAAGGAAAGCCCAAGAGAAGCGAAGGAGGTGCAAACAATTGTACAGCCTGTTCAAGAAGTAATTGTTAAGAAGGGGCCAGATGTCTTTAAAGAATTTACTTGTGTGGGTAAAGTTTATTCATGTGTAGCAGGAGGAGCAAGTAAAGAAGTCACAATTTTAAGAGATGCAGGGGCTAGTCAATCTTTAATGGTAAGAGATGAGGAATTATGTAGTTTGGGAAGAATGTTGCCAGAAAAGGTGGTGATATGTGGAATTCAGGGTGAGAGGAGTAGCGTTCCATTATATAAGGTAAGGTTGGAAAGTCCAGTGAAGAGTGGTGAAGTGGTAGTAGGAGTAATAGATAAACTATCTTGTCCAGGAATACAGTTTATTTTGGGTAATGATATAGCTGGATCGCAGGTGGGAGTGATGCCTACTGTGGTTGATAAGCCAGTGGAGAATCAGACAACTGAAGGGTTGAAGGAAGAAAATCCTGGGATATTTACGGATTGTGTAGTAACAAGGTCGCAAAATCGCAGGTTAAGACAAGAGGAGAAATCAAAGAGTGAAGATCAAGTTGAAGTGCAATTGTCAGAAACGATTTTTGATCAGATGGTTGAAAAAGAACAAAAACAGGTGGAGGATGAGGCGGATATTTTTAGTTCAGGAACATTGGCGGAGTTACAACAGAAAGATGTAGAAATCAAATGGATATATCAGAAAGCATATACAGAAGAGGAATCTGAGAGTATGCCAGAGTGTTGTTGTTGTAAAAGTGATGTCTTGATGAGAAAATGGAGACCTGTACATATGCAGGCGGATGAAAAGTGGGCAGAAGTTCACCAAGTAGTATTGCCGGTAGGGTATAGAAAGGAGGTGTTGCGAGTTGCATATGAGGTACCAGTGGGAGGTCATTTGGGAATAAGGAAAACTCAAGCTAAAATCCAGAAACATTTTTATTGGCCTGGACTACATAAAGATGTAGTTAAATTTTGTCAATCATGTCACACATGTCAAGTGATAGGGAAACCTCAAGCAGTGATAAAACCAGCACCCTTAATACCCATTCCAGCATTTGAGGAACCTTTTACAAGGGTCCTAATTGATTGTAGGACCTCTTCCTAAAACAAAAAGTGGGAATCAATATCTTTTGACTATAATGGATGTGTCTACTAGGTTTCCAGAGGCCATTCCAGTACGTAATATTACAGCTAAAAGGATTGTGGAGGAGTTACTTAAATTCTTTACTAGACATGGACTACCCATAGAAATTCAATCGGATCAAGGATCAAATTTTACCTCAAAGTTATTCAAAGAAGTTATGGATAGCTTAGGAATAAAACAATTTCAATCAACTGCGCACCATCCAGAATCGCAGGGAGCATTAGAAAGGTGGCATCAGACATTAAAGACAATGTTAAGGGCATATTGTCAAGATTATCCAGAGGATTGGGATAAAGGAATCCCATTCGTATTGTTTGCAATTAGGGATGCACCGAATGAGTCAACCAAATTCAGTCCTTTTGAACTAATTTTTGGTCATGAGGCAAGAGGACCACTTAAATAGATTAAGGAACAATTGGTGGGTGAGAAATTGGAAATTACACTATTGGATTATGTGTCAAATTTTAGGGAATGATTAAATAGAGCAGGTGAATTGGCTGGACAACATTTGAAAGTTGCACAAAATGTGATGAAACGGGTTGCGGACAAGAAATCCAAAGTTCGTAGTATTACCAGTGGGGATAAAGTTTTAGTGTTATTACCAATGGTAGGTGAGCCTTTAAAAGCTAGGTTTTGTGGACCATATCAGATTGAAAGGAAATTAAGTGAGGTGAATTATGTGGTAAAAACACCAGATAGAAGGAAAACTCACCGTGTGTCATGTGAATATGCTTAAAAGGTACTTTGAAAGGGAAGGAGAGAAAAAAGAGTTTTAATGATTCTAACTCAAAGTGACAAACCAAATCCAGATGACTGGGAATTTGACATGCCTCAAATTAAATTGGAAAATGAGAATGTTCTTAAAAATTGGGGTGAATTGTTAAATTACCTTCCAGAGGAAAAACGAACTGACCTGAAAGAGTTATTGACATCACATGGGCAAGTTTGTAGAGATAAATTGGGAAGTACTCAAATGGCTATACATGATGTATCTGTGGGAAATGCTTTTCCGATCAAACAACATCCATACAGACTTAACCCTTTAAAATCGACACAGGTTAACAGAGAGATTGAGAGTATGCTTAAAAATGGCATAATTAAAGTGGGTTGCAGCCAATGGAGCTCACCCATAGTGATGGTATCTAAACCAGACGGTACCCAACGGTTGTGTGTGGACTATCGAAAGTTGAATGCAGTTACAAGAACAAACTCTTATCCTATCCCGCGTTTGAAGGATTGCATTGAGAAATTGGGACAATCTGCTTTTATTTCCAACTTCCAGACATGGAAAGAACATTTAAAACATCGTATGGAGTTCTTCGATCGACTTCAGGAGGCAAGTTTGGTGATGAACCTAGACAAGAGTGAATTTGGAGAAGCCCGAACTACTTTCCTTGCGGAGTTTTCGATACCCTCAAGACGAAGGGAAATAATGAGATTTCTTAGCATGAATGAAATTGATCGAACCTTTGTGCAAAAGATTTGTGGCGTGATTGCTCCACTGATGGACTTGCTAATGAAACGTCAAAAATTACAATGGACAGCGGACTTTCAACAGGCATTTGACTGCCCAAAAGCTGTGGTAACCAATGCTCCTGTATTGGAGAATTGCAAGGAACTCTGTGGTCAGATTGAACTAAAGTATCTGATTCTAAAGAGAGATGCCGAGGCGGAGAGGAATGGATGGATCGTGCAGAGACTTTCTTGTTCAAAGAGACTGTCAATCGAGAAGGATTTTGGTTGGAGGAAGAAGAGCAAAGAAAAATGTACTATATTATTATAACTGTTTGCGTGTCTTGCTTTTTTGAAAAACGAAAAAGTATTTTTACTGTGTGCATTTCTTAGTCGATGGTGCAAAAGTGAAAAATGAAACCGTCTTCAAGTTGATGGTTTATTGTTTTTTCTTGGGGGGAGGTGTCATGTGAGAGTACCTTTAAGAAATGGATGTTTAAGCAATGCAACTTTAAGGAATGGAATTGATCATATTACTGAAGTGATGTCAGAGGTTGGGGGGAGCTGAGCTCACTTCTACTTTTGGTTTCAGTTTTGTTGAGAGCATCTGAAAAGTGCCGAGCTGGTTTTGCTGAGAGCAGTGTAAAAGTGCCTGGCTCTTTTTGCTGTGAGCTGCTTCAAAGGAGAAAGCCAGTTTGAGACAGCAGCTTGAGAAGTTCTGGTTTGCTGTGAGCAGCTTGAAGGGAGAAAGCCAGTTTGAAAAAGCAGCTTGTGTGTGTCTGTGTGTTTCCAGAGAGCTGCAGGAAAAAAAGCAAGGTGCTGGAGCTGAAGTCAACCAAGCTGATATATCTCTGCCATTCTACAGAAAAATATATATATTCTGTGACCTGGTGTGTTACTGTTTTGAAGGTTTGAAGCCTTTTGGATGTTTGAAGGAACATTGAGGGATTATTTAGTGGTGTATTATTTTCGGGATTATCTTTAAAGTAAGGGATGTTAAGGTATCCAATGTTTATTTAAACGGTTAAGTTGAGTTCATAAAATAAACATTGTCTTGTGTTAAATGCCACATGTCCATAATTGTAATATCAGACCTGGGGAACAAGCCGTGTGCTGAAAAAGCAACAATTCATTAAAGGGGGAGGTTGGTTGAACTCCATGATACATTTTGGGGTTCTGAAAACACCTCGCCCATAACAAGCTTCCCACTCAAATCTCACCAAACTAACCGTAATCTTCAATGTCTTGAAGTCCCAGTGCATGTCCCTGGGTAACAACAGTTGTCACATCACAGGTCACTGGTAAAATGCGAGTCCAAGTTGAAGAATTTGAGAAAGAAAGCCGAAGGGAGGCTGCCGGTCTGCTTGCGAGGGAAATGAGCTGGAGAGGCTGAATTACCAGTGAAGGAAATTCAAAAGATACAGTATGAGACTTTCAAGTGAGGTATAAGAGCATGTTTGGAATGGCCCCTAGTAGCTCAGTCGGTAAAACATCAGACTTTTAATCTTAGGGTCCAGGGTTCAAGCCCCTGTCTGGGTTTCAACTTTGGCTCAAGGCGTTTGCTTCCCAATGAACGACAGGAAAAAAGAATAAAGAATGCAGGGTGCTTTTGGGAAAGTGGATGAACCGTGACAACGTCGTGTTTGCCAAATTACAATTGCTGTCGACAATTTTCAAGAATTTCTGCTAGATTTTCAGTGAATGTAAAAACTCTCTCCTGGTCTTGTCCTGCATTATACCACTATAGTTTTCTGGTCATGTTTAATCACTTCCCAATTTGCAAAATATTTCCTGTTTGTTTACATCTTACCTGCAGATCTGCTATAAATTAATAACTTTCAGAAATAACTGCAATTTTTACAGTTTCAAAAGCCCAGTTCCGATGAATATTTTAATTTGCACTCTCAAAGTCAGCAAGAGAAATCAACAAAAGTGAGGTGTAATCAAAATAATGGAAATCTACTCCAAACTTGCAGAGTTAGCTTGTAAGTTGATGCTGCGGCGGATAAAGTGCCTGTCTAATAAACAGGAGATTCGGAGTTCAAATCTCAACAGTGCCTTTACACCTTCAGGTTAAAACAAGTAATCTGTGAAGAAAGGCTCCCAATTTAATGGTGATTGCAGAAGATGTTGGCAAATTTTCTGTGGAAACAATCTTGAAGGTGAATTCCCTACTTTTATGTCAAACCTTTCATAGATCCATTTTAGGCACAACTTCCATTTTCTCATCTACTCCATTACAAGCACTCCTCACTTCAGCTCTGAATAACGATCACACGGATTTGAAATATTAACTCTGTGTCTGGCTCCACAGATATCCTCTAATTTTCTGAGCTTTAATCCGATCAGTTTTAGCTTCTCATGCAGATTCGCAACATCCGCAGTGTTTTCATTGAATGCATGACAGGATTTACTTCAGCGATATCTGTGAGCAACGATTCAATGATTAATTGATTTACTGTGACGAAGAGTGACCCAGACTCGAAA
Organism: Scyliorhinus torazame; assembly: GCF_047496885.1. NCBI lineage: Eukaryota > Metazoa > Chordata > Chondrichthyes > Carcharhiniformes > Scyliorhinidae > Scyliorhinus > Scyliorhinus torazame. The sequence continues at coordinate 52,875,625 of NC_092710.1, forward strand.
CATTAGCTCGGTTCTCTCTTCACAGATGCTGCCAGACCCGCTGAGATTTTCCATCATTTCCTGGTTTTTTTCAGTTTTCACCTCCGCAGAAATTTGCTTTTATATAGAACGATTTTGGCTCAAGGTGTTTGCTTCCCAATGAACGATAACAAAAGAGAATAAAGAATGCAGGATGCATCAGGGCAAGTGGAGGAACCGTGACCACTCCTTTGTCCACTCGGGCCATTGTCTGCTCTCTCGTAACAGACACACTTCTCGTTCATGATCATGGTCCATCTAATGTTGTGCTCACTCACTCGTAGGCACGACCAAATGACACGGGAGCTTCCTGTGTGTGGCTCCGGGGACTGCACTTGTCGATAGTCCGCGTCTCACTGATCCAGAATCTGTCTTCAGAACCTATCCGGCTCAGCGTGCCCTACTCCGTAAATTCCAACACTGTCTTTCCCCTGACTCTCTTGTTGAAGCAGTCCATTTCCAGATCGTTTGTGTTCGTCAATAGTCGGGGCCTGATCGTGGAAAAAGACCCAATTTTAAGTCAGGCCTACCCAATGGCGCCAATGTTGACCGAGACACTGCTCCAGTGAATTCATAGACACGTTATCTTGAAATAAAATCACCTCTTTATTAGGAAATTTTTAAAAAAACACTTGTGACTGTTACATCACTGATTCTCTTACACTGTTTAACATATGTCAATGCTTCTATTCCTCTCTATGTCTATCATTATATGTTTACAAGCAGATATTTTAACTGCTAATACTTGCCCAATGGAGGGGCGTCACGACCCACTCGTGCTGGCCGGGGGTAAAGAGGGAGCTGGCTTTGTCAAGCTCAGAACCTGAGGTAGCTTCCTTCTGCAATGTTGTTCCTCGAGGTTACACTGATGAAATCTCTTTGTCTCTCTTTCTTACACAGATCTCATGCTTCCAGTCACGTGCTCACAGAGCAACATTAATCAATCGCTGTCTTTTCTGGTCATGAAAGTTCAAATAATCATCTGTTAAAAACAAAACCTTTCCACCATGACATGGCGATGACAGGATGTCACTGAGCAACTGAAGGACCATACCAAAGATATAGGTAGAAAAAGTGAATGCAGAATTTAGGGATCTAGGATGTAGATTAAGAATGGACCCAGAATCTCTGGATTACTTCCAGTGTCACGTGCTGGTGAGAATAGAAACAGGAGGTTATTCCAAATGAATGCGTAGCTGGAGAACTATTGCAGGAGGGAGGGCGTTAGATTTCTGGCACATTGGGACTGTTTTGGCAACAGTGGGACCTGTAAAAGGCAGTCAGTTTGCACCTGAACTGAGTGTTTTTGCAGGGAGGTTTGTTTGTGCTGTTGGGAGGGTTTAAACTAACTTGAGAGAAGGTGCAGCAGGAATAGATGCACAGACAAAATTAGAGGATTAATCAGGTGAATCAGCAATGCATAGAATATCTAGACCAGTTAATTCACAAGGGAGTTTGGCAAGATTGGATGGTATTTATTTCTTTATAAATTTAGAGCACCCAATTCATTTTTTCCACTTAAGGGGCGATTTAGCATGTTCAATCCACCTATCTTGCACATCTTTGTGTTGTGGGGGTGAAACCCACGCAAACACAAGGAGAATGTGCAAACTCCACACCGACAGTGACCCAGAATCGAACCTGGGACCTCGGCGCTGTGAGACTGCAGTGCTAACCACTGTGCCACCATGCTGCCCCTGGATGGTATTTATTTTAATGCAAGGAGTCTGACGAACAAGGCAGATGAATTGAGGGTACAAACTGAAACATTGGGGTATAATGTCATTGCTGTAACTGAGACACAGTTAAGAGAGGGGCAGGATTGGCAGTTCAATATTCCAGGATACAGGATCTTCAGGCAAGGATAACGAAGGAGGTAAGAGAGGAGGGGGGTGTCACAATTATGATTGGGGAATCAATTACAGCAGTAAGGAGGGATGATATCTTCGAAGACTCTTCAACTGAAGGCATATGGATAGAATTTAAAAGCCACAAAGGAACAATCACATTACTGGGAGTGTTCTATAGGCCTCTAACATTCGGAGGGAAATAGAAGAGCACATATGTGGATATATTTCAGAGAAGTGTAAAAGTAAAAAGGGATAGTGGTTGAGTTCAACTTCCCTAATATTAACTGGGTAATCCACAGCATTCAAAGGGAGCAGAGTTCTTAAAATTCACCCACAAAACATTTTAAACTAGTACAAAGAAGGACCTACACGAGAGGAGACGGTTATTTTCAGTAACAAAGCTGGGCAAGTGCTTGAAGTATCAGTGGGGGAGCATTTTGCAGACAGTGATCATAGATCCGTTAGATTCAAGGTTGTTATGGAAAATGACAAGGATGGGCCTCAGATCAAAGTTCTAAACTGAGAGAGAGATGATTTTAATAAGATCAACTATGATTTGTCCAGAATAGACTGGGAGCAAACACATTTAGGTAAACCTGTGACAGAACAGTCGGATGCATGCAAGGCATATCAAGGGATACACAGCATTGGATAAAGAGAGAGGGAGGCGTATGGCAGATAATTGGGGCAGCACGGTAGCGTTGTGGATAGCACAATTGCCTCACAGCTCCAGGGTCCCATGTTCGATTCCGGCTTGGGTCACTGTCTGTGCGGAGTCTGCACATCCCCCCGTGTGTGCGTGGGTTTCCTCCGGGTGCTCCGGTTTCCTCCCACAGCCCAAAGATGTGCAGGTTAGGTGGATTGACCATGATAAATTGCCCTTAGGGTCCAAAATTGCCCTTAGTGTTGGTGGGGTTACTGGGTTATGGGGATAGGGTGGAGGTGTTGACCTTGGATAGGGTGCTCTTTCCAAGAGTTGGTGCAGACTCGATGGGCCGAATGGCCTCCTTCTGCACTGTTAATTCTATGATAATGAGGGCTCAAAACAGTAGAAGCCCTATAGGCTTTTAGAAACTGCAAGAGGGAACTTAAAAAGAAAATTAGGAGAACAAAAAGGGAACATTAAAGGACACTGGCAGGTAAAATAAAGGAAAATCCCAAGTTGTCTTCCAAGTACATTTCGGGTAAAAGGATAACTAGGGAAATATTATGGTCCATTAAGGAACATAGTGGTAATTTGTGTGTGGGTCTGTATTTTGTAGGTAGGGCTCAAAATGAATACATTGTATCAGTGTTCACTCATGAGAGGGACAGTGTGGGGAGAAAAATCAGGGAGAAGGTCTGTAATAAAATTAAAGAGATTAACATAGAAAGAGAGGAGGTTCTGTGCAGGGCGGCAGGTTTAAAACTAGACAATTCTCCAGGGCCAGATGAAATGTATCCCAGGTTGTTGACTGAGGCAAGGGAGGGAATGGCAGGGGCGCTGGCAATAATTTCCAATTCCTCTCTGGCCACAGGAGAGGTGCCACAGGACTGGGGTTATTATCCAAGAAGGGAGGATGTGATAAATCAGGAAACTACTGGTCAGCCAGTCTAACCTCAGTGATGGGGGAACTATTGGAAGAAATTCTGAGAGACAAAAGTTGTTTGCATTTGGAAAGGCAGGGATTAGTCCGGAAAGTCAGCATGGGTTTTATTAAGGGGAGATCTTGTCTGAGCAAATTGGTTACATTTTTCAAAGAGGTGACCAGGTAAGTAGATGAGGGTGATACATTCGACGCAGTCTACTTAGACTCCAGCAAGGCTTTTGACAAGATCTGACATGGGAGACTGATAGTAAAGGTAAGAGCTGGGCAGCGTGGTGGCACAGTGGTTAGCATTGCTGCTTCATGGCGCTGAGGTCCCAGGTTCGATTCTGGGTCACTGTCCATGTGGAGTTTGCACATTCTCCCTGTGTTTGCGTGGGTTTTGCCCGCACAACCCAAAAATGTGCAGGGTAGGTGGATTGGCCATGCTAAATTGCCCTTAATTGGAAAAAATGAATTGGGTCCTCTAAATTTATTTCAAAGCAAAGGTAAGAGCCCATGGGATCCAAAGCAATTTGCCAAATTGGAAGCAGAGGGTGATGGTCAAGGGATGTTTTTCTGACCACATGCCTGTGTCCAGTGGGGTCCCACAGGGATCAGTGTTGGGGCCCTTGCTATTTGTTATTTATATAAATTATTTAGATATGAATATGGGAGAGTTGATCAGTACATTTGTGGATGATACAAGCATTGGTGGCATAGTAGATAATGCAGAGGTTAGCCTTCGATTACATGAGGATAGAGATGGGCTGGTCAGATGGGCTGATCAGTGGCAAATTGAAGTCAAACCGGATAAGTGTGAGGTGATGCACTTGGGTAAGACAAACATGGGAATGTATGATAAACGGCAGGACCCTAGGAAGCCCCATGGATCAGAGGGACCTTGGTGTGCATGTACACCAGTTTCTAAGGTAGAGGAGCTGATGGATCCAGTGGTTAAGAAGGCATGTGACATACATGTCTTTATTAGCTGAGGCAAAGAGCTGAAGAGCAGGGAGGTCATGCTGGAACTACATGAATTCTTTGTTCGGCCACAGCTAGAGTATTGTGTACCGTTCTGGAATACACATTATAATAGTGATGTGATCGCACTGAAAAGGGTGCCAAGGAGATTTACAAGGATGCTGGCTAGGATGGAGAGTTTTAGTTATGAAGAGAGATTGGATAGACTTGAATTGTTTTCCTGGAGCAGAGGAGATTGAGGTGGGACATGATTTAGGTGTATAAAATTATTGCGAACATAGAGAGGGGAGGCAGGAATAAACCTTTCCCTTTGGTGGAGGGATTAATGACTGGGGGGGGGGGGGAAATAGAATTGAGGGAAGGGAAGGAGGTTTAGAGGGGATGTGAGGAAACAATTTGTTGCTCAGGGAGTAGTGGCAGTTTGGAACTCGCTGCCTGAAAGATTAGTGGAGGCAGAGACTATCTGAAAATTTCAGAAGTATTTAGAATTCGACCGGGAAACCGTCCGGCCCCGGTGCCTTTCCCGCCTGCATGCTCCCTATCCCTTTGGTCAGCTCCTACAGCCCAATTGGGGCCCCCAATCCCGCCACCAGTCCCTCCTCCACCTTCGGAACCTCAATTGGTCCAGAAAGCGGCCCATCCCTCCCTCGTCCAGTGGGGGCTCGGACCGATACAATTCCTCATAAAAGTCCCTGAAGACCCCATTGGTGTCATCCCCACTCTGCACCACACTCCTTCCCCTGTGCTTAACTCCCCCAATCTCGCTAGCTGCGTCCCGCTTCCGAAGCTGATGCGCCAGTATCCGGCTTGCCTTTTCCCCATATTCATAAATCGTCCCCTGGGCCTTCCTCCACTGCACCTCCGCCTTCCTGGTGGTCACCAGGTCGAATTCGGCCTGGAGGCTGCGCCTCTTCCTCAACAGTCCTTCCTCAGGCACCTCCGCATACCTCCTGTCTACCCTCACCATCTCCCCCACCAGCCCTCCCTCTGCTCCCTCCTCTCCTTGTGGGCCCTAATGGAGATCAGCTCTCCACTAACCACCACCTTCGGCGCCTCCCATACCATCCCCACTCGGACTTCCCTGTTATCGTTGGCTTCCAGGTACCTCTCTATGCTTCCTTGGACCCGCTCACTCACCTCCTCGTCCGCCAACAGCCCCACCTCCAAGCACCACAACGGGCGCTGGTCCCTCTCCTCCCCCAACTCTAAGTCCACCCAATGCGGGGCGTGATCCGAAATGGCTATCGCCGAGTACTCAGTATCCTCTACTCTCGCTATCAGCGCCCTACTCAAAATAAAAAAGTCGATCCGGGAATAAGCCTTATGGACATGTGAGAAGAATGAAAATTCCTTAGCCCCTGGCCTTGCAAATCTCCAAGGGTCCACCCCTCCCATCTGGTCCATAAACCCCCTAGCCGCCGCCGGCCTCCTACCCGTCCTAGACCTGGAGCGATCCAGTGCCGGGTCCAGCACCGTGTTAAAGTCTCCCCCCATTATCAGGCCCCCCACTTCCATATCTGGGATCCGACCTAACATGCGCGCATAAAACCCGCATCATCCCAGTTTGGGGCATACACATTGACCAGTACCACCCTCTCTCCCTGCAGCTTACCACTAACCTATTACGTACCTACCGCCATTGTCTGCCACAATGCACGACGCCTCGAACGACACCTTCTTTCCCACCAAGATCCCCACCCCTCGACTTTTGGCATCCAGCCCCGAATGAATCATCTGACCTACTTCAGAAGTATTTAGATGTGTACTTGCGATGCCAGTGTTTACAAGGCTATGGGCCACATGCTGGAAAATGGGATTAGAACAGGTAAGTAGTTGCTTTTGACCGTCGCAGATACGATGGGCCGAATGGCCTTTTCTGTGCTCGATGACTCTATGATTCTAATGAGAAGAATTTGAAGGTGCTTGTTACATGACAGAAAGAGAGAGGGCTCAAGTGCCTTACGGATGAAATTCCAGGGTTTTTCACCCAAAACGGCTGAAATGTGAAGCTATTGAGTGATTGGAAAGGGAGAACTGTGATGGACCAGAATGGAACAAAGAACAAAGATTAATGCAGCATATCGGCCCTCCAGGCCTGCGCGGATTATGATGCCGATCTAAACTAAAACATTCTGCATTTCAGGTTCCATATCCCTTTATTCCCATCCTATTGATGGATTCATCAAGATGCCTCTTAAGCATCGTTATCATATCTGCTTCCACCATCTCCTCCAGCAGTGTGTCCAGGCACTCAGCACTTTTTGTATATGAGATCATGGCTTATCTTTTGTGGACAGCTCCACTTACCCGCCTGCTCACCAGAATCCTTAATTCCTTCACTATTCAAAAACCTTTCTACCTTTGCCTGAAAAACATTTAACGATGTAGCCTCAACTGCTTACCCGGGCAGGGAATTCCACAGATTCACAACCCTTTGGGTGAAGAAGTTCCTCCTCAACTCAGTCCTAAATCTGTTCCTCCTTATATTGAGGCTATGCCCCTGGTTCTAGTTTCACCCGCCAGTGGAAACAACCTTCCTGTTTCTATCTTATCTATTCCCTTCATAATTTTCTATGTTTCTATAAGATTCCCTCATTCTTCGACATTCCAATGAGTATAGTCCCAGTCGACTCAGTCTCTCCTCATAAGCCAATCCTCTCAACTCCAGAATTAACCGTGTGAATCTCCTCTGCACCCCCTCCAGTGCCAGTACATCCTTTCTCAAGTAAGGAGACCAAAACTGGACACATTACTCCAGGTGTGGGGTCACCAGCATCCTATACAGCTGCAACATAACCTCCCTATATTTAATCTCCATTCCTCTGGCAACGAAGGACAAAATTCCAATTGTCTTCTTAATTACTTGCAATCACCTGCAAACCACCATTTTGCGATTCATGCACAAGGACACCCAGGTCCCTCTGCACAGCAGCATGCGGTAATTTTATACCATTTAAATAATTGTCCATTTTGCTGTTATTCCTACCAAAATGGATGACCTCACATTTACCAACATTGTACTCCATATGCCAAACCATTGCCAACTAACTTAAAGTATCTATATCCCTCTGCAGACTTTGTGTCCTCTGCACACTTTCCTCTACCATTCATCTTAGTGTTATCTGCGAACTTTGACACATTATGCTTGGTCCCCAACTCCAAATCATCTATGTAAATTGTAAACAATTACGTCCCAGTACTGATCCCTGAGGCACACCACTAGCCACTGATCACCAACCAGAACCCCCCCCCCCCCCATTTATCCCCACTCTTTGCTTTCTGTTAGTCACCATCCTCGATCTATGCTAATACATTACCTGTAATGCCATGCATCTTTATCTTATGCAGCAGCCTTTTGTATGGCACCTTGTCGAATGCTTTCTGGAAATCCAGATACACTATATCCACCGGTTCCCTGTTGTCCACCACACTCGTAATGGCCTCAAAGAATTTGAGTAAACTCTTTGTTCTTTTGACAGATTACATGAATGGGCAGGGAGCAGAGGGATACAGATCCTTAGAAAATAGGTGACAGTTTTCGATAGAGGATTTAGATAGGCGCAGGCTTGGAGGACCGAAGGGCCTGTTCCTGTGTTGTAATTTTTCTTTGTTCTTTGTTCTCTTGTTCTAAATTAGTTAATCATGAATCCATGCTGCGTCTGCCCAATGGGACAATTTGTTACACACTCTTGCTGTTAAACCAGTTGCATTCACTTCGGCTGCTAACAATTCCCAGAACATGCCAGTTTTGAATCAAAATATGCATATTAGGGTGACCTGAACTATTCGGGATGAGGGCAGTAATGACTGTGGAATAACACCAAGCAAACCACCGAGTAACCCACAGCCTTTTAAAAAAATGTTTAGAGTGCCCGTTTCTTCGTTTTTTAATTAAGGGGCAATTTAGTGTGACCAATCCAACTACCCTGCACATCTTTGATGTAATGTTCTCTGTGTACGGATGGCCAGGTCTTTGTAGTTGAAGTGATCAGAGAACATACGGCTTTGTAAATGAACAAAACTGTTTGTTAATTAACTAAAACACTAAAGGGTTTCTATGATGCCTACTAAGATTACAGTTGGATATGACAAATTCGAACAACTACGATTTACTATTATTAATTACTATTGACTCAGGAGCTGCTCGATATGTGACTGTACTCTGTGCCTGCTGCCCAGCTTGAGTCTCTTTGTGCTGTCCAGGAAAATATGTCTCCCATATGTTGGTGTCTTCCAGTGACCGTCTCCTGTAGCCATGCCGCCTGTGGTCGGATGCTAGAATGCATCCTGTCTCACGATGTGGCCACCTTCCAGTAACCCTCTCCTGGCGTCATTCCACCTGTGGTCGGATGCCAGAATACTAATCTATACATCCAGGCACTAATGTTTGCATACAGTTTGGATATTATATTAACTACATTGATGATAGTTCACATATCAACACATTTGGGTTTTTAAAAGCTAAATTAAAACATGATAAACAGATGCACACTAAAATATTGCAGGATTGGAGCAGACACAATGAGAATGTGCAAACTCCACACGGAGAGTGAGCAGGGGCCGGTATCGAACCCGGGTCCTCGGTGCCGTGAGGCAGCAGTGTTAATTTCCTATTACTAAATAGAGATAAGGGCTGTGATTACAAAGACTCCGATGAAGAGGTAAAAGTTGTAAAACAAAGAATGGTGCACATAAAGCCAACCAACTTTGCAAAGATTGAACCCTCAGCTTTATTTGTCGCCGAAAGTTGCCATGTGAAGGAAGAGAGAGAATGTAAAGTCGGAGGGGTTGAAGAATCTTTATTGATTAAAACTGAACCAAATATTTCCCTAGTATTGACAATGCTGCTGGTTGTTTAGCTGTAGATGATCCTTAAAATTTGAATAAACATTCATTGGACAATCAGAAACATGAGGCAGCACATTGGCACAGTGGTTAGCACAGCTGCCTCACAGCACCAGGGACCAGGGTTCACTTCTGACCTTGGGTGACCGTCTGACACATTCTGCCCATGTATGCGTGGGTCACCTCCAGGTGCTCTGGTTTCCTCCTACAGTCCAAAGATCTACATGTTAGGTGGGGTTACTGGAATTAGGTGGGGTGTTCTTTTGGAGGGCCAGTGAAGAGTCGATGGTCCAATTGTCCTCCTTTTGCACTGTAGGGATTCTATAAACTTCTATAAGGGAAGAACGTTGCCTTTGATTTTGATTTTGAAGAAGAGTGAAAATAAGGCACTGTTTGAAGATATTAGAGGGGGTTCTAAAACCAAATATCTAAATCTATCAGCAGGAGAAGAGCAGAGAGAAGATCTGTTAAAGATACAACAAAAATATCGACAGAGTTGTAGGAATACATCAGGGAGAATTCCATTAACTAATCATGATGCAGACATAAGAAACTCTGAACCAATAAAGCCACGTTCGTTTCAGATAAAAGCACAGAGACCAGATCAGTTAGAGACTGAAATACTGTGCACATTGGATATGTTGCGGAAACAAGCGAAAATACTGTGGGCCACAGAACGCCGAGTAGGGTTTGGGAGAGTGAAGGCCATGTTAGTGGGCGAACCAATGCTGATCGCCCCGGACTTTTCAGACCATTTAAAATGACCACAGACGCCAGTGAACTTTGGGAAGGAGCAGTGTTACTAGCCATTCAGCACTTTGAAGTAGATGCCTGACATGACAATAAACAAAGCTTAATTTATACAGACCATAATCCATTTGCGTTTATAGAGAACGCAAGTTTCTTCTTCTTGGAGTTTATTATTACAACAGTTCAATATTAAAATTATACACATCCTGGAAAAGATAATGTGACTGCAGATGATTTGCCTAGCGTTTAAGGTCGATTGGATACCAATGTAGAGACTGGGAAGGGAACTTATATAATGGGGATGGATGGATATGTGTTTGTGATTTATATCATGCATACCTTCATAATTAAATGTCCGTGCCCTCAGGTTTCATTCCTTTCTGGGAGGAAGTTATGTAAGGATCTTTCCTGTTGATTCCCTTATTCCTCCTTTTTTTATTTTTGCTGTTACCATCACTGATCCATTGATGCTCAATGGACCCGAAGCTTTAAGACAAGGGGTGCTGGAATTGAGCATGCCCTAGCCAGGGTGTTGGAACACTGTGTGGAGTTTGCACATCCTCCCCATGTCTGCGTGGGTTTCCTCCGGCTGCTCCAGTTTCCTCCCACTGTCCAAAGATGTGTCGAGTAGGTGGGATTTCAGGAATATAGTGTATGGGAGTGGGCTTAGTTCGGGTGCTCTTCCAGTGGGTCGGTGCAGACTTGGGTGTACTATAGCTATTCTATGAATCCTTCGTCCTCAGTGGAATATATTGCTTTGGTGAGTCATGAACTATTTTCACAAATGTCTGTCAGTGCTGATCTGCCATATTTTCTGTGAAACTCCTTTCTCAGTTCACTCCAGTCAACCACGCTCTCATTTCTATATTCTTCAACCTTATGATACTCCTCCGTAGGGGATCCTTTCCTCTGAGATTGTTTATAAAATGTGCATCATTACAGATCACCAGACCATAAATAGCCCACTCCCTGGTTGGAGCCACGGCAGAGTGTTCTAGGGAACTGTCCTCATGTTTCCTCATGAATATCCCTGCCAATTTAATTATTCCATCCACAATCACATTAAAGTTACCCACGATTAATGTTCTGCCTCGTTTACATGCCTTCATTATCTCCTGATTTATTCTCCATTCTATTGTACAGCTGCTCTTATGGGCTCTCTAAACGACACCCACCAGTGAGCTCCCCTTTGTTATTTCTTACCTCCACCCATATGGAGTCTACATCTTCTTGACGAATGTGATATAAAATAGTTAGTTTAAATATTAGTTACAGTAATGTAGATGTAGGCCAGTTTAATTCTAGTGAGTTCACAAAAGACAAAGGGCAAAGTATTTCAGAAAGCACGGCAAGGAAGGGGGGAAGGGTGTCTGGTAGAGGATGGGAAAAGGATGCTGGGTAACAAGAGGCCCAGGGTTAAGGAATGAGAAGTGAGCCAATTAGGATGTATGGCCAGGTAAGGATGGGTATAGGACGACCTATGTGAATCTGTATGTGAAACTTGATGCCATTTGAATGTATTTGCAGAGATCCCTTTATCTCCGACCTCATTCGTTTCCAAGGGGTCCAGGAGACTGGTTCTGTGTTCTGTGTCCCTGAGAAGCGAGTCAGACTTGCAAGTTGGTTAAAAATAAATAATACTGTGCCTACAAATCCACCTCGAGTTTTATTGAGGCCAGACTGACGGGTAAAGAATTCAACATTTGTCATTCTTGCGATCATACTTAATTCATCTCGTCCTATCCTACCTACTACCCCAACCTTTCCTTCCTGCCTGTCTTTTCGAATATCCACATGCACCTGAATATTTATTTACCAGCTTTAATGCTGTTGTAACCATGTTTGTTTACTGGTTATAAAATCGTTGGTATTAATCTCAATTTGTGCCCTTAACTTTGTGCCAAGTGCAACATGAATTTATGTAAAGGGCCATTAATTTTGTTTTGTTTTTTACCATATTTCCCCTTTGACGCTATTTGCTGCTTTTTATTGTTTGTACGCTCTGTCCCTTTCTGTCGCACTCTGGGGCATCATCCCCCAAATAGTTGGCTTCTAATGTTGCAATAATATTGTTTTTTAATGCCTACATATGCCCACCCCAGAAGTGCACCCACCCCACCCCCACTTAGTTTGAAGTTCTCTTCTTCCCGAGTAATGCTGTTTCCAAAACTCTGATCCCAGCGTGATTGAGCTGTAGGCCCTCTAAAAGATACACTTTTCCCACAACACCCACGTCTCCCTCACCAGTTCGTGAGCCATGTATTCAGCTTTGTCATTTTGTGTACCCTGAGTCATACGGCTCAGGTAATAATGCAGAGACTGTACCCTTGGTGGTTCTGTTGTTAAATTTATTGTCTATCTCCTCAAACCTTCTATTCAGAATTCCTTTCCTCATTCTACCTATGTTGTTGGTAATGACATTGACCACATGAACGGGATCCTCCCCATTCCATTGCAAAGTCCTTTCCTGCTGGGAGCAGGTATACTGAACCCTGGAACCAGGCAGGCAAAGCAGCTGCCTGGACTCTGGCTCTGTGCTGTGGAGAACACTGTCAATCCCCCTCACTTTATACTCCCCTACTACCCTGACATTCTTATGTGCTCCCTCCACTTGATTTGCATCCTGTACCATGGTGCCGCGACCAGTCAGCTCACCCACCATCCAGACACTCTCATCCAGACCAGCTGAGAGAACCTCAAACCTGTTGGAGTTTCAGAGGCTGACGCTTCTGCACTCCTGCCGATAGAGTCCCCTTACCTTCCTCAGCTGCAGTCTCCCGATGCCCCTCCCCCTTCCCGCCCCTGACCACTTTCCATGCAACAAAGTGTCCAGCTAACTCTCTCCCCCCTGATGTGTCGCAGTGTCTGCAGCTCGGCCTCCAGTTTAATCAATCTGAGCCAACGTTCCTCATGCTACAAGTGCTGATTGCAAAGGTGTTTCCCTGGATAACAATGTTATCCAGGAGCTCTCACATACTGAAGCCACAACTCATCACCTGTTCTGCTTTCCTTAATGTGTTTCAAACAATCGCTTCATTAAATTGCTTACTTATTCATTGTGCTTTTTATAAATTTTCACTTCCAAGTATTTTGCGTCTTTAATATTATAATTATCATTGCCTATTTCTTGTGTTGTGACACATCTTGATCCTTTAGTCTTACCTGACTCCCAAGCCAGCGTGACCATCAATTTGCCCCACCCATTTTTTCAACAGAATCTCAGATTGTCAGAATCGCTCTGGTATAGGAGGAGGCTATTTGTACCTCGGGTTAGCATCGTGTTTTCAAATGAGCGTTTACTTATTGCCATTCCCCTGCCTCTTCCCCATATCCCTGCACATTGTTTCTATTCATATCATCATCTACTTCCCTCTTCAATGTTTAAATTGAAGCTGCCTCCACCACACGTTCAGGCAGTGGATACCAGTCCTCCACTAGTGTGAAATAAGCTTATTTCTCACATCACATTCTTTTTCAAAACATCTTAAATCTGTGCTCTCTGGTTCTTCATCCTTTTACAAAGGAATAGTTTTCCCCAATCCATTCTCTTCAGCCCCTCATGATTTTGAGCATGTTTATCAAATCTCCTCTCATCCTTCATGACTGCAAGGGAAAAAGTCACAACCTCTCCAATCAATCCTCATAACTAAACCTTTTCATTCCTGGAAACATTCTTCTAAACCTCTTCTGCACTCTCTCCATGGCATTCACAGTGTGGTGTCCAGAACTGTACACAATATTCCAGCTGAGATCTACAGTTTATTGTATACTTTCAGCATAACCATCTTGATCTTTTATTATTTGCATCTATTAATAAACGAGGGGGTCAGATTGGTGAGTAGAAAATTGGCAGTTATCACCAAAGGCATATAGCTGGGCACTGGTTGGTGATCCATAAGGAAACAGCATTGGTCTCAAGGGCAGAAAGGCAACAACTTCTGAATTCCAATAAAAAGGCTGCTTTTGGGGTTGACACGTGGGCGCCAGTACGCTCGCTGTCCTGTACTAGGATGGTAACCGCGGCCTTGGCGTTATTAACATACATTCAACAACGGTGAATGGGACAACCTTTGATCTGGCTGCAGGGGGGCGGAAGCTGAGCAGATTCCCTTTGTTCTGCAGCTCCTCGCTAGTCGGGAGCTTGCTGAGGGTGAGATGGAGCATTGCAGCAGGGAAGATCAAAAAGAGCATCCGTGCAATCACACACACTATCTTCACCAGAGTCTGAAAGTGAATTGGGTCCCTGGTTAATCGGTTGGTCAGGATCACGGGTGTATATCATCCTGGAGCAGGCGGAGGATGGTGACAAGCTTTCGGGACTGACAAAATGGAGGAGGACGTGTCATAATTCCTCAAAGTTGACATTTTCATAGTCCTTTGAGGTCAAAGAAGACCACATACAAGGGTTGGTGTTGTCCCTGTATTTCCCTTCTATTAGCAGTGGGGATCATGTCCACTGTGCCAATTATTAGTTGGAATCCGCATTGTGAATCTGGGAAGAACTCGTCATTCCCAAGGTGAGGGTGATTACGGATGAATGGTGGGACGACTTTCCCTATGGCCGGCAGCAGGAATGGTGCCTTGAGTTCAGTTCAGTTCAGTAATTGTTTCATACCTCAAATAGGGGGATAAATGCGGCACTTTGCGATTATCATGAGGTTGCTGACCCTCAATAAATCATACAATAATAGAATGATGCAGCATGAAAGGCCATTCGGCCTGCCTTGCCTGTGCTGGCTCTCTGAAAGAGTTGACCAATTGGTTCCATTCCTCTTTCCTGTCTCCATTGTGACTGAGAGGGAGTAAGAAAGGTGTAATGGTAGAGGCTGTTTCTGTGACTGGATGTCTGTTTCGAGCGGGTTCCACCAAGCTCCGTGCTGGAACAGTTGCTGTTTGTGGTTCATTACTGATCTGGACTTAAATATCCGGGATATGATCAAGAAGTTTGTGGATGTCTTGGAACTTGGTGGGGCGGATAGCATTGAGGTGGGTACCCGGCGACTCCAGGAGGATATTTATGGATTGGTCATATGGGTGGTGCGGTGGCACAGTGGTTAGCACTGCTGCATCACAGCACCAGGGACCCGGGTTCCATTCCAGCCTTGGGTGACTATGTGGAGTTTTCACGTTCTCCCTGTGTCTTAGTTGGTTTCCTCCCGGTGCTCCGGTTTCCTCCCACAGTCTAAAGATGTGCAGGTTAGGTGGATTGGCCGTGCTAAATTGCTCCTTAGTGCCCAAAAGGTTAGGTGGGATTATTGGGTTATGGGGATAGGGTGGGGGTGTGGGCTTTCAGAATATCAGTGCAGATTTAATGGGCCGAATGGCCTCCTCCTTCTCACTTGAAGGGGTTCTGTGAAGGTGATGGAAGCGGTCACATTGAATATTTTCAAGACAGAATCAGATAGATTTTTGTAAAACAAGAGGATTAAAGATAATCGGGGTTAGATGGAGAATATGTAACTCAACACAAAAAGATCAGCCGTGATCTTGTTGAATGGTGGAGCAGGCTCGAGGGGCCGGCCCCTGCTTCGAATTCATATGTCCATTAGAAAAGGAGAGAAAATTGCCGAAGCTGCGAAATTTAAATCAAACCAGCAAGTGATGTGTACAGCTCCATCTGTAGCTTGAAACAATAACAGTTATGCACGATAGAGACTTAAATTGTCATCTCGCTACATAAACGTGGATGTTCCTGCTCTGTTATTCGACCACTGTCGCGTTATTTTGGGTCGCTACATGGACCTGCTCCATTCACTGTGGTTTCCACTGGTTCGCTCAACTTACTCCATCATTCCTCTTGGAGGGCGAGGTGAATTTTGCATGTTCTGTGAAAGTAGCATTGAGGCTGATGAATAGGCGCGGTCAGATTGAACAGCGGAACTGTTGGATAGTTCAATTGACCATCAGTAAGGAGGTTGTTGCTGTGAAAGTGCCTCTTTACGGCACTATTGGTGACATATTCCATCACTTTACTGACGATGGAGAGTAGACTGATGGCTGGTAATTGGCCTGTTTGGATTTCACCTACTTTCTGTGGACAGTGCATAACTGGGCAATTCCATTTTGGCCACGGCTGTATCTCTACTTGGAAAACTCGATCAGAGATACGGAAAGTCCTGGAGACCAAGTCTTCAGCACTATAGGGCAGAATGTAGTCAGGGTCCATAGTCTTTACAGGACCCAGTGCCTCCAGTTGTTCAGTGGTATCATGTGGAGTGAATGGAATAGGCTGAAGACTGACATCTGTGATGCTGCGGAATTCCAGAGGAGGAGTTGGATCATTCACATGGTACATTTGTCTGATTATTTCTGCAAAGATTTCAGTTGCTCTTTTGCCATGAGGGGATCCTACATCACTGAGAACAGGGATACCTGTGGTATCTCCTCCTCCAGTTAGTTGTTTAATTATCCACCACTATTTACGACTTGATCTTGAGCTATGGAATTATTTCATTTCAGACAGCAATGGCTTGAATCTGAATGCATGGTGAATCCAGGCTTAATCAGAAGCGAATTAGATAAGCAACTGATGACAAAATAAAACAAGATTATGAGAAGACAGATAAATTAGACTAGGTGTTCTCGCAGCGCCCTGATATGGACAGCCCAGTCCAAATACTGAAATAATATGAGAACACAAATGGGGGCCTCATTACGGCAGAAGGAACGTTTCCTTGACTGTTGAGCACAATGGTGATTTGTATTAATTGTCAACAGACTTGCACAGACTTGGGGGTTCCAATTATGTCTCAGTTTTTCTATATTCCATCATCATGGCATTAACACAGCTGTCAGCATTTATTTGGTCAAACTTGAAGAAAAACGTTTTGAACAATTTTGCAACCACAGTATTCCTGTGGAGACCGTGGGGATATAAAATAAATGCACTGGTAATGCATAACCTGAGTTTGATTCAGATATAGTAACTTCTGAATGAAAGAGCAGATTTGCTTTGCACAGGAAAATGCACAGTGCAGTTCGATTGTTCAGGAAAATATACGATACGATTCTTGCTGTAATTGGTGTTCCTGTCTATAAACAATAAAGTTGTGTAAATCTGTGTACGAAATGGTTTCCGTCATTACGCTGTGAATGATAATGTTACAGGGAATTGAATTATCACAGTTAAACAGTCGCACATTCCATAATATCTTAACATGAATTAAATCTCCTGAATTATCTGAGCTGTTTTATTCTGTGGTTTCATCGGTTTCTACTTCACAGGCATTCCTCGTTGGAAAGTCATTGCATTCAGTGAAATGTTCTTTTGTTATTGATCAATGCCTTCAACGCAGGAAACTTGTTTTAGTTAGGGCATCATGATCGGCACATGCTTGGAGGGCCGAAGGGCCTGTTCCTGTGCTGTACTTTTCTTTGTTCTTTTCTTTGAAACTGTGAGATGGAGATATTACTGGGATTATCTACTGATGTTAAATTATGCAGTAAATGGGTGAGTTACTCCAGTGGAACACTTCAGTCTCAGTTTATTATTGAGAGTGTCTGTGAATGCAGAATTAAACTGATTTCTGTCCCTAACCTGCTCCCAATGACCATGTGTTACTGTGATTATTTGTTGGTGTGGAATTGTACTGAGCGTAGGTCACTAACAATAGCGGGATACCTGACCCCAGTTATCCTGTGATACTGGAAGCACCTGCCAATGTTCCGAGTGTGGAATACTAACAAGAGTGGGTTAGGCTGACACTTTTATGAAATGATACTTTATTTGGTGAGTGATATTTCTAATGGAGCTCCTTCTGTGATTTACCAATGGAATATATCAAAAACAGGAAGAATTTTGTGATGGTTCGGAATGCACCTCTAAAAGGAAATGTCTCGATATTTTTGCTCCTATTGTCGGTGTACAGTTTTACTGAATGCGAATCACTAACAATACTGGAATATCGGACCACAGTGATCATGCATTACTCGGATTTTTGTCAGTGTATAATTGTCCTTAAAAGTGTGTCACGAACCAGAGTGAAATAACTGACGCCAGTGATTATATGTTACCTGGAGTAGTTGTAAGTGTAGAATGTTACTGATTTGAACAACTAACTAGAGTGTAATACATAACCGCGCTGACCAAGTATTACTGAGAGAATCTGTCACTGAAAAATTGGACAGAGGGTGTGACACTATTCAGAGTGGAGTACTTGACTCCTGATGTATTATTTGGAGTAAATGTCCGCATAAAATTGAACGGAATGTGGGCCACAAACAAAACTAGAATGTATTACTGGGAGTACCTGTCAGAAAGAGTTACGCTGAGTGTTGCTCACTAGCTACAGTGGAACACTTCACTCCAGTCACGATTTGTTTCCTGCAGTATCTGTCATTATACAATTGTATTCGGTATGGGGCACCATCTTACTGTTACTCTAGGTAGAGTTATCATCAGCACTTTCTGGTATTGAATAATTGCCTTCTAAATCACGATCCAGAGAATGGCTGAGTCACAACTGCACTGATATATTAAATTGACTTCAATATTATGAAACTAAAACGCTGGATGATTCTGATTAACATTCAAGTTATGGTTGTCATGCTAAATTCAGGCTTCACTTCCATTAGCTGTGCCTCGTCCATCACAATGGGTGTTCAATTGTTTGATATGCAACTTTATTCTCAATGGACAAGTGAATAGTGCCAATGAAATATGCAGAGCTAAAGTTCATTGCCATTTATTGAAATCCCAAGCATTTTGCCCGGCTGAGGAACCATAGCCAGCGAATTGCCAGGAGCTGGAGGCCAAGATCACCGTTCGCTTGAGATGCTGGACAGGACTGCTCCGTGCGTTGTCTTACAGGGGTCAAGTTCTGGTCATCAACCAGCTAATAGCCTCCATGTTCTGGTACCGGCTGGTCACTTTGACCCCTCCCCCGGACTCTGTCATAAAAACCCAGAGAACGCTGATCCTGTTCTCCTGGGATAAAAACCTGCACTGGGGCATTGCGTCACTGCTGAGGTTCTGAGTCTCCTGCATAAGGAGGTCAGCCAGGCGCTGGTGTGCCTTTGCACCCAGGTGGCGACCTTCCCCATCAGACCCAGCATCGACACATCTACATCGAGCTGCCTCCACGATGGTGTGCCCTGGTGATCTACGCCGGGTGCACAGCCTGATCTATGACGTGCTATACCTATTCATAGACCTGAGGCACCTTCGTAACTCCTTGCAGGTGCGGCCCATCTTCTACCAGGACCTGCTCAATGTCTGGAACATGCCTTGCACCGCAGCTCTCCCCCATCTGGAGTAGCGGCTGCCATCAGGGAGCCATTGCTCAGGAACCTCCACCTCATTTTGGGTGGCTGACGGAGAGGCGGGCTGTGGCTGGGGTGTGACAAGGATCAGGATCGT
This sequence comes from Scyliorhinus torazame, assembly GCF_047496885.1. Taxonomy (NCBI): domain Eukaryota; kingdom Metazoa; phylum Chordata; class Chondrichthyes; order Carcharhiniformes; family Scyliorhinidae; genus Scyliorhinus; species Scyliorhinus torazame. Next base: position 52,894,995 of record NC_092710.1, read on the forward strand.
GCTGGGTGGTGGAGGAGTGGGCTGGATGACCCTGGATTAACATTTTACGCAGTGGTGGACATCCAGCTCGTGGCAGATACCATCCATGACCTCAAAACTGTCGGGCTCAGACTTGACGGCACTCAATATCCCAAGGATGCACAGGTGTGTTGTGGACTCCCGTCTGAGCAGACCACTGCTCGGGCAGAATTTCACACAGGCCCCAAGCACCGCTCCTCCCTCGGGAGCCGAAGTCCCACAACCCCAGCCCTCGGTGCTCTTTCACACAGCATGTAGGGGCTTCCTTAATGGATGGGAAGGGAGGAGGAGCTCCTCATGAGGCTGCTCCTGGGGCTGTCCAAACTTGCCATAAACAGGTCCAGACAGTGGCCGACCGAGGGGGTTGTCCGACCTGACTGTCTGCCCCACTACCGCGGCTACATTCTTGACCGGATGTCCATGGAGAATGAGCCATGCAGTGTCCACCAGCGCCATCAGGCCTCCCGTGCCCGCTGGGTACCACAGGGACTGGAGTGCTTCATAGACCCTCTAAATAACATTTTAATTGACATTTTAAGTTTCATTTGTGATTTGTTTTTGTTTTAAGTAGTGTCCCTTTACGGGGCTCATGGAAGTGTCCTGTGAGGACTCAATAGCCCCACCACTTAATGCAAGGAGTGGGGAGGGTCGTTGGAAAATGGCTGGGAGAAATGTGCCAGTGAGACTTTTGAGTGTTCAGACGCATTTTCCATGTGAAGTTGAGAGGGACAGGTTTGGGGAGATCCAGTGTGCGAGGGGAGAGTTTGCAGCTTAGTGGAGAGGCACTCACTGAGGGGGGAGACACATGGGTGGAGTAGAACGCTGAAGGGCAGGACTTTCTCAGGAATCCTCAATGTTCACTTTGGTTTTCTTCTCTTTTCAATGCATCATTCTGGAGAATCGTGGAGCCTGACGTGTTGGCTCTTATGCCACACATGATGGAGCAGCAGAAGCAGAAGCAGAGAGATGCCGTCTCACACAGCCAGGACCAGCGCCAAGCAGTGGAGGAGAGGCAAGATGCACTTTTTGCGAGGAGCACATATGTCACAACTTGATCCGGGACCAGGAGAGTCAAGATGCCAGGGCCATGGGTTTTGCCTGCTTAGCTGGGATGCCCCAGGTGCAGGGTGTGATAGACTGCATCCACATTGCCCTGCGCTCCCCACATTGTAAGGGAGCTTTGTGTTGATTCCCTTATTTGCCATTTATTTTACATTGTTATCATTTTTATCCATGGATATTTAGTGAACATGTAATTTTAGATTGAGCAGAGGAAGTGAGGAACTCTTGCAAAATAGTGCACTGAGCTATTGGTGATTTAGCTTTTGAACAGCAAAACACAGACTTTCTGGCACCCGAGAGATCGGAGGGATTTGGTTCGATCGGTTGGCTGGTGGCCAATAAATTGGCCAAAGACCGTTCTCTGCCCAGGGACAGGTGGTGATTGGGTTCTTCCCGTGTGGTATGGTTTTCAGAGAACCCAGGAAGGGACAGTCGGATCCTGGACGCTGAGAGGTGAAGCTGTGAGCCGCTGTCAGTCTGTCTCTCTCTCTCTCTCTCTCTCTCTTTTGCGAGAAATGCTACCTATCTGCTGTTTTATGAACCTGCAGAGAGGTCTTTGAGACCTTGATGAATCTACAGTGAAAACCATTACAGACGGAAAGCAGAAATCATGAACTGAAGGCTTAGACTGAAGAATGGTGCACTGGAAGACATCCATCTGAAATTCTTCTTCTTCACACTCCGTGTTTCTCTGTCTTGTGTGTGTGTGTAGCGGGTAAGGCGAGTTAAAAAGTGGGTGTTGGGATAATAGTTAACCAGTTATATTTACTGTCTATTTACTCATACTAACTAATTATACTTAAATTTACAAAACTGGTGACTGTAATTATTGTGTCACAAGAGACTAAAGACCTCGGGTATTTTTGAAGAATTAATTGTTAATTTCAATTGTGTTGTGACTCAGGGTCGAGTGGGGCTGGAATTGACTAGTCTCTCCTCCTCTCGATGGATGCTCAGCTGGGGTGACGTGCAGAAGCCTCAACTGGGGCTGGTACTCGTGGATGCCCACAATGACTGCATCATGGAGTCAACACTCTCCACCATGGAGTTCATGTCCCACACCAACACAAGGCAGAGGACCTGCAGAAATGTCTCCACTGCTGCCGCCACCCTCGCAGTGTTGACCTGGCTGCCTTGGAGTGCCGTCACAACCTCCTCAGACAGAAGGCGTAGGAATCCTTCCAGTCGGCCTTGCAATCTGAGGAATAATGTGGACATCCATTCTCGATGTTCCCCACTCTGCCTTTGGGGCTCCAGTAACTACGGGGTGGCTGAGCCCAGAGACACATCAACTGACTGGGACTCACCAGAGTCCTGCCGTCCAGCTGTCCTCTGGGATTCGTGGGACATCTTTGTCCCTGTCTGCTGTGGTTCAGAGAGTTTAAAATTCTCACAAACTTGTCCCCCCAAAGACTCTACTACTAAAGTCCACCAAAGTGTGCGTCTCTGCGCTGGTGGAGGGTGTGGCTGAAAGCTGTGACGCATCTTCAAGGTGCAGGTTTGAGAATTGGTTGGAGCACCATCCCAAAGGTGGCTCTGGTTGATCCCTTGCTCTCCCTGCATGCGAAGGGAGATGGCGTAAGTGCATGCAAATGGCATAAGGATATTTGAGAAAGAACTCACGTGAGATCCGCAAGGTCGACAATTGGGTTCTGGGTCCACGTTTTTATTTCTCATCCCCTGCTCAACGCAGGAGCAGTCCTGTCCCTCCCCTCAAAACAGGACGGTTCTCGCCTCACATTCTGCTAGGAGTTTCAACTTGGCCATTCTCCTGACCAACTGTGCTCACGCCTGGCAGTTGTGGGTGAGCTTTTCCTGCAAAGGAACAGATGGGGAGAATGCAAGCTGGTTGTGCGGCACGTTTATGAGTGTGTGTGTGAGTGTGAGTGTCTGTGTGAACAGAGATTGATGAGAACAGTGACCTATCCTGCCCTGTGCTCCTGACCTCCTGTACAGGGAGTTGGAATTGAACAGCCCTGCCACCATCGCCCATGCTGTGTTGGTGACAGTGCTGGCAGAGTTCCTCACCGCCTGAGGGTAAAGGATTTGGACACTCGCCTCCATCGCATCCAGCATTCTGGTCAGTTCTCAGTTTGAAAACTTGAGCCTGTCCTTTCTGGCAGCCATCCGCCGCTTTGCACTTGTAACAAGATTCAGGAAGACGTTTAAGTGGAAAGCCTCAGTAATTGAAGCAGTCAGTCTGAAGGTGAGCCAGGCGAATCAGATTACATGCTCCTCCGAGGCGATGTGAAACCCGTGAAAACATTTCTCCTGTCTAAGTGTCAAAAGTTACAACGGGGAAACCGTCCACTGCCACCAATGCGCAACATCCCAGTTCTCCCGCCCGACTTGACAATTTGCCAATATTGTCAGCCATGATTAAATTACAGCCATGATTAAACCAATGCGCTGTGTAAGTGAAGCATAGCAGCCTAACCTTTATCTTCAATTCCACTCGTAATAAATTAGCCTTCTTGATATCTGGATAATATTATGATCCGAGACCAGACGCAACAGTGGCTAGGATACTGGACAGAAACCCCAATATTTCATTTTAAATTTGTAAGACTGTGAGGAAAGGATACTTCACTCCAGGAGTGATTACACGAAGAAGTAGGGGTATGGTACATTAAAAAAAAAAAAACTTTATTACTAACACAGTATTAAAATATCTTTCACATCACAGCAGAAAATAGCTTAACAATGCTACTCAATACAGTGAATACAATACCCTTAACTGCAATCTTTATTCCCACTCAAACAGGGGGAAACAAATCTCAGCTACCATTGGAGCTCTGGAATACTTGCTTTACATAGATGTTCTTTGAGAAAGAGAGAACTTTCGGCAATGCTTTCAAGACAAGATCTGACTCCTGCCAGAACCGTGCATAGATTATGGCTTTATTTCTTCAGAAGCTGATTCAGCTGGTTTATCCAACCACAATGCTCTTCTGACTGCAGACATATCTTGTAACTGAACTGCAGAAAGAAAACCTGTTTTTCCTGCTATTTGCCTGGTAACTTGCCTCCACTCAGTACCGACAGCATCTTACCAAGCTGAAATCTAATTAACTCCACAGGGAATTCTCGTAACCAAAACAACATTCCATCAGCCCAACCTATTTACGATGCTTTAATTGCATTCCTGGCTCCCAACCTTTCAAACCAAAAGTATTTTAAAACATGACTACAGCAGTCGCACACACTAACCCTCCCTGCACCAAACACCTATAATGCAGTACATCTGAAATTCCTACATTTAGCGCAATACAAAATATTGCAATATTGCAAATCGATTATGGATAAATCAGTGTATTATTCTGCGGAGATGTGCGTGATATTTCTCAATCTATTTGTGTTTTAGAAATATTGAAATATAAGAGAGAATTACATCAGCAGATTCCCAGTCAGGGAAATACACTTTACAATCTTGAAGATCAATGGCAATTATTCAATTGAAACTATTCTCCCAGTGGAAAGAATGGGTTTGAATACTAACATACTTCCCCTCCCTCCCCTGCAAATTCATAGCTAAAATGCTAGTCTGGAAATACTTTACACACAAGACTTGTTCCAAATCTAGAAAGACCTCTTAAAATGATTGCGATCGCTCGCCTGCATTTTGGATAAGATGGAAATGTTCACAAACTGAAGAACAACTCCTTCACTTCACTGAAGGGAGCGGGAGAATTCAGCGGAAATTGCAGCTGTTTTGTTGTTTCACGGAAATTGAACAACTTGAGTCGAAAGCAGCGCCACCTGATAACTATGGCCCACTGAGTTATCTGGTCATTAGTCATAGTCGTAGTGTCAAAGGTTAAGAGCACAGAAAAAGGCCATTCGGCCCATCGTGTCTGTGCCGGCCTTCAAACACCAATTTATTCTAATCCCATTTTCCAGCACTTGGTCAGTAGCCTTGTATATTCTGGCATTTCATTTCACGTACTTGTCTGAATACTTCTCAAATGTTGGAAGAGTTCACGCTCGACCACTCTTTCTGGCAGTGAGTTCCAGATTCCCATCACCCTCTGGGTGAAAGGAATTTTCGTCAAATCTCCTTTAAATCTCCTGTTCCTTGCCTTATATCTGTGCTCCCTGGATATTGACCCCACTACAAATGGGAAAAGTTTCTTCTATCTGTGTCCCTCATAATTTTGTGCACCTCGATCAAGTTCACCCCTCAGCCTAACAAGCCTCTCTTCGCAGCTCAGCAATTTCTCTACAGCTGCCTTCAGCATATTCCTGAGACCTCCTATAGATCTACAATGTTAGTCCAAACCTCCCCTCTATCCACAGATGCTGCCAGACCTGCTGAGTGTTTCCCGCACCTTCTGTTCTTCTTTCAGATTTCCAGCTTAAGCAATATCTCACTTTTTGAACAATAAAACAATCCCTATCCGGTGATCGATATTCAATAAAAAATAGGAAGCAGCAGGGGGAAAAGATTCAGAGAATCTGTGAATTTCACTGCATCCCAATGATTCTATCCCAGCTCAATATTACAGTTCAGGGAAAACCATCATTATCAGCAAAAAAAGAACAAACCTGAGTCACATTTTAAATGGAAGAGAAGTGGAGGTTGGAAATTTTTTTTATTTGAATTCCACCTGCATGTGTTTGCGGAGCAAAATCTCACTGAAATGGATCAAATTCAGCTCCGAATTTGAGGTTTCTGATTTGAGAGATCAACCAACGGCGATCGTCAGGAATCTGATCCAGGTCAACTGCTTGGAAGGTTCACCACCATCGCTGACATCTTCGATATCGCAAAATAACCCAAGGCAGTTACTAAGGTTATTAAAAATAAAACAAATTTGAGGCTGAGTCATAGAGGAAGATATTGGTCAGGTGACAAAAGCTTGGTCAAAGAGGTCGATTTTAAGGAGGATTTTAATGAGGAGAGGGGGCCAGAGAAGTGGAGAGGTTTAGGGAGGGAGCCCCGAATTTAAAACCAGGTCAGCAGAAAGCACAGCTCTCAGTGATGTAGGTATTAAAATCGGCAATGTTCAAGATGGCAGATTGGCAGAAATCTGGAAGATTTGTTGGGCTGCAGGTTAGAGAAAGGGAGGGGCAAAGTTAGGGAAGGAATTTTAAAGTAAGGATGAGGATTTTAAAATTCAGGCATTGCCAGGGCAGGAGCCGGTGTAGGTCAGCACAGGGTGAGTGCTGATTGTCCCAAAAACCTATATAGTAATATAATGAGGCAGCGCAGAAGGAGGCCATTCTGTCTATGCGGACTCTCTGAAAGAGCGATCTAATTAGTTTCTATTCTTTATTTTTATCATCTTCATTATTCAAAAGTACCCGGAGGAAACCCACGTCGACACGGGGAGAACATGCAGACTCTGTACAGTCAGTGTTCAAGCCGGGAATGGGACCCTGGCGCTGTGAAGCAACAGTGCTAACCACTGCGCTACCCTGCCATCCTCTTCTTTCCTTTCTCCATAACCCTGTAACCTCTTAACACTACACTTATTTCTAAATCCAGTCTGAAAGTTATTATTTAATCTGCTCCCTCCACCCTTTCAGACAGTGGATTCCAGATCAGAACAATCCGCTGCTTCAACAAAACTCTTCTCATTTCCCCTGCTGACTATTTTGTCAACTTTCTTTCCTCTGGTTATCGCCTCTTCTCTCAATGAAACAGATTATTCCCATTTACTTCAACATGCCAACAGCATTTGAACAGCTCCATTTGAACACCTTCTCTCAACTTCCTCTGATGGAAGGGGAACACTCCAGCTTTCTACATAACTACCTCTAGCACCTTGTCATCTTTCCTAAAGCGTGGTGTTCGGGATGGGTGATGATGCTCCAGCTGGGCTCTGATCCATCATATAGAATGATTTAGCACATCCTTCCCTCTTTAACCTGTTACAGTACCCGGAGCAAACCCACGCAGACACGGGGAGAACGTGCAGACTCCGCACATACAGTGACCCAAGCCGGAAATCAAACCTGGGACCCTGGAGCTGTGAAGCAGCTGTGTTAGCCACTCTGCTACCGTGCTGCCTCTCAGAACGAAAGGGGCCAACAAGCCACACACGGGCCTCCCCTTCGCCGGAGGGAGGGTGGGGAAAGTTCCGAACCAGGGAACTAAGGGAGCTCAAAGAAGATATAAGGACCGACATAAAAGCTGCAGTCAGGGTGGCAGTCGCGGAGGCCTGGCCACTATGCAGGTGGCCCTCGACAAAGCAGAGACAAACTGGAGACCCAGGGAAACACTATCAAAGAACTGGAACAGGCCTCAACAGAGCAGAGCGACCGGATCGTCGCCCTGGAAACGGGAATAGTGAGGTTGATGGCAGTCACAAGGAAGCCGAAAGGGAAAGATAGAGGATATGGCGTATGCCATTCATCTTCATGAACCTCGCAAACTCCTCACTGGTGAATGGAGTGTCGTTATCCGTGACCAGCACCTTTAGGGAGGCCATGTGTACTAAAAGACAAATGCATCTTCTCAATTGTTGCGCAGGACATTGTGCCTCGCATCTTATGCACCTCTAGCCATTTAGACTGGGTGTTGATTAATAAAAGGAACATGGATCCTTGAAAAGGGCCAGCAAAATCCGCATGCAAGCGCGCCCAAGGCCGCCCTGGCCATTCCCAGTGATGCAGGGGCGCGGCCGGCGGAAGCTTCTGATGCTCCTGACAAATGGAGCAGTTTTGGGCCACCTTCTCAATGTCAGCGTCGAGGCCTGGTCACCAAACATAACTCCGGGCCAACATTTCCATTTTGGTCACACCTGGATGCCCATTGTGCAAGTCTCTCAGTATCAGCTCCTGTCCTTTTTCCGGGACAATCACACGCGTCCCCCACAAGAGGACGCCGTCTTCCACGCTGAATTCTGACAGCTTGGAGGAAAATGCCCGCAACTCGCCTGGAAGCAGTCTATGCTGCCCACCATACAGGACTATGTGTCGAACCTTTGACAGGACTGGCTCCGTCTGGGTCCACTCACGGATCTCTGATGCCCTGACAGGCAAGGTGTCCATAAAATTTAGGGATGCAACCACCTCACTGGTCGTGGGGGTCGACATGGGACCGGTCGATAAAGGCAATCGGCTCAGTGCGTCGGCATTCGCTATCTGCGTTCCTGGTTTGTGCTCCAGAGAATACTCGTATGCAGTGAGCAACAAAGCCCAGCGCTGGATCCGTGTGGAAGCAATGGGCGGTATTGGCTTATCCTCTCAAAAGTCCCAGCAGAGGCTTTTGATCAGTCACGATAGTGAAGTGGCGGCCATACACGTACTGGTGGAAACGTTTCACCGCAAAGACCACTGCCAGGCCCTCCTCCTCGATCAGCGCGTACTTTTTTTCCGCTGCAGTGAATGTGCGGGAGGCGAAAGCTATCGGCCAATTGGCCCCGTTCTCCATCTTGTGGGACACGACGGCCCCAATACCATACGGGGACGCATCACATGTGACGAGCAAAGGCTTTCCAGGATCATAGTGGGTTAGTAACCCAGACGATGACAATTGTTGTTTTACCCGCAGGAAAGCGGTTTCTTGCGGCTGACCCCAAACCCAGGTGTGATTTTTCTTTAGCAGAAGATGCAACGGGGCCTGCGTCATTGCCAAATTGGGGAGGAACTTCCCGTAATAGTTTACGAGGCCGAGAAAGGAACGAAGATGCGAAGTGTCAGTCGGGGCGGGGGCCTGTTGAATCGCGCGCACCTTCTCTGCGACGGGGTGCAAACCTTCGCGTTCCACCCGATAACCCAGGTAGACTACTTCCTTCGCCTGAAAGACGCACTTTGTGTGACGTAAACGGACTCCAGCCTCCGAAAAGCATCTAAGGACAGCATCCAGATTTTCCAAATGTTCCTGCTCCGACGTCCTTGTGATCAAAATGTCATGTAAGTAGACAGCGACACGCGGTAAACCTCTCAAAATGCTCTCCATAACGCATTGAAAAATAGCGCAGGCAGAGGATACTCCAAAGGGCAAATGTGTATATTCATACAGGCCCCGTTGTGTATTAATCGTTACGTATGGTCGGGAGGCAGGGTCCAGCTCCAACTGTAGGTAGGCGTGACTCATATCTAATTTTGTGAACGAGAGTCCACCTGCAAGCTTTGCGTAGAGATCCTCTATGCGAGGCATTGGATATCGGTCGAGTCGGGAAGCCGTATTCACGAAGTTTATAGTCGCGGCACAAGCGAACTGTGGCATCTGGCTTCATTACAGGTACAATTCGTGCTGCCCAGTCAGCGAAATGGACGGGCCTGATAATACCCAAAGTTTCCAAACGAGTGAGCTCCCCTTCTACCTTCTAGAGCAAGGCGTAAGGCACCGGGCGCGCCCGGAAATAGCGCTGCGTGGCTCCTGGTTCGACTTGGATACGGGCTACGGCCCCTTTTATTTCCCCAAACCGGGCTGGAATACATCTGGGTATCGTCCTAGCACCTCAGTCAACCCTCCAGAAACTGTTTGGAGGATGTGCTGCCACTGCAAGCGCAAATGGCGCAACCAGTCCCGACCCAACAGGCTGGGCCCATGGCCGCGCACCACGAAAAGTGGGAAACGCCCCACCTGGCGTCCATAAACAACAGGGGTCATCGTAATTCCTGCACTGTCCAATGTTTCCCCCGTGTAGGTGGCCAACCTGGCCTGTGTGTCGGTTAATGTAAGGGTTTGTATACCCTGCTTGATGCGGTCGAATGTCCTCTGGGCGATCACAGAGACCGCTGCGCCAGTGTCCAACTCCATCTCAAGCGGGTGACCATCTCACTTAATTTTTCGATTTATCAAAGGGCCGACTGTAGAAGCCAGGTATTTCTTATACAACTAGTATAGGTAAAAGATAGCTGTTTAAGCATAAAAATTAAGCCCCAGTTTTAAATACTCATTTAAAACTGAGAATTTCAGGTACCATAAATTCAGGTCTTCAATAGATACATGAAACAGCATAAAATTCCATCATAGATTAAAACAGCACAGTTGCAAGACAATTTGACACTGCTTGTGATAATTGTCAAGGACAAGGACTGAATACCATAGCAACATGAAGGCACCATTGTTCACAATGCAGAGAACAGCTAAGTGAGCAGAAGACCAGTTTTTGTTGTTTAGAATATCACATTCCATAACATGTAGACATGAAACAATTAAAAGCTAATACTGCACATTGAAGATGGACGTCTTGCCATCAAATCAAATGTGTTTGAGTCTAACCCAAACCAATTAGGATTATATTGGGGTGTGATTAGATGACTAAAGCCAGACATGAAAGTGTATAACTGAAAAGTTTCCGCCCGCCATTTTAGAGATGTCTTTTCCGGGGTGTTAGTCTGTGTCAGTGATGTAGTGTATTTTTATGACTTTGAGTTTGAGTTTAGCTGAAGATTAGCTCTCTCTCTCTTCATGTTTCATTTCCAGACTTTGACCTTTTAAAAGTTACTTTAGAGCTGTCTGCCTAAGCAAAAAAGATAATGTCTGTAATTCTCTGAAAGCTTCGAATTGTCTACAAATTGCCTTTTAAATGACTTTCAAATTGTAATCAAGCGACTACAAATAAAACAATTCTTTTTGGCACCTGAGAAATTTTAACTGCAAATTTCTGCTGAGTCCCAGTAATCGCAAAGTGCTACTGGTAACCAAATAGTGGAAATGATATAAATTCCTTCAACTTTACACAGTCGAATAATACTAGGAATCCAACAACTTGGCATAGTCCAGAAATATTACAAATCTTACAACTTGTCGTATTGCGCCAGGACTTTGATTCATCAACTAAGCTTCCCCCAACTTGGCGTAGTTCGGCAGGTTAAGATCCTATCAATTGCAGATTCAACCACTTAAGCTAACAACTTTCTCTGGGTGGCCGCATTGTTAATACCGCAAACCAAACGGTCGCGTAACATTTCTGACAAGGTCTCACCATAGTCACAGCACTCCGCAATCCTGCGTAGCCTGGATAGAAAGTCGGCAAGGGATTCTCCTGGGGTCCTCTCAGCGGTATTAAACCAGTAATGTTGGGCTATAGTGGACGGGGTTGGGTTAAAATGCTGCCCCACTAAATTCACAAGTTCATCAAACGTTTTGGTGTCCAGCGCAGCTGGGTACATAAGGCTCCTAATCACCCCAAACATATGCAGGCCACAGGCGGTGAGCAATATGACCACCTGGCGCTCGTTTTCGGTGATATTGTTTGCCCGGAAATAGTAACGCATCCGTTGTGCATACTGGTTCCAGCTTTCCAGCGCAGCATCAAAAACATCCAAACGACCATACAGAGGTATGGTGTAATAGAAAACAACTTCCAACCTGTATCCAACAAAAATCCAGGGAGGGGGCTTCAGCAGTGTAGACAGCTATTCACTCTAACCCTCATCGCCAGTTTTGTGAGGGCCACGAAGAATCCAGCTTGGGTTTCAAGGATAGAAAGAAATAACATTTATTTACAATAACATAGATATAAACAGCAGCAACCTCACTTGCTGCTTCCTCCTTCCTGCTGGTTCCAAACTGGCCAGCTTTATTTATACAGGGAGTCTGCTAATGATTTTCTCTGCCCTCCTAATTGGGAGAGCACATACTCCCACAGGATTGTGGGATTGTCATTAGTCCCCAGCCAATGGTAAGCAGGCAGGTTATAACAAACCTTAAAACTAATGAAGAAGTTTGGAAAGTGGGTTTGTAGTGTGTATATAGAATACAAGTGAGAAATATTTTGATGTTTGCTTTTATTTGAAATATGACAGCACACGGTGTCTGGTAACATATATCGGCTAGGCATCTGGACCAATGAATCCACTGGTATCAATAGATGTCATATATCCTGTAGAAATTAATTAAAACAGGCGCTTATCAATGTGATTTTGTTGGTGGCACAGTGGTTAGCACAGCTGCCTCACAGTGCCAGGGACCTGGGTTCAATTCTGGCCTTGAATGACTGTTTATGCAGAGTTTGTACTTTCTCCCCTTGTCTGTGTGGGTTTCTTCCGGGTGCTCCAGTTTCCTCCCACAATCCAAAGGTGTGCAGGTTAGGTGGATTGACCATGCTAAATTGCCCCTTCTTGCCCAGGTGTGCAGGTTAGGTGGATTATCCACGATGAATGTGTGAGGTTATGGGGATAGGGCTGGTGGGTGGGCCCAGGTAGAGATTAGTGCTTTGCTATCATGTGTTTTTGTTCTTTCTGTCAGTTCTTGGTGTCAGCAAATTAAACTTTCAAAGACACAGAAATTACACAATGTCTATATAAAACACATATGAACTCCATGCTTGACAATGACTGATATGCTAAATATAACACACAACACATTCAATTACCATATTAAAATTCAAAAGTACTATAGAATTACAAAAGCTGATTTCAGAACGTCATTCTAAACTGACAAACTCATACATAGTTTGAATTTGGAGAATGAAGCTGATAATTTTAATTGCGAGGGAGGTGGATAGTTCAACACCAGTGGTTGTTCAACCTCGACTTCTTGCATCACTGGCTTAAGGGTCAGATGTTTCTTTCTCCATTGTCAGGTTTGAGTGTGATGTTAAGACCAAGTCACGTGATGAACTGGTGTCCCAGAATTTAGCATAGAACCATATTGGGTTGACATAATTTGATTATTTGACTCATACCCATATGTAAACTACAAACTAATTGTAAGTAAATTATTTCCTACAGCTATTATTTGTGAAGTGTTGCACACATCTGGATCCTGACACATTGTGAAATTCTGTACACACCTGGCAGGATTCCTCTTTTGAAAAATATATTTGATTCCAAACATTATCAAATTCTTACATACAAAGGCTTAACTATATCATACAAACAGTTTGTCATTTTTATTTTAACAAAATAACAGCAACAACCCTAAATCCCCTATCCCCCTCAGCCCCACTATCCTCCCTCCCTTATCCCCTCCCCTCCTAACTCTCCCGCCTCACCCTAACTGCTGGCCACGAACAGGCCCTGAAAGAAAGTGATGAACAGCATCACCTGAAATAGAACCATCGTTCCGACTTTCTCAGGGTATATTTAATCTTTTCCAATCGCAGGAATTCTGCCAGGTCACTCAACCATGCCGAGGCCCTGGGTGGCACAGCCGACCTCCATCCAAGCAGGACTCGCCTTCGAGCCACTAAGGAGGCAACGGTCAAGATGTCAGCCTCCCTCCACCCCACCCCCCCCCCCCCCCGCATCAAGGAGCTCTGGGGGTCTGACACCCCAAAGATCACCACCAGTAGACATGGCTCTAGTTTGACCCCAACGTCCTCCGACATGATCTCAAAAAATGAGACTCAGAACCCAACTAACTTGGGCCACAGCCAGAACATGTATGAGTGATTTACAGGCCCCCCCCTAACAATGCTCACACCTCTCCTCCACCTCCGGGAAGAACCCACTCATAGTTAAGTGCACTCTATATACTACTTTAAAATCAGGCTCAACCGAGCGCAGGAGGAGATAAAGTGCACCCTATGTAGGATCTCCGCAACACTCCTCCATCTTATCACTTCCTCCTCACCTCTTCTAGTGAGGGTTTCCTCGTCTCCAGCAAGCACTCATATATATTGGAGATCCTGTCTTACCCGACCACATCCCGTGATAGTATCCTATCTATCAGTATGGGTCTCAGCAACTGGGGGAATGAGGACAACTCTTTATCAATAAAGTTCCTCACCTGCAAATACCTGAATGCACTCGCCCATGGGAGTTGCAATTTCTCCACCATCTCCTACAGACTTGCAAACTACCTTCCACAGACAAATCACTGAGCCTCAGTCCTCTTCCCCTCATATCCTGAACATTGCGTCTAGCCCTGATGGTGCAAACCCATGATTATCACAGATTTGTGACAATAAAGACATGTCCCCCAGTCCAAAATGTTGACTAAACTGTTTCCAAATTCTTAAAGACGTCACTACCAACTTAGCAGGGTCCTGTTACACTGTGAAACACCATACACACCTGGCAGGATCCTGATACATTGTGAAACCCTGGACACACCTGGCAGGTTCCTGATACACTGTGAAACCCCGTACACACCTGACAGGATCCTGATACACTGCGAAACCCCGTACACACCTGGCAGGATCCTGATACACTGTGAAACCCCGTACACACCAGGCAGAATCCTGATACACTGAAACCCAGTACACACCTGGCAGGATCCTGATACATTGTGAAACCCTGTACACACCTGGCAGGATCCTGATACACTGTGAAACCCCGTACACACCTGACAGGATCCTGATACACTGCGAAACCCCGTACACACCAGGCAGGATCCTGATACACAGTGAAACCCCGTACACACCTGGCAGGATCCTGATACACTGCGAAGCCCCGTACACACCTGGCAGGATCCTGATACACTGTGAAACCCCGTACATACCTGGCAGGATCCTGATAGACTGTGAAACCCCAAGCACACCCGGCAAGATCCTGGTACACTGTGAAACCCCGTACACACCTGGCAGGATCCTGATAGACTGTGAAACCCCAAGCACACCCGGCAAGATCCTGGTACACTGTGAAACCCTGCACACATCTGGCAGGATCCTGGTACACTGAAACCCCGTACACACCTGGCAGGATCCTGATACACTGTGAATTCCTGTACACACCTGGCAGGATCCTGATACATTGTGAAACCCTGTACACACCTGGCAATATCCTTATACACTGTGAAACCCTGTACACACCTGGCACGATCCTGATACACTGTGAATCCCTGTACACACCTGGCAGGATCCTGACACACTGTGACACCCCGTACACACCTGGCAGGATCCTGATACATTGTGAAACCCTGTACACACCCGGCAGGATCCTGATACACGGTGAAACCCTGTAAACACCTGGCAGGATCCTGATACAGGGTCGCCGTACACTCCTGGCAGGATCCTGATAGACTGTGGAACCCTGAACACAGCTGGCAGGATCCTGATACACTGTGAAGCCCTGCACACACCTGGCAGGATCCAGCTACTCTATGACACCCTGTACACACCTGGCAGGATCCTGATACACTGTGAAACCCTGTACACACCTGGCAGGATCCTGATACACTGTGAAGCCCTGCACACACCTGGCAGGATCCTGCTACTCTATGACACCCTGTACACACCTGGCAGGATCCTGATACACTGTGAAACCCTGTACACACCTGGCAGGATCCTGATACACTGTGAAACCCTGTACACACCTGGCAGGATCCTGATATACTGTGAAACGCTGTACACACCTGGCAGGATTCTCATTCACTATCAAATCCTGTACACACCTGTCAGATTAATGATGCACTGTGAAACCCTGGACACACCTGGCAGGATCCTGATACACTGTGAATCCCTGTACACACTTCTCAGGTCCCTGATACACTGTGAAACCCTGGACACACCTGGCAGGTTCCTGATACACTGTGAAACCCTGGACACAGCTGGCAGGTTCCGGATACACTGTGAAACCCCGTACACACCTGGCAGGATCCTGATACACTGAAACCCTGTACACACCTGGCAGGATCCTGATACACTGTGAAACCCCGTACACACCTGGCAGGATCCTGATACACTGTGAAACCCCATGTAAACCTGGCAGGATCCTGATACACTGTACAACCCTGTATGCACCTGGCAGTTACCTGGTTCACTATCAAACCCTGTGCACACCTTGCAGGATCCTGATTCACTATCAAACCATGTACACACCTGGCATGTCCTGATGCGCTGTGAAACCCTGTACACAACTGGCAGGATCCTGATACATTGTGATATACTGCACACACCTGGGAGGATCCTTATACACTGAAACCCCGTACACACCTGGCAGAATCCTGATACACTGTGAAGTCCCGTACACACCTGGCAGGATCCTGATAGACTGTGAAACCCAGTACACACCTGGCAGGATCCTGATACACTGTGAAGTCCCGTACAAACCTGGCAGGATCCTGATAGACTGTGAAACCCTCTACATTCCTGGAAGGGTCCTGATACACTGTGAAACCCTGGACACACCTGGCAGGATCCTGATACACTGTGAATCCCTGTACACACTTCTCAGGTCCCTGATACACTGTGAAACCCTGGAGACACCTGGCAGGTTCCTGATACACTGTGAAACCCCGTACACACCTAGCAGGATCCTGATACACTGTGAAACCCTGTACACACCTGGCAGGATCCTGATACACTGAAACCCTGTACACACCTGGCAGGATCCTGATGTGCTGTGAAACCCCGTACACACCTGGCAGGATCCTGATACACTGTGAAACCCCTGACACACCTGGCAGGATCGTGATACACTGTGAAACCCTGTGCACACCTGGCAGGGCCCTGATACACTGTGAAACCCCGTACACACCTGGCAGGATCCTGATACACTGAAACCCTGTACACACCTGGCAGGATCCTGATACACTGTGAAACCCCGTATACACCTGGCAGGATCCTGATACACTGTGAAACCCTGTATGCACCTGGCAGTTACCTGGTTCACTATCAAACCCTGTGCACACCTGGCAGGATCCTGATTCACTATCAAACCATGTACACAACTGGCAGGATCCTGATACACTGTGAAATCCTGCACACACCTGGGAGGATCCTTCTTCACTGAAACCCCGTACACACCTGGCAGAATCCTGATACACTGTGAAACCCTCTACATTCCTGGCAGGGTCCTGATACTCTGTGAATCCCCGTTTACACCTGGCAGGATCCTGATACACTGTGAAACCCTGTACACACCTGGCAGGATCTTGATACACTGTGAAACCCTGTACACACCTGGCAGGATCCTTTGAATGTGAAGGCAAACAAATACTGGGATTCAGCGGCAAGGGGTATCGCAAAAAAGGTGTGTTGTAAGTCCACAAGGGTAAAGACAGCTGCCTCAGGTGGGATATTACTGAGGATTGTAGCCGGGTTAGTGACCAGGGAATGCAAGGGTTCAATGATCTGATTGATATGGCGGAGGTCCTGGACCAAACGCCATTCAGACGGCCGCCCAACCTTAGGAACCGGAAGAATAGGGGTGTTACAGGGCGATTGGCACGGAACCAAAATTCCCTGTTGAAGGAAGGACTGTATCATGCTAGAGATTCCTTCCTCAGCGTCAGGGTGAATAGGGTACTGAGAAATGGAGGGCAGGGGCACACCGGACTTAACCTTAATAAGAACTGGAGGCACATTAGTCAGACCAACTTCGTGTTTGGACGCAGCCCATAAGTCTGCAGGAATCTCTGGGGACGGGGAACGGTTGGTCCAATGGTGGTTCAATGTACCATCAACACAAAAGGGCTGTGAAAAATACTGTAACGTGCCTTCAGGGAAGGTCTGTCGTCCAGTATAAAAAGGATCACATTTTCCTTGGAGGGTAGCAACCAGAAAGCCCAGTGACCTGGCACTGTAGCCTGCATTGACAGTGAGGGTAACGTGAGGTGCCACTAGTCCAGACTGTTTCCAGAATACGAGGGGCACTTCAACAAGAAATGCAGAGCCCTCTTTTCCCTCAGCATGAGCGATGAAAGTAACCGCCACTGTGGACCCGAGGGAGTCCTGGTAGGTGGTCTCCAAATCGGGCGAACACCCCGTGTGGTCATAGCAAAGGGTCACTTGTGGATGAGGAACATGCAAGGGAGGCAAAAAATTGGAGGGATCAAAATCAACGGACCACCATTGGGGAGTGAAAAAAAGGGGTAAATTTCGAGGCTGGACTTGTGGAGCCGTGGAGATCATGACGCCGTCGTCAAGGCAAACAATCTCAACTTGTAAGGGACATAACAGATCACGGCCAGCAAGATTAACACCGAGGGTACGTGTGACAGTGAAGGGAATACAACATTGACGGTCATTAAATTGAACCAGAAGAGGTGTCGTGAGTTGGTATGTAGCCCCCTCACCCATAAAACCAGAAAGTTCCACATAATCGTCTGAGAGAGGAAAACAATATTGTTTAACTAACGTCAAATTCAACGTAGAAGCAGTTGCCCCTGTATCAATTGAGGGAATACCCTCAATGTGAATTGTAGCTGTGGGTTCCTCAGAGTGGTCGCCAGAGAGAACCGGGAAATTGGAGCGGGCCAGTCAATAGGGGTTGGAGTCAGTGAAGGGAGCATACCGCCGTGGAGGGGGTGCCCTGTCTCTGCGTGAAGCAAGGCCATCCCTAGCGTAGTGACCCGTCCGTCTGCAATTAAAGCAAGTGACACTGTCTCGGGTTGGAGAACAAGGTCGGGGAGGGCCATGGTGACGTTCATAGGGTGGGGGGTTCCTGCGAGGGGGTCGCTGGACAAACTCCGACTTTATTTTGGGTGTAGGAGGGTCCCTTCCGAAAGCTTCTCTGTCACAGCCATTGCTCCAGTAATAAGAGATAGCACATCGCATGTGGGATTTGGAGCTATCAGACCAATCTATATTATTAGTTTTAATACTGGTTGCTATGCGGTCAGGCACGACCTGCATAAGCAGCGCAATGAACTGGGGAGATTTCAAGCCCGCATTAAAAGTCTCATCACCGGAATAAAGAGTGTAAATTTCACAAAAGCGGTCAGAAAATTCAGGACCCTCCTCCTTATGAGTGGGTGTACAATCAAGAATTTTGGAGATATCTACAGGTTTACGGAGAGCACGCTTAAGTGCTGGGAACATTAAAGCGAGTTGAGCCTCATCTGATGGATTGTTGGTTTTAAATGCATCCCATGTGGTCCCATGATTCCCTAATTCTCATTTCCATTTCTCACCTAAATCTGGGGGAAGGGATGAAAAAATAAGGGAATACTGATCCCTAGAGGTAGCACCACACACAGTCGCAGTTCTCCTCAGATATTCAGTAAAGCCCTTTGGGTCCGTTTTATGTGACGGACAGTGAGCCATGATCAAACAGAGCTCCTGAGGTTTAAAAGCCTGCCATGTCTCAATAAATTGGTCGTCGTCATCAGTCGCTCGAGGGTTAACGAGACGTCGGATTGGAAAATTTGCAGGGGGAGGCGGTGGTGGAAAAGGCTCCTCTACCGGTGCTGTACGGATAGTTAATTCTTGGAAAGCCTGATTAACAGAGGTAACGGGCTGATCGAGGAAGGGGGTTGGTGCTTTTGAGCGAGTGCGTGTTGCAATGGGAGTAATAGGAGCAGGGAGATTATCGGCAGCAAGGTTGTTACAAGGGGGAGGGGGAGAACGGGGCTGCCGCACCGTGGAGGTGGGAAGAGGCGGACAAGGGGGCATCGTGGGATTTAATTCCTCCTCCTCCTCTGTATCAACCGAATAGGGAAACAACGGCATGCCAGAGGTAGTGGGAGGATCCTCCTGATTTTTAATCTGATGGGCTATTCCGACCTGCTTACCGCCCAATGCAGTATTATCCCCCCCTTGATTCTTAGGATCTTTCCTGTCCCATAGTTTACATTTGAATTTCAACGTTTCCCAGTCTTTGGTTTCTCCGTCTTTATAATCAGCAATCCCTCTCCTACGTGCATTGTCCCTCCAACTCATTAACAAGGACAGTTTGTGTCGTCTGTCTGATTCTTTTTGCCATTTGGTAATTAATTTCTTCCATTTGGCTCCGGCATTCCGAGACCAAATGGCTGTCTCTGCCGCGGTGCAGTTTTCTAAATTCCAGGTACCACCTAGTGGCCAAATTTCAGATCCGAATTTCTTATTTAAAACTGAAGACAAGAGGCGTAAATTGCGTTCCTTATCAGGGAACATGGTGCACATAAAAAGCAAGGGAGAATTGTCCTCCGTTTTGTCCAGGCTCTGGCCCATGACTTTTAAGGAGTGGAAAAAAAATTAAAAGAGAGAGAGAAGAGAAAAAAAAATGGGGAAAAACTGCCTTGTAAATTTAAAAGTCAAAAATCCAAATCTGGTCCCTGACCTAGCCAAGCCTGTGTATCCCTGTCCTGGGGAAAAAAACAAGAGCAAGGGGTCCCTGACCTTAGGCTATGAACGACAACCGGGTCCCAGACCCTAAGAACTTTACTCACAGTCAAATTTAGATTTGAACACCGTCACCTGTCAGCGTTATCCGTCAGGGACGAGGGGTCACAGCACCGATCCGAGAGAGAGAGAGAGACCAAGGTTAAAGCTTACCTTGTTGCGCCGTCCGTCTCCGTTCTCCGGGTTCGTGCTCGATCACTTGTACGGTCCCCCACGGAAGCCACTCAGGGTATTGGTGAGGGCTCGCAGCGCCACTGTCGTATTTTAAAATCTTTCCTACTTCAAGACTGTGAAAAAAACAACTTTACACCTTGGTTTCGATAAAACTAACTTTGTCTTTATTGACCAAAGTCTGCATGCAGTATGGCTACAGGTTAGAGAGAGAGAGAGCTGTTAAGGCAAACCTGCTCATTCATTCTCAAGCTCGCAAAGACATGGAGAAAACGTTCAATATTTATACAAAAGCTGTATCACTTTACAAAAACAGACAAAAATGGCAATACAGTCATAACTTCTGATCAAACATGTTGTCATGGAAAGACCCTGACTCGGCTTATTTGCAGTATTTTGTCTTTAGAGGATTTAAGACGTGGTCCTATTTTGTTTTTCACCGCTGCCCTCATGATGCCTTGACGAAGATGGACCTCGGTCATGAGGAGGTTGTGTTATTAGGACATTCCTAGATCGTGGCTTTGTTATCAGGTTTTACTAAGGTCAGGCACTATTTTCCCTCTTCTGGCCTTGTATGATATGATTATGTGGATTCTTAGCTTTGTCTAGTTTGTCAGGGTCTGGTCTTGGCACTTAGCTGACACAGCTTTCTGAAACATGGTTACATAAGTTGGCTATTTTTCCCATCATGCTATTGCTGAGTTTGTACACTTTCACACTGTCTGTTCTAATTGTAGATGTTCAGCAGAAACACAAGGAGACACTCCGGGCACAAACTGAAGCACTGACGGTGAACACTATCCTGATAAAGGAGAAGGTTAAGATTTTCCAGCTGGTTGATCGATACGCTGAGCTAACGATAATTTCTACGGTTCGAGATCGGACACTTGTAGAACATGAACTGCTGGCAAGAGGCCGAGACCATGAAGAGTGGAGAAAGAAACATCTCCGGAGAGAACTGGAAAAAATCCGAACGGATCAATTATTCCAGAGCAGTTTTTCCAAGAGAAAATCAAAATCTGGGAGTTCAGCAGCAGTGAGTGGAGTCCCGGGAATTGGAAAAACAACAATGGTACAAAAGATTGTTTATGACTGGGCCACTGGGAAAATATACCCAAACTTTCAATTTTTTTTCAGTTTCAAATTCCGGGATTTGAACAGTATTAACTGTAGAATAAACCTGAGGAATCTGATACTGGATCAGTATCCTTACTTTGGGAATGTTCTGGGAGAGCTCTGGAAGAACCCAGTGGGTTTGTTGTTTATATTTGATGGTTTGGATGAATTCAATGACAGGATTGATTTTGCTGATACTCGGAGAGATACAGAACCTCAGTCCATGTGCACAGATCCTGAATGGTGGTGTGAAGTGTCTGACATTGTGTACAGTTTAATACAGCACAAGCTGCTCCCAGGATGTTCAGTGCTCGTGACCAGCCGCCCCACTGCATTACATTTATTGCAAAAGGCTGAGATCAGTATCTGGGCTGAAATCCTGGGATTTGTTGGTGATGAACGGAAGGAATATTTCAACAAGTTTTTTGAAGATCGGGCAGTGGCAGAAGCTGTTTTCAAACATGTGGAGGAGAACGAGATCCTGTACACCATGTGCTACAACCCTTCCTACTGCTGGATCCTCGGTCTGTCACTGGGTCCCTTCTTTACACAAAGAGACAGGAAACAGCAGCAAGTTCCCAAGACCACCACCCAACTATATTCCTACTATATTTACAACATTCTGAAAAACCACAGCCGAGAGATTGAAAACCCCCGCGATGTGTTCCTGAAGCTTGGTGAGATGGCCTTCACAGGAGTCTCCGAGAAGAAGATTGTGTTTAGAAATGAAGATTTGATCAAGTACAATCTACAACCTTCCCAGTTCCTGTCTGGGTTCCTGATGGAACTTCTGGAGAGAGATGACTCTGTCCAGAGTGTGGTTTACACATTCCCACACCTCACTATCCAAGAGTTTGTAGCTGCACTCGCACAATTCCTAACACCAGATCCCGGGGATATCGGGAAACTCCTCAGTGAAGCCCACAGCAAGGGAGATGGACGATTTGAGATATTTCTCCGTTTTGTTGCTGGTCTCTCCTCCGCACAGGCAGCTCAGCCCCTGGAGAAGTTTCTGGGTCAATTTCTTCATCAAACAACTTGTGGAGTTATTGACTGGGTGAAGGAGAAGGTTGAAGGACAGATCGGAAACATGAAGAGTGAAACTGGGAAAAGGAACCTGCTGAACACATTCCACTACCTGTATGAGTCTCAGAATAAAACACTGACTCAGGCCACAGTGGGATCTGTGAAAACACTCACCTTCAGTGAATTGCGACTGACCCCGATTGACTGTGTTGTCCTGTCTCAAACCATTGGACTCTGTGATACAATACAACACCTTAATTTAGAGAGATGCCTCATTCAGTCTGAAGGACTCAAGCGAGTAGGACCCGTGCTGCACAAATGTCAAGCTTTGCGGTAACTTTTTGTTGGGTCAATTTTAGAACCATCACAGATTGTGTTGTTGCTCTGTCATAAAGGAGACAAATTGCTCAGTTAATCCAGTGAGAAGCAAATACCAAACGGGCATTATCAATAATAAGAGGATGGGTTAGTAATTCTCCCAGGACTGGAGAATCTAAAGTGGATCTTTGTGAGCCAGTGAGGATTTTACAATTTATATTGGATCAGTAAGTACCTGGGCTGGGATTCTCCCCTACCCGGCGGGGCGGGGGGTCCCGGCGGGATGGAGTAGCGGGAACCACTCCCGTGCGGGCCGCCCCAAAGGTGCAGATTTCTCCGCACCTTTAGGGGCCAAGCCCTCACCTTGAGGGGCTAGCCCTGCGCCGGAGTGGTTGGCCTTTGGCGCCATGCCAGCCTGGGCCGAAGGGACCTCGCCGGTCGGCAGAAGGCCGCGCATGCACGGGAGCATCAGCAGCTGCTGACGACATCCCCGCCCATGCGCAGGGGGGGGGTCAGTTCTGCATCGGCCATCGCGGAGGCAATGACCGAGGCGGAAGGAAAAGGGTGCCCCCACGGCACAGGCCCGCCTGCGGATCTGTGGGCCCCGATCGCGGGCCAGGCCACTGTGGGGGCACCCCCCCCCCCCCCCCCCCCCG
This sequence comes from Scyliorhinus torazame, assembly GCF_047496885.1. NCBI lineage: Eukaryota > Metazoa > Chordata > Chondrichthyes > Carcharhiniformes > Scyliorhinidae > Scyliorhinus > Scyliorhinus torazame. The sequence goes on from NC_092710.1 coordinate 52,918,255, forward strand.
GGGCCAGATCACCCCGCACCTCCCCCCAGGAACTCGGAGCCCGCCCCCGCCGAATTTTCGGTGCCGGAGAATTTGGCAGCCGGCGGGGGCGGGATTCACGCTGCCCCCCCCCCCCCCCCCGCCCCCCCCGGCGATTCTACGACCCAGCGGAGGGTCGGAGAATCCCACCCCTGGTGACTGCAGGTGGCTGACAACTGTGGTTTACTGCCATGAAGTGAATATAGGCTCGATGGTGGAATGTAAATATTAAGTATAAGCTGACAGTATACTTGGGGGCCAGTTTAGCTCAGCTGGCTGAACAGCTGGTTTGTGATGTAGAGTAAGCCCAACAGTGCAGATTCAATTCCCGTACTGGCTTAGGTTATTTTTGAAGGCCTGTCTTTTCAACCTTGCTCCTCACCTGAGGTGTGGTGATGCTCAGGTTCTATCACCACCAGTCAACTCTCCCCCTCAAAGGGGAAAGCAGCCTGTGGTCATCTGTGACTAAGGCAGCTACTTTACTTCAGACATTGAATGTGGAACATTTTTTACATCCACCATTTTAAACTAGAAACAATACAAAAACTTGAGTTTAAATAACTAATAGTCCAATATTGTATCAATCACTGTGTGATGCTCGATCAATAACCCCAGAAGCGAGATTGGAGACAATCAAAGGCTTTATTACACTAGATGTTTCCCTCAGCAGCGCAGGTACAGAAGGCAGCTGCTGGGGTGACACGGGCTCTTATACTCCACCTTACTGGGCGGAACGAGCAGGTAGGCTTAACCAATGAAAACAGTACCTCCTACACCAATGGTCTTACAGCATTACAGGGTACCGTTAAACCTCTAATACCGACTACCACACTGTGTGTCCTGTCAAAGGGAAATTTTCCGGATTGAAATATTGGAAAAATGGGAATTTACAGTATGGAATGACATTTGAAAGAGGGAATTGGCAGATAAACTGGCCCCAATCTTATGTGTTGTGGTATATAAGTCATGGTGTACACACGCACACACACCAGTCAGTGGTGAAGCCTCACACACACACCAGTCAGTGGTGAAGCCTCACACACACACACCACTCAGTAGTGAAGCCTCTCACACACCAGTCAGTGGTGAAGCCTCACACACACCAGTCTGTGGTGAAGCCTCACACATACCAGTCAGTGGTGAAGCCTCTCACACACCAGTCTGTGGTGAAGCCTCACACACACCAGTCAGTGATGAAGCCTCACACATACCAGTCAGTGGTGAAGCCTCACACACACCACTCAGTAGTGAAGCCTCTCACACACCAGTCAGTGGTGAAGCCTCACACACACCAGTCTGTGGTGAAGCCTCACACACACCACTCAGTAGTGAAGCCTCTCACACACCAGTCAGTGGTGAAGCCTCACACACACCAGTCTGTGGTGAAGCCTCACACACACACCCACCAGTTAGTGGTGAAGCCTCTCACACACCAGTCAGTGGTGAAGCCAACACACACACCAGTGATGCACTATCAATTACGATGAGACGAGAGTAGAGAGTAATCGAGGCTTTATTACGCAGAGATGTGGAGCCTCCCGCAGCTGCTGCCGAAATGGCTGCAGCTTAGAGAGCGCACACATTTATACTCCGCCTACTGGGCGGAGCCAGCAGGCAGGGATCTACCCCCGTACCTGTACTACTGGGGCCTTACCGTAATACCCTCGTATGCAGTATGTACAATACAACAGTGGTGACTACCACAATCACCCCCTGTTAAAAAAAGAGTCCAGCTGGGGTGGTGGAAAACTATTTACATACAGGTTGTTTAAAATTTAAGAACGGTTACAAATTTAGACCATCGGGCGCCTTGATCCGTCATTGCGAGCGCCGCAGTTCTGGTGACGATTCAGGCGTTGGTTCGGTCGTCGGTGATTCCGGGAGCGGGTCAACCTAATCTTCATCCCCGGGTGGGACCAAGGGGAGGACGGACCGTCCTGGAGCGGGGGCTGTGGTGGGGTGCGCCGGGGGGAGGGAGGTGGCGTCGGGAGGGGGGGGGGGGGTGGAGGGGAGGGGGGAGGACCCAGCTGGCGCCAGGTCCCTGAGGGAGACTGTGTCTTGGCGGCCGTCGGGGTATGCTACGTAGGCGTACTGCGGGTTCACGTGGAGTCGCTGTACCCTCTCAACCACGGGTCTGCCTTGTGGGGCCGCACGTGCTTGCGGAGGCGAACAGGTCCTGGAGCTGCCAGCCATGTTGGGAGCGAAACCCCGGAGGTGGACTTCCTGGGGAAGGCAAAGAGACGTTCATGGGGAGTTTCGTTAGTCGCAGTGCACAGGAGCGACCGAATGGAGTGAAGGGCGTCGGGGAGGACCTCCTGCCAGTGGGAGGCTGGGAGATTTCTGGACCGTAGGGCCAGCTGGACGGCCTTCCAGACCGTCCCATTCTCCTGCTCCACCTGCCCGTTTCCCCGGGGGTTGTAGCTGGTCATCCTGCTTGAGCAGGTACTGGCGCAGCTCATCGCTCATAAATGAGGATCCCCGGTCGCTGTGGATGTAGGCGGGGAAACCGAACAGAGCGAAGATGGTGTTGAGGGCTTAGATGACGGTGGCAGACGTCATATCGGGGCATGGGGTGACGAAGGGGAATCTTAAATATTCGTCGACCACATTAAGAAAGTACGTGTTGCGGGCGGTGGAGCGGAGGGGCTCTTTGAAGTCCATGCTGAGGCGTTCAAAGGGGCGCGCATTGTCTGGCCGGTAGAAGTGCGGTTTACACTCCGCGCAGACCTGGCAGTCTCTGCTGATAGCCCTGACTGCCACGATGGAGTAGGGCAGATTGCGGGCCTTTATGTAGTGATAAAAGCGGGTGACCCCTTGGTGACAGAGATCATCGTGCAGGGTCCGGAGTCGGTCCACTTGTGCGCTGGCACACGTACCTCGGGATAGGGCATCGGGGGGCTCGTTGAGCTTACCGGGGAGATACAAAATCTCGTAATTGTAGGTGGAGACCTCGAGCCTCCACCTCAAGATCTTATCATTTTGATCTTACCGTTGGTCAGTGAGGAGAGTGAATCTCCTGCCGGCCAGGCAATGCCTCCAATGCCGCACAGCTTCAACGATAGCTTGGGCCTCCTTTTCGACAGAGTGCCGAATTTCGGAGGCATGGAGGGTGCGGGAAAAGAATGCCATGGGCCTGCCGGCCTGGTTGAGGGTGGCAGCCAGAGCGACGTCTGATGCATCGCTCTCGACTTGGAAAGGGAGCATCTCGTCGACTGCGTGCATCACGGCCATGGCGCTATCTGCCTTGATACGGTTGAAGGCCTTGTGAGCCTCGGCCGTCAGGGGAAAAACTGTGGAGTGGATGAGTGGGCGGGCCTTGTCCGCATAGTTAGGGACCCACTGGGCGTAGTACGAGAAGAACCCCAGGCATCGTTTGAGGGCCTTGGGGCAGTGGGGGAAGGGGGAGTTCCATGAGGGGGTGCATGCGATCGGGGTTGGGCCCTAGAACTCCGTTCTGAACCACATAGCCGAGGATGGCTAATCGGTTCATGCTGAACACGCACTTCTCCTTGTTGTTGGTTAGGTTGAGGAGTTTGGCGGTGTGGAGGAATTTGGAAAGGTTAGTGTTGTGGTCCTGCTGGTCGTGGCCGCAGATGGTGACGTTATCCAGGTACGGGAAAGTGGCCCGCAGTCCGTACCGGTCAACCATTCGGTCCATCTCCCGTTGGAAGACCGAGACCCCGTTAGTGACGCCGAAGGGAACCCGAAGGAAGTGGTAAAGGCGGCCGTCCGCTTCAAACGCGGTGTACTGGCGGTCCGCCTTGCGAATGGGGAGCTGGTGGTAGGCAGATTTCAGGTCCACTGTCGAGAAAACCCGGTACTGTGCAATCTGATTGACCATATCTGATATGCGTGGGAGGGGGTACGCGTCGAGCTGCGTGTACCGATTGATGGTCTGACTGTGGTCAATGACCATCCTGTTTTTCTCCCCAGTTTTCATCACTACCACTTGGGCTCTCCAGGGGCTGTTGCTGGCCTCGATAATACCTTCCCGCAGCAGCCGCTGGACCTCAAGACCCGATGAAGGTCTTGTCCTGGGCACTGTACCTTCTGCTCCTGGTGGCGACGGGTTTGCAATCCGGGGTGAGGTTCGCAAACGGGGAAGGTGGATCGACGTAGAGCCGGAAGCCGCTGAACTCTACGCCCTGGATGGTGAGGGTGGTGGTGCAATACCCCCGTATCACCACGGAGTGGGATCCGGAGGCCAGGGAGATCCTGTGGTTGATGGGGTGTACCGTGAGGGAGCAGCGCCTTACCGTATTGGGGTGGATGAAGCTCTCAGTGCTCCCGGAGTCCAGAATGCAGGATATCTTGTGCCCGTCGACATTCACTGTCGTCGACGCGGTCGCGAGGTTGTGCGGTCGGCACTGGTCGATCATGATGGAGGCCAGACGTGGCTGGTTGGCGGCGGTTGCAGGCGATGAGCGGCCCGATGAGGTGCCCGACGAGCAGGGGTCCTGAGGCGGGGAAGATGGCAACGCCCATGGGCCGCACTTGAGCTGAGGCAGGCAAGATGGCGGCGCCCACGGGCCGCCGTGTTGAGACGAGCAAGATGGCGGCACCCACGGGACGTACGTGTTGTGAGGGGAGCAAGATGGCGGCGCCCACGGGTCGCACGATGTCTGAGGCGAGGAAGATGGCAGCGCCCGCGGGTCATACATAGAGGGTGCCGGGACAATAGTGGTGACCGAGCGGGCCTGGCACACATCAGCGAAATGTCCCTTCTTCCCCCAGGCCTTGCAGAGCGCGCTCCGTGCCGGGCAGCGCTGTCGGGGGTGTTTTGAGTGTACGCAGAAGTAGCACTTGGGTCCCCCGGGGTTGGTTGGCTGACGCGTGTCTCAGGCCTGGGGGAGGTCGCTGATGGGGCCCAGGGTGGGGTGTCCGTTGGCGGGGTCCACGATGCCCAGGAGGGGTGGGCCGTGCGGTGGGGGTATACGCCTGTACATTGCGTGAGGCGACTGTGAGCGAGAGCGCTAGTTTCTTGGTCGCTGCGAGGTCGAGGGTAGCCCCTTCTACCCCCGTGGGCAGCACGGTAGCATGGTGGTTAGCACAATTGCTTCACAGCTCCAGGGTCCCAGGTTCGATTCCGGCTTGGGTCACTGTCTGTGCGGAGTCTGCACATCCTCCCCGTGTGTGCGTGGGTTTCCTCCGGGTGCTCCGGTTTCCTCCCACTGTCCAAAGATGGGCAGGTGAGGTGGATTGGCCATGATAAATTGCCTGTAGTGTCCAAAATTACCCTTCGTGTTGTGTGGGGTTACTGGGTTCTGGGGATAAGGTGTGGAGGTGTTGACCTTGGGTAGGGTGCTCTTTCCAAGACCCGGTGCAGACTCGATGGGCCGAAGGCCTCCTTCTGCACTGTATAATCTATAATCTAAGAGGCGCTGGCGGATGTAGGCCGACCCTATGCCCATAACGAACGCGTCTCTAAGTAGCAGGACAGAATGTTCAGCAGCCGAAACGGTCTGGCAATCACAGTCTCTCACCATGACGTGCAGGGCACGCCAGAAATCTTCCACAGACTCATCGGGGAGTTGATGCCACGTGGACAGGAGATGCCTGGCGTAGATTTTGTTAGTCTGCTGAGTGTAGTTCTCCTTCAGTAGCGCCATGGCCTCAGCGTAGGTCGGTGCATCCCGGATGAGGGGAAAGATATCGGACCTCAGCTGCGTGTAAAGGATCTGGAGCTTCTGTGCCTCTGAGGGTGGGTCTGTCGCAGATTCAATGTATGCTTCAAAGCAAGCCAGCCAATGTGCGAAGGCCGACTTGGCATTGTCTGCTTGAGGGTGCAGCTGCAGGCGATCAGGCTTGATGCGGAGATCCATCGTTGTAAAATCTCTGCGTAATAAATTGATGCACTATCAATTACGACTGGACAAGAGTAGAGTAATCAAGGCTATATTAAGCAGAGATGTGGAGCCTCCCGCAGCTACTGCCGAAATGGCTGCAGCTCAGAGAGGCCACATATTTAGAACATAGAACATGGAACATTACAGGGCAGTGCAGGCCCATCGGCCCTCGATGTTGCGCCGACCTGTGAAACCACTCTAAAGCTCATCTACACTATTCCCTTATCGTCCATATGTCTATCCAATGACCATTTGAATGCCCATACTGCGAGCCATATTTATACCCCGCCCAGTCCAGCAGGCAGGGATCTACCCCCATCCCTGTAGTACAGGGGCCTTACCGTAATACCCTTGTATGCAGTATATACAATGCAACAGTGGTGACTACCACAACCAGTCAGTGGTGAAGCCTCACACACACAGACACCAGTCAGTGGTGAAGCCTCATACACACACACACCATTCAGTGGTGAAGCCTCACACACACACACACACACACACACGAGTTAGTGGTGAAGCCTCACACACTGTAGCGCAACAATTACTCACTCAAGTCGTGAAGTGATGAAGTCAATCGAGGCTTTATTAAGCAAGACTTGTTCCCCAGCAGCTCAGTTACAGAATGCGGCTGCTGGAAGAACTCGAGCTCTTATACTCCGCCTTCTGGGCGGAGCCAGCACGCGGCAGATCCGTCGGGGCACGGAATGGCGATGGGGAAACGGGAGTACTCATCCACCACGTTCAGGAAGTATGCGTTGCGGTCGGTGGAGGGGGGGGGGCCTTTGAAATCCAAACTGAGGCGTTCAAAGGGACGGGAAGCCTTTATCAGGTGCGCTCTATCTGGCCTGAAAAAGTGCGGCTTGCACTCTGCGCAGACTTGGCAGTTCCTGGTGACTGTACGGACCTCCTCCACAGAGCAGGGGAGGTTGCGGGACTTCACAAAATGGTAGAATCGAGTGACCCGCGGGTGGCAGAGGTCCTCGTGGAGGGCTTGGAGGCATTCTACCGGGATAAGGCATCGGACGGCTCGTTCAGCTTTCCGGGACGATACAAGATCTCATAGTTATAGGTGGAGAGCTCAATCCTCCACCTCAAGCTCTTGTCATTCTTGATTTTGCCCCGCTGTGCATTATCGAACATAAAGGCTACCGACCGTTGGTCAGTGAGGAGAGTGAATCTCCTGCCGGCCAGGTAATGCCTCCAATGTCGCACAGCTTCCACTATGGCTTGGGCTTCCTTTTCCATTGAAGAGTGGCGGATTTCTGAGGCGCGGAGGGTCCGGGAGAAAAAGGCCACGGGTCTGCCCGCTTGGTTGAGAGTGACCGCCAGAGCTACATCGGATGCGTCGCTCTCGACCTGGAAGGGGGGGGGACTCGTCGATTGCATGCATCGTGGCCTTTGCGATATCCGCTTTGATGCGGCTGAAGGCCTGGCGGGCCTCTGTCGTCAGAGGGAAGGTAGTGGACTGGATTAACGGGCGGGCCTTGTCTGCGTATTGGGGAACCCACTGGGCGTAATACGAAAAGAAGCCCAGGCAGCGTTTCAGGGCTTTGGAGCAGTGGGGGAGGGGAAATTCCATAAGGGGGCGCATGCGTTCGGGGTTGGGGCCTATCACTCCATTGCGCACTACGTATCCCAGGATGGCCAGATGGTTGGTGCCTAAAACACATTTTTCCTCGTTATAGGTGAGGTTCATGGCGCTAGCTCTCTGGAGGAATTTGCGGAGGTTGGCGTCGTGGTCCTGCTGGTCATGGCCGCAGATGGTTGCGTTGTCGAGGTATGGGAACGTGGCCCGCAAACCGTGCTGGTCAACCATTCCGTCCATCTCCCGTTGGAAGACCGAGACTCCGTTCGTGACGCCAAATGGGACCCTTAAAAAATGGTAGAGCCGCCCGTCTGCCTCGAAGGCCGTGTACTTGCGGTCGCTCGGGCGGATGGGGAGCTGGTGGTATGTGGACTTGAGGTCCACGGTGGAAAAGACCTTGTACTGTGCAATCCGATTGACCATGTCGGATATGCGGGGGAGAGGGTACGCATCTAGCTGCGTGTACCTACTGATGGTCTGACTATCGTCTACGACCATCCTCTGCTTCTCCCCGGTCTTCACAACTACCACCTGGGCTCTCCAGGGACTATTGCTGGCCTGGATTATGCCTTCCTTCAGCAGCCGCTGGACTTCGGACCGGATAAACGTCCGATCCTGGGCTCTATATCGTCTACTCCTAGTGGCGACGGGTTTGCAATCCGGGGTGAGGTTCGCAAACAAAGAAGGCGGTTCAACCTTGGGGGTTGCGAGGCTGCAGATAGTGAGTGGGGGTATTGGGCCGCCGAATTGGAACGTTAGGCTCTGGAGGTTACACTGGAAATCTAACCCCAATAGAGTGGGAGCGCAGAGTTGGGGGAGGACGTAAAGCCTATAATTTTTAAACTCCCTCCCTTGCACCGTTAGGTTCGTGATACAGAACCCTTTGATCTCCACGGAATGGGATCCCGCTGCCAGGAAAATCTTTTGGGTGCTCGGACGAATGGAAAGAAAACAGCGTCTTACCGTATCCGGGTGGATAAAACTTTCCGTGCACCCAGAGTCGATCAAGCATGGCGTCTCGTACCCGTTGATCAGCACCGTTGTTGTTGTCGTTTGGAGGTCCAGGGCCGCGATTGGTCCAGGGTCACCGAAGCCAGTCGTGGGTGTAGCATCGCAGCGTTTTTTTCAGACCCCGTGGAGCCGTCTATGCTGGGGTCCTTGGCTATCAGCCAAGATGGCGGCGTCCATGGATTGCACGCGGTCGGGTGTGGACAAAATGGCCGCCCCCATGAATCGCACGTGGCCGGGGGGTCACAAGATGGCGGCGTCCATCCTCCCCCCGTGGTGTCCGGGACCCAAAATGGCTCGCGGGCCGCACATGGATCGTTGGGGGGGGGGTTGAGTCTGCTGTCCCCGTTCTCCCCCGGGGATTGCGGAGACCCCCCTGGACTGGCACACAGCTGCGTAATGCCCTTTTTTGCCGCAGCTTTTACAAATAGCTGAGCAGGCCGGGCAGCACTGCCGGGGGTGTTTCGCCTGCCCACAAAAATAGCAGCGGGCCCCACCGGGATGGTCTGGTGCTCTAGCCTTGCAGGTGGGGGGTGCCGGGGGGGTCGGTCGCAACGGGGGTCCACGGAGCCCAAGGGGCTGCCGCGCGGTCGGGGCCGTAGGCGCGGGCATTTTGGGAGGCCACGTCGAAGGAGGCCGCAAGGGCCCCGTGCCTCTGTGAGTCCTAACGAGTCTCTCTCTAACAGTCTTTGGCGAATTTGAGAAGAGGTCATACCTGCCACAAACGTAACTCTGATTAGTAGCTCCGTGTGCTCGATCGCGCTCACCGACGGGCAGTTGCAGTTCCTTCCCAAAATCAACAGTGCGCTGTAGAACTCGTCGAGCGATTCTCCGGTGATTTGCCGTCTCGTCGCGAGTTGGTGGCGTGCGTAGACCTGGTTTATGGGCCGAATGTAGACTCCTTTCAGCATGGCGAGCGCCGTCAGGAAATCCTCCGAGTCTTCGATGAGCGTGTAGATCTCCGGGCTCACCCTGGAATGCAGGACCTGCATTTTCTGATCTTCCGTGGTCCGGCCGGGGGCCGTTCGAAGGTAACCTTCGAACCATGCTAGCCAGTGTTTAAACACGGCCGCCGAGTTTGCTGCATGGGGGCTGATTCGCAGACACACCGGGGCGATCCAGAGCTCCATTGTCTTTTTAAGCTTGCTTAATAAATTGTAGCGCAACAATTACTCACTCAAGTCGAGAAGTGATGAAGTCAATCGAGGCTTTATTAAGCAAGACTTGTTCCCCAGCAGCTCAGTTACAGAATGAGGCTGCTGGGAGAACTCGAGCTCTTATACTCCGCCTTCTGGGCGGAGCCAGCAGGCGACAGATCCAACCAGGACCCGGGACCCGTCAGCCAATAGCCTCTCGGCTTCACAGGTACCGTATTACCCCTAATACATGCCACCACACACACGCACACACCAGTCAGTGGTGAAGCCTCACACACACACACACACACCAGTCAGTGGTGAAGCCTCACACACACATTTCTCAGTGAAGCCTCACACACACACACACATGTACCAGTCAGTGGTGAACCCTCTCTCACACACACACACACAAGTCAGTGGTTTAGCCTCAAACACACACGCAGCAGTCAATGGTGAAGTTTCACACAGACATACACACACAAGTCAGTGGTGAAGCGTCAGTGGGCAGCACGGTAGCATTGTGGATAGCACAATTGCTCACAGCTCCAGGGTCCCAGGTTCGATTCCCGGCTTGGGTCACTGTGCGGAGTCTTCACATCCTCCCCGTGTCTACGTGGGTTTCCTCCGGGTGCTCCGGTTTCCTCCCACAGTCCAAAGATGTGCAGGTTCGGTGGTTTGGCCATGATAAATTGCCCTTAGTGTCCAAAATTGCCCTTAATGTTGGGTGGGGTTACTGGGTTATGGGGATGGGGTGGAGGTGTGGACCTTGGGTAGGGTGTTCTTTCCAAGAGCTGGTGCAGACTCGATGGGCCGAATGGCCTCCTTCTGCACTGTAAATTCTATGCAAAAAAAAAGTAACACACCCACACCAGTCAGTGGTGAAGCTTTGCACACACACACACACACAATAGTCAGTGGTGAAACCTCACACACACATCAGTCAGTGGTGAAGTCTCACACACACCATCAGTGGTGAAACCTCACACACACATCAGTCAGTGGTGAAGTCTCACACACACCATCAGTGGTGAAGCCTCACACAAATACACTAGTCAGTGATGAAGTCTCACACACACACACCCATCAGTCAGCGGTGAATCCTCACACACACACATCAGTCAGCGGTGAATCCTCACACACACACATCAGTCAGCGGTGAATCCTCACACACACACATCAGTCAGCGGTGAATCCTCACACACACACATCAGTCAGTGGTGAAGCCTCACACACACACATCAGTCAGCGGTGAATCCTCACACACACACACCAGTCAGTGGTGAAGCCTCTCACACACACCAGTCAGTGGTGAAGCCTCTCACACACACACCAGTCAGTGGTGAATCCTCACACACACACACCAGTCAGTGGTGAAGCCTCTCACACACACACCAGTCAGTGGTGAAGCCACACACACACCAGTCAGTGGTGAAGCCTCACACACACACACACCAGTCAGTGGTGAATCCTCACACACACACCAGTCAGTGGTGAAGCCTCACACACACACACACCAGTCAGTGGTGAACCCTCTCTCACACACACACACCAGTCAGTGGTGAAGCCTCACACACAGACACACACACCAGTCAGTGGTGAAGTCTCTCACAAACACCCCTCCCAGTCGATGATGAAGTCTCACACACACACCAGTCAGTGGTGACGCCACACACACAAACATCAGTCAGTTGTGAAGCCTCACACACACACCAGTCAGTGCTGAAGTCTCTCACACACACACACCAGTCAGTGGTGAAGCCATACACACACACAACAGTCATTGGTGAAGCCTCTCACACACACACCAGTCAGAGGTGAAGCCTCACACACACACACACCAGTCAGTGGTGAAGCCTCTCACACACACACCAGTCAGTGGTGAATCCTCACACACACACCAGTCAGTGGTGATGCCTCACACACAGACACACACCAGTCAGTGAAGTCTCTCACAAACACCCCCCCAGTCAATGATGAAGCCTCACACACACACCAGTCAGTGGTGAAACCTCACACACATATACACACATACATACACACCAGTCAGCGGGAAGCTTCTCACACACACACACACCAGTCAGCGGGAAGCTTCTCACACACACACCATCAGTGGTGAAGTCGCTCACACGCACAAACACCAATCAGTGATGAAGCCTCACATACATGCACACACCAGTCAGTGGTGAAGCCTCATACACACACACAAGTCAGTGGTGAAGTCGTTCACACGCACACACACCAATCAGTGGTGAAGCCTCACACACACACACCATCAGAGGTGAAAGCTCACACACACACACCATCAGTCAGTGGTGAAGCCTCACACACACGCGCCATCATCAGGAAGATGCTCACACACACACCAGTCAGTGGGAAGGCCTTGCGCAGACAGCAAGCGGCTCCTGAGTAAAGCAGGGGCAGTGAACCACTATGGTCCGTTCTATGTTTGAGGTACTGCTGGAAAAGTAATTTCCAGAAATTTTACAAAAACCTCCCAGACAATTCAACCTGAAATCACTGTAGTGAAGAGCCCATTTAATGAGCAGCAAACTGAGAAGCTCACTAATCCCTATGAACTAAGGGAGCAGGTACATGGGAAACTTTGAATGGGACAAAATCAGCTCCCCTTGTCACATGAAATCCTTGGTGTGAGGTGCAGAGTTTACAACAGCATTTAACACTGTTTCGCAATATTACTCACCCTGAGTTTTTATACAGATTAAGAAATAGTACAGGATATAAAGTGAAGGAAATTGCCACACATTATTTTTTAATTACAGGAATTGAACCCCATTCCCACACAATATAGGATTTAAGGAGCAGCAGGACCAGAATAATAATTTGAATTTACAGGGAATGAGGCAGGACTGGGGCTCATTTAACGGCTACACAGAGGCCGTGCATTCTTTAATAAATGTATTCACCGTCAGTCAATGAATATTTTAAAAAAAATTTAGAGTAACAAATTAATTTTTTCAATGAAGGGGCAATTTAGGGTGGCTAATCCACCTGCCCTGCACATCTTTGTGTTGTGGGGGTGAGATCCACGCAGACGCGGGGAGAACGTGCAAACTCCACACGGACAGTGACCCAGGGCCGGGATCGAATCCGTGTCCCCGACGCCGTGAGGCAGCAGTGCTAACCACTGCACCACCGTGCCACCCCAATTCAATGAATGTGTGACGAGTTGGAGAATCTGTGCCGTTAATTTCCTGAAATCTTTTCTTGTTTTCTCTGATGTTCCAGGAAACAAAAATTAGATCTTGGTTTTGAATTGGTTTGTTACCCACTCTCTTTGTATAGATTGGGTTACAATAATCTGGGAGACCAAGGAATAAAACTACTGTCTGCGGCTCTGAGGAATCCGGACTGTAAAATACAGAAGCTGGAGTAAGTACCAAATTGTGCGAGATTATGTTTATAATAACTGGGTCTGGCCTGCATATTATTATTTGTATCAGTAATAGTGTTATTAGTATTGACTGGGGATTCACTATCATTCCAGCTATTTTTTTCCCTTTCTCCATTTTAATCTTTGTATCTGATCCTCAGGCTCTATAATAACGCTCTCACACATTGCTGCACTGGGGATCTCGCCTGTGCTCTCAGCACAAATCAGTCACTGACGGATCTGAACCTGGGTAATAATAAACTGGGAGATTCAGGAGTGAAACAACTGTGTCTGGCTCTGGGGAATCCTGGCTGTAAAATACAAAAACTGGGGTAAGGAACAGATTGCGTGAGATTATGTTTTTGATAACTCGCTGTTAGGCATCATATATTATTAATTTGAGTAATAATGTTTTTAATAAACACGACAGTATTGGTAACAAAGTTATCAAATCTACAAGGATGGATGTGTGAATTTCTGATATATTGTATTATAGGTATCTGAGCAGTAAGGGTTAAAAGCCCGGGTTAGTGTGTGTATAACTGTTGCAGTAGCGTTTTAAACAATCCTGGTTTGCAAGGCAGCCAGGCTTTGTTACTACAAGAGGTGCAATTGAAGCATTGTAACAGTTTGGGGTAATGGACTTTTGTTTATATTAAGAGTGTTCCATGGGGAGGAGATGATTAGAGACATTGTGTTCAGTCTCGTAAAATGATGTAGTTAATGGGAGGAGCCAAGGGTTGAAGCAGTCAGTGTTGAGGTTTTCAGAGTTAGTTTTTGGCTGGAAGGTGAGGAGAGAAGGTTAATGAAGGAAACATCCAGAGATTCTGAATTATTCTGACAGGGTGTCAGGTCTCTTTCTTTCAAGCAGTCTCAAAAGATCTCTCTGTCTAAAAGTGAATTATCTAAGACCTCACCTTACAGCAAGTATTCCTGAGTCTGCTAACTATAGTTAAAATCGATTTTGGCTAGAGATGGGTATTGTTTTAGTGGAAATGAAGAAAGCAGTAAAGGGTTATAGGGCGCGATCTTCCAGCGTTGTTACACTCGCTCACAAGCGAAACAAGGGCGGTAATTAGCAGGAGAGGCCAAAAACAGGAACCGCACCAGGCGGCAAACAGATTGCGATGCAACCAGCCCGCTCTCCTAGGGGAAATTGGAATCTCGCCTTGGTGACAAACCAATTATCACCACTTAAGCCCCATTTCCATACACTTAACCAGAGCCACCCCTCATCCAAAGGCCTCCCATCCTTCAGTGGCCTCCCCAGCAAGTGGTCATGCTGGAAGCCGATTAGTACTCCTTTTGAAAAACGTGAACCTGGCGGAAGGACTTCTGTGAGGAGCCGAGGAGGTGAGTAGCCATCGTTGCTCACAGGCAAAGAGCCCTGGGGTGCTGGGCTTGTTGCCCCAGTGCTCGGTGGGGGATGGGGGACCCTCGGCTCGGGATCCTCCACAGGGATGGGCCGCCATGGGAGGGTGGGGAGGCGCTGGGGGGGCAACCGCTCACTGCACCACCATGCCAACCCCTGGATTGTGTGGACCCGTTCCGCGGACAACCCTTGTCCCTACCTATATGCCCCAGGACCACCCATAACCTTCACCGACTGCCGAGGCCTCTGGCTACACGACCGAAAGCGATAGCCTCTAGGGAATTGGCAATCGTGGTTAAGTGAGCTCTTCACACCACCCAAGTGTATTTCCTTGGGGGGGCTGGCCATATAGCATGTGGGAGTCATTGCCTAGCATCCCATTCAGACCGCAATGCCTGTGCAGTGTGCCGGAACACTGCGGGAGGCAACACCACGGACACAGCAGCCAACATCCGAACACCCACGGGATGGGACACAGCTCTGGGGGACATGTCCACGGCCGGAGGGTGGGTGAGTGCCACGGGGAGGGGGGCAGCGTCTGGTTCGGTTGATGTTGTGAGCGTGTGTCCGGGGTACAGGGACTGGGGTCCAGTGAGGGGGCCCTGCTGTGGCCTGGAGTATGTGGGCAGGGCATTCTGCATAGGGGGTGGTGAGGATCAGTGGGGGAATGGAGGGTTCCGGGGTGGGAACCACTGCTGTCTGTCGTTCTAACACCCTCTCCCAGTGCCTTACAGATATTCAACGTTATGATCGGGATGATGGACGGAGAGGTTGCCCGAGTGGTGCTGGTGCTACATGATGCAGCCAGACGCCGGAGAAGGCGGCGGCAGCAGTGTCTGCAGATGCTCGAGGCAGCGGCCCATGTGCGGACCCCGCCCCACACCCTGAGGTCCCGGCCGCCCATCAGGGTAGGGAGGAACCCAGAGGAGGAGTCCAGCGACGGTCCAGGGTGTACAGGCGTCCCTGGTCATTGGAACAAATGACAGACAGCATGTGTTGCAGGAGGCTCCGCCTCAACAAGGAGAGGTTGTGACACCTGTGCCATGTCCTCATGGATTTGGCACCATGTGGAGGAGGAAGACACCTGCTCCCAGTGGCCGTCAAGGTCACTGCAGCCCTGAACCTTTATGCCACGGGATCATTCCAGGGCTCGAGTGGGGACCTGTGTGGTATCTCACAGGCCATAGCCCACAGCCCACAGGTGCAGCTGGCAGGCTACGAATGCCCTATATGCCCAGGCGGAAGACGACATCCACTTTGACATGGATCAGGCCCAACAGGATGCCTGGGCAGCAGGTTTCTCCACCATCGCCGGGATGCCCCAGGACCCGGGAGTCATAGATGCCACGCATGCTGTTCTGTGCCCACCGGGCCATCTGAGGGTTCCCTACATTAACCAAAAGGGGATCCACTCCCTCAACATACAACTCATCTGTGACCACCAGATGAAGATAATGCACATGTGTGCCTGCTTCCCAGGAAGTGTGGACGACAGCTACACCCTGGGGCGGTCGGTCATCCCTGCCCTTTTCGAGGAGCACCCCGGGATGGCCGGTTGGCTCTTAGGGGATAAGGGATAATTGCTGAGGACCTGGCTCATGATGCCAATACGGAGGCCGGAAACCGAAGCGGAGACCCAGCGCAATGAGGCCCATGCAGCCACCCAGGCTGTCATTGAGCGGTGCATCAGACTCCTCAAGATGCAGTTTCGATGTCACGACCGCTCTGGAGGTGCCCTCCAGTACACCGCCCGGTGGGTCGCCTGCTTTGTTGTGGTCTGCTGTGTCCTCCACAACCTGGCACAGCAGTGGGGCAACGCACTGGAGGTTGGTGACGAAGAAACTGTGGCCACCTCGGAGGAGGAGGACGCGGATGATAAGGAGGTGCTGGACCAGCACGGTCTGGTGGACGAGGCGGGGGAGGAACCTGAGGCCCAGCTGGAAGCTGCAGGATAAGCGGCAGCGGTGAGGGTCCGGCAAACCCAGAGGGCTAGGGAGGCCCTCATACCCGCCCGATTCACTTAGTACGTGGCCTGGTCCATCGACGCATCCGTACCACTCAACACCCCATTTTCCACCCTCCCAGGGTGTGTGTCACATCACTCCAGGGTGCTGGGACTGTGTCAGCTCTGTCCGTGGATCACTGGCGAGGGCAGGGGGTGATGATAACCCATAGAGGCTGGGCACTGGTGCTCCTTAGTCTAACCCCTGCCTGTCTGCTGAGTGCTCGCTCACACCTATCACCTGCACAGGGTGATGCATTGCGGAAGAAAGTGACAGAGTCATGCTACTGGTTGTGCACAAGGATGTTTATTGCTCTATATAGGTCCCCACTCTCCCGATGGTGCAGGCCCCTGACCCCCCCACCCCCCCACCCCCCCACGCACCCTACCTGCTCCATCCCCTCTCCCCCGGTGCCCTCAGTGATCCTCGTTGTGCTTGACCCTCCTAGCTCTACCACTATGTCTAGGTGTCTCCCCAAGATGCACATCTGAGGTGGAGGCAGCCAGCTGCTTACCACATCCTCTGACCTTCGATGCCCCTGGCAGGCGCCCTCTGGTGTCGGAGGGCCCCGCCTCACTTGTCAAGAGCACATGCACAGCCGTGTCGCCATGTCGAGACGCGGCCTCATCAGTCAGGTGTAACTTGGGAGAGGTGGTGGCCACCGCCGTCGCCCCATGGGATGGGTCTGGGTTCGTACTCAGTGCCCCCTCCTCCCGGTCGATGCCCGTATGGCCCTGCTGTTCACCTTTGGACTGACGGGAAGCTGGTTTGAGCCCTAGCTGCTCCTGCATAATCTGTCTCCGCCAGGGTTGGCGGATCCCCATGGCCCGCACCATTGTGTCGACGCCCTCTGGCGATGTTCCTCAGTGATTGGACCATGCTCTGCAGTGCCTCGGTAATGCCCACCTAAGACTTGGACAAACTCCTCGGTCATTCCCATGTGAGAGCGAGACATGTCTGGCAGAACCTCATCAAGGTCAGCCTGGTAGAACATAGAACATAGAACATTACAGCACAGTACAGGCCCTTCGGCCCTCGATGTTGCGCCGACCTGTGAAACCACTCTAAAGCTCATCTACACTAATCCTTTATCGTCCATATGTCTATCCAATGACCATTTGAATACCCTTAGTGTCCACTACTGTTGCAGGCAGGGCATTCCACACCCTTACTACTCTGAGTAAAGAACCTATCTCTGACATCTGTCTTTTCTCTATCTCCCCTCAATTTAAAGCTATGTCCCCTCGTGCTAGACATCACCATCCGAGGAAAAAGGCTCTCACTGTCCACCCTATCCAATCCTCTGATCATCTTGTATGCCTCAATTAAGTCACCTTTTAACCTTCTTCTCTCTAACGAAAACAGCCTCAAGTCCCTCAGCCTTTCCTCATAAGATCTTCCCTCCATACCAGGCAACATTCTGGTAAATCTCCTCTGCACCCTTTCCAATGCTTCCACATCATTCCTATAATGCGGCGACCAGAATTGCACGCAATACTCCAAATGCGGCCGCACCAGAGTTTTGTACAGCTGCAACATGACCTCATGGCTCCAAAACTCAATCCCTCTACCAATAAAAGCTAACACACCAAACGCCTTCTTAACAACCTTCTCAACTTGAGTGGCAACTTTCAGGGATCTATGTACATGGACACCGAGATCTCTCTGCTCATCCACACTGCCAAGAATCTTACCATTAGCCCAGTACTCTGTCTTCCTGTTATTCCTTCCAAAATGAATCACCTCACACTTTTCTGCATTAAACTCCATTTGCTACCTCTCAGCCCAGCGCTGCAGCTTATCTATGTCCCTCTGTAACTTGTAACATCCTTCCGCGCTGTCCACAACTCCACCGACTTTAGTGTCATCTGCAAATTTACTCACCCATCCTTCTACGCCCTCCTCCAGGTCATTTATAAAAATGACAAACAGCAGTGGCCCCAAAACAGATCCTTGTACACCACTAGTAACTGAACTCCAGTCTGAACACTTCCCATCCACCACCACCCTTTGTCTTCTTCCAGCTAGCCAATTTCTGATCCAAACTGCTAAATCTCCCTGAATCCCATGCTTCC
This sequence comes from Scyliorhinus torazame, assembly GCF_047496885.1. NCBI lineage: Eukaryota > Metazoa > Chordata > Chondrichthyes > Carcharhiniformes > Scyliorhinidae > Scyliorhinus > Scyliorhinus torazame. Next base: position 52,936,692 of record NC_092710.1, read on the forward strand.
GTATTTTCTGCAGTAGCCTACCATGGGGAACCTTATCAAACGCTTTACTGAAAACCATATACACCACATCAACTGCTTTACCCTCATCCACCTGTTTGGTCACCTTCTCAAAGAACTCAATAAGGTTTGTGAGGCACGATCTACCCTTCACGAAACCGTGTTGACTATGTCTAATCAGATTATTCCTTTCCAGATGATTATACACCCTATCTCTGATAAACCTTTCCAAGATTTTGCCCACAACAGAAGCAAGGCTCACTGGCCTATAGTTACCGGGGTTGTCTCTACTCCCCTTCTTGAACAAGGGGACAACATTTGCTATCCTCCTGTCTTCTGGCACTATTCCTGTTGACAAAGATGACTTAAAGATCAAAGCCAAAGGCATCGCAATCTCCTCCCTAGCTTCCCAGAGAATCCTAGGATAAATCCCATCCGGCCCAGGAGACTTATCTATTTTCACCCTTTCCAGAATTTTTAACACCTCCTCCTTATGAACCTCAAGTCCTTCTAGTCTAGTAGCCTGAATCTCAGTATTCTCCTCGACAACATTGTCTTTTTCCTGTGTGAATACTGACGAAAAATATTCATTTAGCACCTCTCCTCTCTCCTCGGACTCAAAGCACAACTTCCCACTACTGTCCTTGACTGGCCCTACTCTTACCCTAGTCATTCTTTTATTCCTGACATATCGATAGAAAGCTTTAGGGTTATCCTTGATCCGACCTGCCAAAGACTTCTCATGTCCCCTCCTGGCTCTTCTTAGCTCTCTCTTTAGGTCCTTCCTAGCTAACTTGTAACCCTCGAGCGCCCTTACTGAACCTTCATGTCTCATCTTTACATAAGCCTCCTTTTCCTCTTGACAAGTGTTTCAACTGCCTTAGTAAACCACGGTTCCCTTGCTCAACCACTTCCTCCCTGCCTGACAGGCACATACTTATCACGGACACGCAGTAGCTGTTCCTTGAACAAGCTCCACATTTCCATTGTGCCCATCCCCTGCAGTTTTCCTCTCCATCCGATGCATCCTAAGTCTTGCCTCATCGCATCATAATTGCCTTTCCCCCAGATATAACTCTTGCCCTGCGGTATATACCTATCCCTTTCCATCACTAAAGTAAACGTAATCGAATTGTGGTCACTATCACCAAAGTGCTCACCGACCTCTAAATCTAACACCTGTCCTGGTTCAGTACCCAGTACCAAATCCAATACGGCCTTGCCTCTCGTTGGCCTATCTACATACTGTGTCAGGAAACCCTCCTGCACACATTGGACAAAAAACAGACCCATCTAAAGTACTCGAACTATAGCGTTTCCAGTCAATATTTGGAAAGTTAAAGTCCCCCATAACAACTACCCTGTTGCTTTCGCTCCTATCCAGAATCATCTTTGCAATCCTTTCCTCTACATCTCTCAAACTTTTCGGAGGCCTATAGAAAACCCCTAACAGGGTGACCTCTCCTTTCCTGTTTCTAACCTCAGCCCATACTACCTCAATCGACGAGTCATCATCAAACGTCCTTTCTGCCACCGTAATACTGTCCTTGACTAACAATGCCACCCCTCCCCCTCTTTTACCACCTTCCCTGAGCTTACTGAAATATCTAAACCCCGGCACCTGCAACAGCCATTCCTGTCCCTGCTCTATCCATGTCTCCGAAATGGCCACAACATCGAAGTCCCAGGTACCAACCCATGCCGCAAGTTCACCCACCTTATTCCGGATGCTCCTGGCATTGAAGAAGACACACTTTAAACCACCTTCCTGCCTGCCGGTACACTCCTGCAACTTTAAAACCTTACTCATGACCTCACTACTCTCCACCTCCTGTACACTGGAGCTACAATTCAGGTTCCCAAGCCCCTGCTGAACTCGCTTAAACCCTCCTGAAGAGCATTAGCAAATTTCCCCCCCAGGATATTGGTACCCCTCTGGTCCAGGTGTAGACCATCCCGTTTGTAGAGGTCCCAACGACTCCAGAATGAGCCCCAATTATCCAGAAATCTGAAACCCTCCGTCCTGCACCATCCCTGGTACTGGGTGACATCCCCCAGCGAGGCAGACATACTGCCGAGACCCTCAGCCATGGCCGTCACTCACTGCGCAACCCCTTGGACACCTTCATTCATGGTGCCGTCGTCACGCACCAGGCTCTCCACTGCAGTCGCCACCCAGCAGTGTTAGTCTCGGTGTCACTCATTGCCGGCACCATTTCCTGCACCCGTAGCCTCTGGAGCTCCTCCAATCATCTATGGATCTGCTGGAGTGACATTGACATCTTCCTCTGAATGTCCTGGCCGTTCCCTATCATCTCCATCAGCTCTGGGTAACCTTGTTCCAGAGGCTCAGCATCAAGCTGGGATCAGCTGGGTCCAGCAGACCACCAACTGCAGTCTCGCCTGGGGGTTCCTGCCTCCACCAGATGTGCATCATCAGCAGTGTGGTGCTCACCAGATTGTGCCCCAGAAGCCTGTCTACTAAAATTTCCCACCGAGGTGTGTGTATCTGCGCTGGCGGAGGGTGGGGATGACAGCTGTGCCGCGACTACAACAGTTGCATCCTCGGAGCACTCTTCCAAGGTGTTCTCCTGGAGATCAGGAGAGAGTGCCGTACTGACCGACCGAGGTGTTCTCCTGGAGATCAGGAGAGAGTGCCGTACTGTCGGCTGCTGGACTTGCCGGAAAATGGACATGTGGTCAGTGTGAGGGATGGGTCGGTCAGTAAGGCAATCACTACTCATGTTCGACAGGTCCTTGGGTGGAGTCCGGTGGTTCCTCACCTTTGCTGCGTCCACTAGCCTCCACATTGGTGACCGCCCTGTCCTTGGCCACATCAGTCACCTCCAGGGCCCGCTCCTTGAAGGAGGTGAGGATTCTCAAGTCCAGTACTCCGCCTCCAGTCTGGACCCTCACCCGCTGATTATGGGAGAGCTTGTCCTGAGGAGACACCGAGAGGGCATCATTAGCCACATGCATGCTTTACAGTTGGGGGCGGGGGGGAGCATGAAGGGAGGTTTGGGATGGAGGGAGGGTTGAAGATGTGTGAGGGGTGAGTGCGGGAGGGGGAGGGGGGGATCGAGGGAGGGTTCGGGGTCGTCTGGGGGAATGCTCCTTTGGGGGGGTGGGTGGGGCATCGGTGTCTACTCACTCATGCTGCCCAGTGTAGGTCATTGACCTTCTTCTCACACTGGAGGCCAGTCCTTCTCATCACACTGCCCAAGTGACTGCTGCCGCTGCCTTGTGGCTCACCCTCTGGGGAACAGGGCATCCTTCCTGGCCTCCACCGCATCCAGGAACATCCCCAGGTCAGCATCCCCGAATCTTGGGGCTGGTTTCCTTGGGGCCATTGTTGTTAGCTGGCTGGGGTTGGCTGAGCAAGTGCAGCTTTAGTGCTGCGTGACCTCGTTAGTGGTGGGCTAGCGGGCGCGGTCCCGGTGAATCAGTAGGCAAACCGGCATTCGGGTCGAGAAACCCGTGAAGCCTCATTAAGTGGACTAATTAATGTTGAACAGTGTTGCCGGCCTCGCTGGGCTGAGCGCCGGGAAACCCGTGACAATTCCTACTCCTTAGCACACTGAGAGATTTTTCTGGAGAATCGCGCCCGTATACTCAATTGTATTGATAAGTATTGTTTAACTATTAATCGAAAGATATTTGTATTTATAAGGTTGAAGTTATTAACACTGTGTTAGGATTATTAATAACGGCGGCGCAGTGGTTAGCACCGCTGCCTCATGACGCCGAGGACCTGGGTTTGATCCCAGCCTCGGGTCACAATCCGTGTGGAGCTTGGACATTCTCAACGTATCTGCGTGGGTGTCACCCCCCACAACCCAAAAAGATGTGCAGGGTAGGCAAATTGGCCACGCTAAATTGACCCTTAATTGGGAAAAAATTGGGTCCTCTAAATTTATTTTTAAAATATAGATGGTATCCCTATCTGTGCATGGAATCAGTCCTGAAACAAAGTATCCTTTCCTCACAGTCTAAAAATATTGGGGACTCTGTCTGGTATCTGAGCAACTGTTGGGGTCTGGTCCTGGATCGTAATACTACCATTGTGTCAATAATAGTGTTATCAATAAATACTGCATTAGTCATAGTTTCAGTAATCATGTTGTGGATGATCACTAGGGCAGGGGCTGTTTAGCACAGGGCTAAATCGCTGGCTTTGAAAGCAGACCAAGGCAGGCCAGCAGCACCGTGCAATTCCCGTAACAGCCTCCCCGAATAGGCGCCAGAATGTGGCGACTAGGGGCTTTTCACAGTAACTTCATTTGAAGCCTACTTGTGACAATAAGCAATTTTCATTTCATTTTCATTTCATTTACTCGAATGTTTGGTAATTTGGACATTGAGTTCTCCCTCGGTGTACTCGAACAGGCGCCGGAATGTGGCTTTTCACAATAACTTCATTGCAGTGTTAATGTAAGCCTACTTGTGATGCCAATAAAGACTATTATTATAATTCCTGTTATTTCTCTCTCCAATCCCCAGACTGGGAGCTGTCGCTCTCACAAATTCTTGTGCTGAAAGTCTTGTCGATGCTCTCCGTACAAACCAGTCACTGACAGATCTGGACCTGAGTGTTAGTAATCTGGGAGATTCAGGAGTGATACTACTGTCTATGGCTCTGAGGAATCCAGATTGTAAAATACAGAAACTGAGGTAAATACAAGACTGTGCGATATTGTGTTCATAATAACTGAATATCTGCATTGTAATGTTATTAATAGTATCAGTCATGTTAGTAATAAACTCTGTGTATATACCCTGATTGCTGTTATTTCTCTCTCTGACCCCCAGCCTATGGAATGCAGGTCTCACAGATTCTTGTGTCGAGGATCTTGCCTCTGCTCTCAGTAAAAACCGGTCACTGAAAGATCTGAACCTGGGATCAAACTCATTCACAGACCAATGTGCTCTTGCTCTCCACCACCTCACACTGACCTGCAAGAGTCTGGAGCGGATCTTGTAAGTGTTTGTATTAATGTAATACATAAAACGGATCAAGTAATGTTTATGGTTAATATTTGTCATTCCTGTTATTTGCACTTATGGTCACTCTATTTCATTCCTATTAAATCTTTAATCTGTTTCAGGCTTCTGGAGAATCTGTTCAGTCCAACCACAAAGAGGCACCTGAAGGCACTGCGGGAATCCAGATCCAGACTGAGTGTAATAATGTGAATATTTTAATTTATAAACATCCCAGCTCTCATTCTCTGGACATTTTTCTCTGATTCCCTGTCTCTCCCCTTTAACCGGCCGGGCTCCAGGTTGAAATCTGTTTCCAGTTGGAGCTGAATGAGGGTCATCTCCCATTGTGACATCAGGGGCCCAGCAACAGGGTCACCAGACTCCGCCTCCCGGCCCCACAGCGCTGCTTCTGCAGGAGATCCGCGGCTGAATGATCCCCAATGGGGCACTGGGAAAATGTACAGACAGGAAGGACCCAAGGTGGAACTCAGTCTGGACTGCAGTGGGACACTGATAATTGCACTCTTTATTCCTGGGTTGTTACTCCATATCTGTGCCCAGTGGCCCTTCTGTCAAGGGAAGCAGTGGTGTTCAAGATGGGGACAAGGTCTTTACAAGTTGATAGATCCAACCATCCAATGGGGCCCACAGTTAAGTCTCTGGAGTCAGTCAGAGAGACTCCAGAGACAAAGTTCTAGAGGTTGGTGCACCAGGATGGATGACACACCGAAAGGAGAAGTGGGGAAAGTGTCAGTGGACATTCTGCTGTTTATGAGCTTTTGCAGTGTTTACTGACTCTAAATTATCCCTCTTTCTGACACCAACATAGGGACATGTCTGGTGTCACTGTGGAAATTAAACTTTAAGTAGATACTGTGGACACAATTTTTAAAACAAAACCAGTGGAGAATGCAAATCTTGCGATTGAAATTGCAGAGGGACCAGTGACTGGCCTTGTTCTTACCTGTAGTTCGTGTGGCTTTGTATAATGACCTACACTTGGAAATGTTCATGACTTTGTGACACTGAACCTCTATTGTTGCCTCCTGGGAAGGGAACTCAGAATTGTTCTCGTGCAAAGTTGAACTATATCTTAAACATGTAAAACGCAGGGCTTCTTACCCACTTAAAATTGGAAAATAGTTTGTGAGTGATTTTAGTCAGAAGACCTCTCAGCAGTGCCTTCCCAGATAAAACTGTGGATTATAATCATAATAATCTTTATTCGTGTCACAAGTAGACTTACATTAACACAGCAATGTAGTTACTGTGAAAATCCCCTGGTTTCCACACTCTGGCGCCTGTTTGGGTACACTGAGGGAGAATTCCGAATGTCCAAATCACCTAACGGCATGTGTTTCGGGACTTGTGGAGGAAACCAGCACCCATAGGAAACCAACGCAGACACGTGGAGAACATGCAGACTCTGCACAGTGATCAAGCCGGGAATCGAACCTGGGTCCCTGGCTCTGTGCAACAGTGTTAACTGTGCCACCGTGCCGCCCTACATTAAAAGCAGTTCCTCCAAGTAAAAGTGAGCCCGGTTACCAAAGCATCGCCATTTGAGAAAGGTGAGGGGGGGGGGGGGGGGAAATCTGATCAGTTTCTGATCGGAAATCAGTCAGTTAGCCTAAACATCTTTTAATCTGAATGACTAGATTCCAAAATTTGGGATTTGGTCAGGAAGCAGCTTGAAATTTTTCAGCTGATCAGATAGAACCAGCATCGATTTGTAAAGAATCGGCGGTGCCTGACTATCCGGTTTGATTTTCTTTTCAAGAGGTGTCTGAAGTAATGGACAAGGGAATGTTTCTGCATGTTCATCATAGAAGACATTTGTTACAAGATCCAAACATAGCACGGAGGGGCTGGGAAATAGTCCTTATCCAGTCCTCACATGGAGAGTTGTTGTGCCATGTGGGTCGGGAGTGCATGGTGCACGCATAATCTGTCATTTTATATTTCTTTGGGCTGGGGGTCAGGCCCAGTCTGCTTGTATAAATATTTAAATATGATGTGAAAATCATAATCATTGTCCCCAGCAGCATGCCATAATTGACATGAGTGCCAGACATTGGGTGGGGAAAGAGGACAGGAAGAAGTCCAAGTTCAGAAGAAAGAGAGGAAGAGAGAGAGGCTCCGAGCAGAAAAAGGACAGCGGTTGGCAAACGATAAGAAGTGATGGTTCTGATAATCATAATCTTTATAATTATCACAAGACTTACATACATTGCAATGAAGTTGCTGTGAAGCTCCCCTAGTCATCACAATTCAGCTTGTCCAATTCACTTAGCACGTATTTCGGAACTTGTGGGAGGAAACCAGAGCACCCGGAGGAAACCCACAGACACGGGAGAATGTGTCGACTCTGCACAGACAGTGACCCAAGCTGGAAATCGAACGTGGGACCCTGGTTCTACAAGCAAGAGTGCTAACCACTGTGCTACCCTGCCGTTCAAGGTAGAAGCCCAGGAGATTGAAGAAAGTAGCAGAAGGTTGGTGACTCTGTGCTGCAGAGCAGAGTTTGAAGCGATACTGTTCTGATCAGTTCAGCTAGGGTGCTAAAGTCATGCCTGTGAATTGGTGCTGGAATGCAGGTTTGGGAATCCAGGAGATCAGAGTCTCCAGAGGAGAAAATAAAACCCTACGAGCTGAGTAGCTATTGAAGCAACCCTATTCAGAGAGAATTCCAAATTTGATCTTCAAAGCTGGACACTGGAATCATTCTTGAGAGCGACAGAGTTTTAGTGAGATTAGTGACTGTGTTTACTGGAACGTCTGGATTGTTTGCTTAGAAATTCATGGGATTGGTTTTGGTCACGTCTGCTATTAAATGCATAATGTGGGTGTTAGACCACAGTTTGCCTGTTAATTCATATTTGCCTCATGTTAACCCTGAACATTGGAGTTCAAGATAGATGTTGTAAATTGTTGTATCTTTATGAACTTGTATAGTAAAGTTTAGATTGTTTGTTGAAAAACTTTGGAATCTTATAGCTTTATTCTCTTAGGAAATATCTTGAATCTAAAACTTTAATGTCTACTTGAAACAAAAATCAACTGAATCACACCAAGAACGTGCAGGTGGGGAGGGGCCTGGTCCAGTATCAAAGCATGTAATTGTCTGAAATTTTTGAAGGATACAAATCCAAAATGTGTATGGAAATGATTCTAATGTTAAGGTAAATCAATGGACAGGATCCTGAAAAGATCAACTGGAGCACAGGTTTTATATTTTGCCCATTTTCTTTCCCATAATGTGGAGTAAAATCCGACGGTTGTAAAATGTGCCTTATTCTCATTTTCCAGCAGGAAGTGTTAGATTAATATTGCTTTTATCTCTTTGATAATCATTATTGCTCCACTTCTACTTCAAAGATTTCCAGTTTTATTTTGGATTTCAATAAATTGCTTTTTAGATTCAATTTAATATCACATTTTATTTACAATGAACTTTAGAAAATACATTTCAGACTTTCATAGTGGGTCTAAACAACAATAATTTCCTTGAGCCTGTGATCAAACAAAAATTCGTAGTCCAGCCCTTGATTCTCTCAGTGATCTGAGCTGCTTTTGTCAATCTGAACTGAACTTGTTCCTCCATCAGCGGAGACAGAGATAAATAACTGAATAGACAACTAATTCATAGCCCAAATTGACAAAGCCATGTGTAACATTGCAAAGAAAAAGCAATGTTATATTTTCCTAATGAAACTCAATCTAAAGGGCTATAGGAAAACAGCAGACGGGGATCAAACTGATTTAAACTTCTGCCTTCTAATCAGTGCTGTCAGAACCTCATAGGTCGACATTCACGGACTCACATTCATGGATGGGTGTACAATATGAAGGCATGGTAGTAATCTCACTGAGTAGTAATCCAGAGGCCAAGAATTCAGATCCCACAATACAGTGGAACTTAAATTACATTAATTAATAAATCTGGAATGTAAAGATAGTCTCAGAAATGATGACCACAAAGCCATCCTTGATTGTCATAAAAAATCTGATTCACAAATGTCCTATTTGGAAGAAAAGCTGCCAATCTTACCCAGTCTGACCTCTAAGTGACTCCAGAACCTGATATCTAGTTGACTCTGATCTGTCATCTTGTGCTCCATGCAGAGTCCAAATGGACTGTGTATCTGCAAGTCCTCCTTACTAACATCCAGGGATTTGTGCTAAATTTGGAAGAACTGTCATTCAGGTAGTCAAATTAGCAGGGTCATATTCACCTTGGTCCACTCAAAGTGCGGGGGGGAAGGGGGAGGAAAGACAGAAAATCTCCATTGGTTGTTGTGATACCGAGCACAAAGCATGATAGTTGTGCTTGTTTGCGTCCAACTATCTAAGCTGCATGCATTTATTAGGGTAGTATCCTTATCAACCATGTTCAGGTGCATCATCAATGACCTTCCCTCCATCGCAGATCAGGAGCCTGAATTTTCACTGATGATTGCATTATGTTCAGTTCCATTCTCAACTCCTCAGAAACTGAAGCCCTCTGTGCCATTCTCAGCAGCACCTGGACAATATTCAGGTTTGGGCTGATAAGTAGCATTCATGCTAAACAAATGCCAGTCATCTCCAACCAAATAAAATCTAACCATCCCCCTTGACAGTTAACAACTTAACCATCACTGAAGTGTCCAAAATATGGATCCCGAGAGTCACCATAAACCAGAAAACGTAGCTGGACTAGTTTTATAAGTTCTATCGCTACAAGCGCTATTCAGAGGCTGGAAATTTTGTGGCGAGTAATTCATGTCCTGACTCCACAAAATCTTTCCTTGATCTACAAAGCATCATGCAGCAGTGCGATAGCACAGTCTCCACTCGTCTGGATGAGTGCCGATGTAGCAACATGTATGAACACAGTAGCCCATTTGATTGGCATCCAATGCTGCACTTCAAGAATTCATTTCCCCCACCCCCACCGCCGGCTCAAAGTGGCAGAGCAGCATTGTGTGATGTATACAAGCAACTCCCCGAGCTTTATTTGATAATACCTTCCAAATATGTGACCGCTACCACTGGGAGGCCAAGGGCAGCAAAACGCATAGGAACAACACCACCTGGAAGCTCCACTCCAAGTCACACAGGTAAAGTTGCCATCGTTCCTCATGACCATAGGCTGTTTTCCCCATTGAGGGGGAGAGTTGACTGTTGGTGATTTAACCTGAGGATCACCATGCCTCAGGCGATGGGCAAGGTTGAGAAGGCATTCATGTATAACCATGAGGGCCTTCATGTATAACCAAGTCACACAAGATCCTAATTCAGAACTATATTGCGTCCCTTCACTGCCACTGGATCTCATGTCTTGAACTCCCTTCTCACAGAATTTCTCACAGAAATTTGGGTGTATATACACCAGATGGACTTTTCAAGGAAGGCGGTTCTACACAATCTGAAAAATGAGATGAAATGAAAATGAAAATCGCTTATTGTCACAAGTAGGCTTCAAATGAAGTTACTGTGAAAAGCCCCTAGTCGCCACATTCCGGCGCCTGTTCGGGGAGGCTGTTACGGGAATTGAACCGTGCTGCTGGCCTGCCTTGGTCTGCTTTCAAAGCCAGCGATTTAGCCCTGTGCTAAACAGCCCCTAAATGGGTCAATCTAAATGGGAATTAACGAAGGGCCAATCTAAATGGGAACAAAGTCAACACAAATTAACTTGCCAGCAGTGCCCACAAGCCATGAAATCATTGATAGAGGTACAATGGCGCCAATGAGATGCTCCACCCGAAATTCAGTTCCACTGTCAGCAAAATTAACTGTACAATCGGTGTAATTAAAGGCAATGTTGATTTGATATCCAACGCAAGTTTAGATGTTGCTTTTGGTGGAGAGCAATATTACATGTGGCGGTATGTTTCATTTATTCATTGGATATGCAGCCAGTGTATTATGTTAACATTGTTCTGTGTAAATCAATAGGATCTGAATATCGCGCAAGAGGAATACACAGGCACTAGGTGCAACATATCATCCTATTGGCGAAGCACCGCAGAAGAATGTGTTGTTCATATTAATTCCTAACATTGTCCATAACAGGGTCGCTGTCCATAACACGATCGCTATATTTAGTAACTGAACACTAACAGCTGTACTCACTGAAACAGCTCCCTGTTTTTGCTGCTCATTAAGAGATGTCGCAAACCAGGAACACAATAGCCTGTGAATTTATTTCTGTCCAGGTAGAGTATTGTCAAATACGAAGATAAAAGCAAATTACTGCGGATCCTGGAATCTGAAACAAAAACAGAAAATGCTGGAAAATCTGGTCTGACAGCATCTGTAGAAAGAAAAAAGATTAGTTCACACTGAATGCCGACCTCAATGCAAGCAGGTGTCAGATTGCTGTCCTGCAAACTGATGGTAAATATTTCAATTCAGAATTTAGTCAAAAAAGTAGTAATGTTTTGCATCAGGAAGAAAATAATGAATACATAGATATAAAAAGGACTTGGGCCCTTCCGCTGCTTTTGTCATTCAACTTGACAAGGAATAATCTACCTTGGCTCCATCAACATGTGTTCATTCCTTAACCTGGGTGATAGCCTATCTCTATCTTTTTTATATAATCTTTATTGTCACAAGTAGGCTTACATTAACACTGCAATGAAGTTACTGTGAAACGCCCCTAGTCGCCACATTCCGGCGCCTGTTTGGGTGCACTGAGGGAGAATTCAATGTCCAATTCACCTAATCTAGAATGTACCAATCTCTATTTTAAATAGCCAATTGACCCCTAGTCTCAACAGCTTTTGTGGTTGACAATTCCCATATTTGCAATACTCTGGTGTGAAGACGTGTTTTCTGAAATCGCCACTGAATGAATGGATGACCTTTATCTTTACAATTATGTTATATACCAAAGGGACCCTGTGTAAAGAGCATAGGTTTTGGACAAATGACATAAGCGAAAGATGAGACGAGGAGTTTTTAAAATATATTTTATACAGCAAGTTGTTATGACCGAGGATTAACAGGCTGAAAGACTGTTGGAAGCAAATTCAATCTCAACTTTCAAGAGAATTGGGTAAACACCTGAAGGACAAACACTTGGGGAGAGGTGGGGAGACGGTCAAATTGAATAGGCACTCAAAAGAGCCAGTACCGTCTCAATTGGCCGAATGACCTCATTATGTGCAGCTTAATTCTATGACTTGATGAATAAAAATGTTGGTTTAAGGTAAAACATGGAACCAGACACACACTAAAAAGCAACTTTCCGACCAGTTTTATTCCACTAAAGTCAATGATGAATATAATCGGTGAGGTGGGAAACCAATGGTTGATTATAATCTACCATTACCCCAGGGCTAAAATTATTCCAGGCAGCACGGTAGCACAGTAGTTAGCACAGTTGCTTCACAACTCCAGGATCCCAGGTTCGATTCCCAGCTTGGGTCACTGTCTGTACAGAGTCTGCACGTTCTCCCCGTGTGGCGTAGGTTTGCTCCGGGTGCTCCGGTTTCCTCCCACAGTCCAAAGGTGTGCAGGTTAGGTGTATTGTCCATGCTAAATTGCCCTTAATTGTCCAAAAAGGTTGGGTGGAGTTACTGTGTTGCGGGGATGGGGTGGCGGTGTGGGCTTAAGTGGGGTGCTCTTTCCAAGGGTTGGTGCAGACTCGATGGGCCGAATGGCCTCTTTCTGCACTGTAAATTCTATGATTACATAAATTCCTGTCATTCTGATCTAGTTTCACAAGCTGTGCATTCAAGTACAAAGCATCATGGGTTATACATTTCTCTTCAACAGCAGTGCAAAATGAGCTCAATTTCCACACTTCTGAACTGTAACACAAATTTTGAGGTACCGTGTGTGGTACATATATGTCTGTTGGAAGTCTTGTTCAAAAATATTTATTGCCATCCCTCTACCCAGTTTGAATAATGATTGTGAGGCATGAGCGGCAGCATCACTGAGTCAAGGCAGAGTCAGCCTACAGGTCAATATACAGCATTCACATACAGGGTAAAAAGTTCCCAGATTAACTTTGTTGTCAGGCATATATTGTTCGGCATATATTGCTGGGATTAAATTAGGTCTGCTGCAACACAATATTGGTGATGTTAATTGTGTCGCCCGTTTGGTACTCCACCTGACAGCCAGTTCCACTCCCAAAGTGACTGAGCATCTTGTAGATTTATGAAGGCGATTCATGATCTATTGGAAGTTTGCTTAGAGTTTGCTGTGTGCGAGTGGAATTATATCCAAGATTTAATAGACTGCTGAGAACTATTGTAATATGTGACATGCAAACCATGTTCCTAAACTGTGGGCTCAAATCAGTGTCTTTTTAATGAATTTGCATGAAATCCCGCTAGTCTGTCAATTATCTGTAATTTCTTGTTTATAAAGGGAAAACTTTGCATTTGTACCAACTTCCACAGATGAAATTAGTGAACAGCATTGCTACGGTGCTGAGTCTGTGACTCCTTGCTCTATGTGAGGAATTGGCCTTACAGTGGGCGAGAGCCGTGAACTCTGTCAGTATTGACCGCATGTGTAGAGCTTGGCACAAAGCCAGATGAGAACCGTTAACTTAATGAAATATGACTGGAGATTGAATAAAGCTCCTTTCTGCAATGTCCATATGGGAATCAATGCACAAGTTGGTGGGGTCAGCTAACTCCGAATACGTTAGGAATTGAAGATCGATACTTCCTGAAATGCTGAAATGTGTGTTGTGTTTGTTGGAGGGGGCGTGGTCATACACCAGTTGAGTTAATGTAACTCAGGTTCACCAATGGGCCATCACCTATTTTGCATCCCACTGAAGATCGAACAGATTGGAACTATAGCCCAATCTGAAGAAGGAGACATTATCTATATTGGAAAGTATAAAATCCCAAGGGGATTTGACTGGGTGGCTACCAAGAAGATAATTGGCTCGGCATTTACTCAATTCAACAAGGGTCACAATATTTCATTCTTGACTCAGTAATTGCATCGTCAGATGTCCTTCGATTCCAAGATTGACCTCTATTCAGGTTAATGTTTTTCTGCCATGGTCCTCTATGTGACTGACTTGGCTCTCCTTGATCCGCAGATACTTGAAGAACATATTAGTTTATTTTTAATGTATTTCTCTGCTGCTGTTCTGCCTCAGCAGGAAGACATTGAGACCTAAAGCTTCAGGCAGATTGATGGACAATTTGTATTATTCTGAACAATTGGCATCAAGCTCCTGCCATTTATTGATCTCAATGCTGCCGAGCTTCAAAGAGAGAACTTCAGAGTTACTTTGAAGCATATCCTTCACCTCACCTGGGACATTGATTATTTGAGATTTCAGATAAGGACCTGGACAGTTTCCAACCATGTGCACAAGTTGCTTCATCCATTGAAATTGATTTTATCGGATGGAGGTTGTCTGAATTCGTGTCCAGTTTACCGTTTGACCATCTGATATCCTGGAGGTTTTGAATTTTAGTCTCAAGAACATCGACATCCGAGCTTTCAGCTGACTTGGCCTAAAATTCCCTTATCTATCACTGCCTCTTCCCTTTAAGATGACCATTTAAAACTTTGTCTTTGACCAAGCTTTTGTCGTAATAACTCTTTCCATGGGGCAGAGCCAACATTTTAACACCATTTTCCATTGATAACGTTCACGGGAAGAACCTTGGGATAGTTTAACGGCACTATACACGCAAGTTGTTCTTGTGAAGAATAATTCCAGTTATGAGATAAATCTAATTCATGGTTGAATGTGAGCTACAGTAAAGTCCATATCCAGCACATTAAATAAACAATTTCTGCTGCTTCCATGTTGTTTTTTGCTGGTTTGATTTTGCCATTTTTTTATTCCTTCATGTTACATTGGGACGGTTGGACACATCCTTTGTTTATTTACTATAAACATTCTAACAAGAGACAGCACGGTGGCACCGTGGTTAGCACTGCAGCCTCACAGCGCCAGGGACCTGCGTTCAATTCCGGCCTTGGGGAACTGTCTGTGTGGAGTTTGCAAATTTCTTCCTGTGTCTGCGTGGGTTTCCTCCGGGCTCTCCGGTTTCATCCCACAGTCCAAAGATGTGCAGCTTAGATGGATAATCCATTCTAAATTACCCCCAAGTCCCCAAAGGTTAGGTAGAGTTACTGGATAGGGCAGGGGAGTGGGCCTAGATAGGGTGCTCTTTCAAAGTGTCCGTGCAGCCTCGATGGGC
Source organism: Scyliorhinus torazame (assembly GCF_047496885.1). NCBI lineage: Eukaryota > Metazoa > Chordata > Chondrichthyes > Carcharhiniformes > Scyliorhinidae > Scyliorhinus > Scyliorhinus torazame. The sequence continues at coordinate 52,951,853 of NC_092710.1, forward strand.
CAAATGGCCTCCTGCAGTGTGGGAATTTGATAGTTTGGAATTTGTATAATTAAACCTACTCTTATTCCCTCCTCACTTACAAATGCCCAGCTTTTGCACATCCTGCTCCCTGCTTCACTCCACTGGTTTAAAACCTGTTATATTTCTATCTTTCTTCAATTCAGATGCAACCCCATGGGTCTGAATTCTTCATTCTGTTTGTCTCCCCAGATTTTGCTGACCTTCTGAGAATTTCCAGCATTTCTTTCCCTTCCAGTATTCACGTTGTTTTACTTTTCAATCTGACAGGGTGGTACAATCAAATTCCACAGGAGCTTAAAGAGAATTTATTTACAGGGCGGTGGAGGAAGTTGGACTGTGGAATAAAACTGACAGCTCTTTCCACGAGACAGCACAGATTTCAAAGAGTCAATCGTTCTCCAGATCATTTAAATGTTGATAACCTTCACGGGAAGAACCTTGGGGCAGTTTAAAGGCACTATACACGCAAGTTGTTCTTGTGAAGAATAATTCCAGTTATGATATAAATCTAATTCATGGTTGAATGTGAGCTACAGTAAATTCCATATCCAGCACATTAAATAACCAATTTCTGTTTGAAACTGAACAAACTATAAAAATGAGTTTTCACCGAATGCAGCAAACATAGCTTGAAACTGTTTTTGAATAACTGGCAAATGTTTTGCAACAAAACATGTTGTGCGTTAACTCGATTGGATCATATTTATCTGTAAAATGACAACAGCAGTGTATCAGGATCCTACCCGCTGTGTACGGGGTTTCACACTGTATCATGATCCTAATAGGTTTAATAAATAAGTTGCCTTTAACTGATGGTTGCAGCTACAGTATTCAGACAGCTGGTCAAGTTTCTGCTTAATGGTAACTCCCCATAATAATAATGGTCAATGACTCAGAAATGTTGTTGTTCTTGAATGTTAAGGGAAAGTATTTTGACTCTTTCTTCTTAAAGATGGTCTTCTATTTGTGTACAGTAAGAAGTTTTACAACACCAGGTTAAAGTCCAACAGGTTTGTTTCGATGTCACTAGTTTTCGGAGCGCTGCTCCTTCCTCAGGTGAATGACATTCTATTTGTGTGGCATGAATGTTAGTTGTCATTTATCAGTTCAAGTCAACCTCCCCTTGAACTGATGAGAAAAGAGGACGTGGCAGGGAGACACTTTTTGCTCATTAGCAGGTTCATCAAAGGTAACGTTGCAGGGGATTTTCCAGAGTGTTTGTGTTACTGTCCCCAAGGAAGGCACTGAAATGTTTGGTCTTCCCACTGATGCTGGGGCGTGCAATTCGAAACGTTATTGATGGAGTTTCCCTTGTATTCTTATGAGCCACCGGAATGAAACATCAAATGATGACCATCAAACCACTGTGTAAAAATCTATCTGGTTAGTTCATGTCCTTTAGGGAAGGAAATCTGTCATCCTGCAGGTGACTCCAGATCCACAGCAATGTGGTTGACTGAAATGGCCAAGCGAACCAGTCAGTTCAAGGGTCACTCAGGGATGGACAATAAATCCTGCACCAGCCAGAGAGTCATCAAGACTGAATTTTAAAAAGTGACAGAAAGACTTCGTTTTTTAAAAATGCAACAGTCTCCCTTGAAATAAAATCAATATTCAGTGTCCTTCCGAACCGCTTACTGTACCTGTGTGTTAACTGGGTGTGAATCACGCCTCGGGACGCCAGATCCCTCTGCACTGCAGCACGCGGCAGCCTCTCGGCCCACGTCACTCCGATTCTGCTTCGCGCGCCTCGGCCGTTGAACCGCTCGGGCGCGCGGCGGACGGCGCCAGAGAGAAGTCGCAGCCCTGCACTGCGCGTGTGCACAATTTCACCAGCACCTCAGGTGGAAGAGGAGCGCCTGCTCCCAGTGCGCACGCGCCGGGCTGAATTCTGAGCGCGCGCGGATTCAGTTTGGAATGTTCTGGTGCGTCCTCGACGGTGAGAAATAATTTAAATGTTGACCATTATAATCGTGACATAGAAACAGTTTGTAACCCGGGGGAGATGGAGCCGGTCAAGACAGTGAGGGAAACACTGCAGCAATATATAACAGATTGTAACCCGGGGGAGGTGGAGCCTGTGGGATCGGACAGTGAGCAGACGCGCATTTAGACGCAGATTTTACTGCGACGTTAGCATTGAATTGATTTCATGAAAGCTGATCGTTTTAAACAAGTTCTGCTCCATTTGAGTATCTGAACATCGCACAAGGTTTATCTGAAGTACAAGAGGAAATGGAGATTTCGAAACATTTCCCAGGAACAGGCCTGAGAATCAAAAAGGTTTGGATGTTTGTGTTTTACTTAAGTTCTCAGAATCTGTCAATCAGAAAGTCAAAGAACACTGCAAAAGGAATGAATGTTGTTTGAATTTGCCCAAATCTGTCAATTATTCTGCCTGGATTCAAGTTACAATTCATATAATTTCTCACACTTTTTGTAAATGTGTAGATTTTATGTTATTTCACCTTCTCCAGCTGCTGACCCGAACAACTGTGAAGTCTTCAATCTGACAGCATTCGGGTGAACTGGAAACCCGTGCACACCTGGTACAAACACAATCCTGTTTAAATCTCTAATCAACCACTTGTTGAGCAGTTGGGCGCTTGACACACACACAAATAAACTGGTTGGAACAGGAAGGCTTTATATAAACATTGCATTGGCTAATGAGAAAGACTGCACTGTATCTGTCGCTCACACACAGAAAAACAACATTCTGAACAAGTGTTATCTTGTCCTGCCAGGTGGGTGGCGGAGAACCACTGGAATTCCTGACTGAGGTGGAGACTCTGAAATGGTGCCAAAGAGCACCCAACACTGAGTGTTTATTAATTTAGCAATAAGATTATTTTATCTTCTGGAAGGGATTTGTGTTTGAATTCCAGAATCCTGGACACATCGGTTCAGCTTCTGGATAGGTGATAAATCAACAATTTCAGTATCTTTGTCATTAAAATCTTGAAATATAACACCTATTATTCAGAGCTTTTAACCAACTGAATAAAAACCATTGTTCCTTTTGAGCTTTGCCGTTTAACTTGACTAAACAGAGGACGGTGCATTTGGTGTGCTTTTACTAAACTATATTTTTCAAAGTTTCCTCTCCCTAACCCATTATCTGATCTTCATAGCCCTGGAATTCTGTGAACTTCACAAAAGATACCATTCAGCCTTAATTGAAAAAGATCCGTGATGTCCAGTTAAAGGGGATGTTTAAAACTTCCTGCACTGAAGTCACCACTGCTACCTCACGGCGCCAAGGACCCAGGTTTGGTCCTGGCCCTGGGTCCCTTTCCGTGTAGAGTTTGCACATTCTCCCTGTGTCTGTGTGGGTCTCACCCCCACAACCCAAAGATGTGCAAGATAGGTGGATTGGCTGTGCTAAAATGCCCCTTAATTGGAAAAAAATAATTGCGTATTCTAAATTTCTAAAAAAAATAAAGAAAGATAATTTTAAATATAACATTTAAAAAACTCTCCTGTACTGAAGTGATTGCTCAGAAACCCTGGTTAGCTTTAGAATTAACAAATGTTTCAGTTCATTATTCAGGCCATGTTTAAATGCGGGACTGTGGGAACACAAGGTGGACATTCAACCCCTTGAGCCCATTTATCCATTTAATTCAATTATGCTTGGTATCTATCTTAACTCCATCTATCATAGCCCCAAAATAGAAAGGAAAATGATTGGCATCCTATAATGGTTCAGAGCAAATGCAGTGTTGTCAAAAATGGGTTTGAAGTTAATTTACATAAATAAAGGGAATGTTGTGAAGCTGTTGGTGAGCTGCATACAAAGGTTGCCACACGCTGGGACTGTTAGATACTGCAAATAATAGAGAGCTAACTGAAGGGGAGAATTAGGAACATAACATTTCTGGCCACAAGATATTCATAAAAGTGAGTCGAAGAGAAAACAAGACCTAGGAGCGGCACTATTGATTGAGTAACTATTTACAGCTGCATAGAGGGCTGATGTTGAGATCTAAAAGGTTAGAATTAAGGAACAATATGGAGCTGCTACACTAGACAGTGGGTACAATAGGTCATCAAATTGTGGGGAGGAGCAAAGTCAGTAATTATAAGCAGACGCATGAACAGCAGAGTAGTGATCATGGTGGACTTCAATTATCTGAATATAAACTTAATAGCAACAGTGTAAAGCCAAAGAGTGAGAGGAATTCCTGCGATGTGAGCCAGAAAACTTTATTGGTCAGTGTATTTCTGTTCCAATGGTGAAGGAAGCTGTACTGTAACAGGTTCTGGAGGATGAAATACCGGATGTTTCAGTAAGAGAACATTTGGGAAGAGTGATCAGAATATCATTAGGTTTGAATAGTTGTACTCCGTTTTGAATCCACCAACACCTTTAAATTGAAACTCAGTCAGAATTAAATCCTTTCTGGATATCATTCCTCCTAGTTTGAGTAATCTCTAGATTAACAATTCCCCAACACCAAGCTATCTTTGTTCCTCCAACTCTGGCATGATGTTTATTTCAGTCTCCTTACCGTTATTGCTCTGCTCTGCAGTTCCCCAACCAACTCACCCACACGCCCTCTACCCTTCACAACCTCCAAAGACTTAGTTCTTTGACCTACTTTTGAATCACCCTTCCTTCCTGATTCCTTTATTCAACACCAATCTTAACCTGATTCTGCTTCCCTGAAGCCCATTTCAATGTCTTCAGTGTCAAAGTGTTGAGGAAGTGCAAGTTGTTTATTACACCAGTGTCAGAGAGCTGAAACAGTAGGGAACTGAATTTTATATGTCTCCGATGCAATTATAAATTAATGGAGGGGAAAAACTTGGACCACATATTGCTGAGAAAAAAATTAATGGCATTGAAGCTTTTAATTGTGTACTTATGAGGACAGATGCAAGAATGCAAAATTTCAAAGGGAACAACATTTTATACTTCATGAGGAAAGTATGATGATTGGTTGGCAACTTGGCTCTGATTGGTGGAGGTGTTGATAAGGAGAATGCACCAGGAAGCTATTGTCCCCATGCTTTGTTCAATTCAAAAAGGGCACAGTGCCTCGACTTGTTTCTGTTTCCTGCAAAAGACATGGCCCTGCAAATGAAAATATGTAGTTTCTAGCAAGCTAAAGTGAGCCACATTGCAAACCCGACTAATAATCTTACATTAGGTATGAAAGTAATTCTTAGCACATACAGAATTGTTCAACAAGTGGTGTCCCATTGTGGAATCGCATCTAATCTTGGACATTATGTTCTGGGTTTGACAAGCACGGGCTAGCTGAGTACGGTCAATACTCTGTCTAATGTGAACAACTGGAGGGATGCGCTGTTTGATGTGATCCACCAGTAATTGGAATGTATGATCTATATGCCTGGCATTGCACCGTCAATGAAATTTATATACCATACTGCACGTGAGGCAGAATATCTTGATAATAATAATTGCTTTTTGTCACAAGTAGGCTTCAATGAAGTTACTGTGAAAAGCCCCTAGTCGCCACATTGCGGCACCTGTTCGGGGAGGCTGGTAGGGGCCATGGTACGTGGTTTGATGGCAGCACCCGTAAGTGGAAAATACCACTCCTGTTGCTTCTGCATTGTAGCAGTGTGTAACCGCTTGCTTCAACCTTTCTCAAATTTTGGAGATGCCTCACTCTCGAAGTAGTCTGGACACTTCTCGGGTTTGAAAGAGCCTGCCTTTGTTGGGAACCTGCTGGGACTCAACAAAGTCCCAGCAGGTTCCCAACAAGGGGCAGATAAATGGAGCCAGGAAACCTGTTCTGACTCGCCTCACTGTTTATCAAGAAGAATATTGTGGGAAGTGAAAAGTATAATTGGCAATCTAGTTGTGTGAGACCCCATGGGGATGAGCGACCAGAATATAGAGAATTACGTGATTCAGGGTTTTTCAAAGTACAGGTCGCGTCCTGCGGGAGGGTCACGGTCACAGGATCTTGATCACAGGAGAAGCGCCAACGGCTATTACCTGCATTTGAAATGATAATGGTGGCTGCTCCTGGAATTTAAATGAGGCTGTGCGCAGTGTTCCGGCCATAAGCATCAACAATGAGCAGATCATGCGCCCTGCATGCACACTTGATGCAAAGCTCTCTGCACACACGTACTCTTGGCATGAAATAACGGAGGAGAGCATCTTCTATTTTCTAGCTGCTCGCAAGCAAGGAAAGTGGACTGAGATGCATCATTTTGCTATACAAAAGAGATGGCCAAACACTCAAATGGGCCGTCTACTTACTGGCCAAGATCTCTCATCTGAATTTGCTGGAGAGTGCTGCACAGGAGAGTCAACATCATGACAGAGCATTGCCAGTGTTACCATTGTACAGAGCTCAGGCCGCAGGTGAACAACCTACAAAGACAAATTGGGATCAAAGCAGTATGAAGATGATTTCTTGAGGGCTGGTTTTGTTAAATGTGCAAGCGCAAGTCAGACTGCAAACCTCATGTTTGTTATATGCAGGGAAGTAATGGCGAATGAAAGTTCAAATGTGAAGTTGAATTGAAAACTTCAAATGTGAATTTGTGGACCAACCTGATTTTTATTTTGAAAGCAAGTTGCGAGAACCTAAGTCATCGGCTGAAGTCCTTAGCAGAAATGTAACATTGAATGACAAAGCACAATTAGTCCCTTACATGGTAGCTTACTGTGTAGTTAAGGAGAAAATGCCCTGCACTATAGCAGAGAGATGAATTCACCCTGCTGCATTAGACATGGCTCGTATGGTCCGAAATGAGAGCTTGGCTGAAAAACTGCTATGCATCCCACTGAGTGACAACACAGTGGCTTGCTGAATTTGCTGGGAATTTAGAAGTACAGCCTATTTCTCATTTAAAATCAGCACAGGAGTTCTCAATGCAATTTGATGAAAGGACAGACGTTTCATAATGTACAACCGTGCCAGTTTATGTGCCACTATACAACCTTGCTGTGCGTGAAAATGAAAAACCAATAAAAAAAACATTTGATATAAAAAAGGAAGGGAGTTGACTGGGGCTAAGAGTGTTTGGTTTTGTGGGTTATTTTTAATCTTTATTTTTCGTAAGTTGTATTTGGTTTGTGTAGATTTGTTGATTTTGCATTTTCGAAAATGAAAGCCTCTAACAAAATCATTAAAAAAACAATGATCATTATATTGATTATATGAATTCATAATTGGTAACACAGAAGGAAGTAAAAAGAAAGAGAAAGTTATTGAAAGGCAAAAATACTTAATACATTAAAAAAAGAAGAATGACTTCCATTCTTACTCTACTGACATGTTTGGGCGACATGATGGCACAGTGACACTGCTGCCTCACAACGTGTGGAATCTGGGTTCAATTCCGAATTTGGGTTAGTGCCTGTGTAGAGCTTGTACTTTCTCCCCGTGTCTGTGTGGAGTTCCGTCGGGTGCTACGGTTTCCACTCACAGTCCAATCATGTGCGGGTCAGGAGCATTGGGCGTAATAAATTGTCCCTTCGTGTCCATGGTTGTGCAGGTTCGGTTATGGCGTGATGGGAATTGGACGGAGTGGATATGGATAAGTGAATAACCGCACGGCAAGAAGGCACAGAGCTCAGTCACTTGGTTACTGGCATTTCCTCCTGTAGTCTCACCGAACCAGCCTTTTGAGCCTTGTCCAGACATTCTCAAAACAGGTCTGGTAAGTGTACATTCTTTCAAATGCCCCTCACAGGTACTGCAAGACTTCACAATCCAAGTTGTTTTGGCATTTTGATGGTATTTTCTCACCTGCCATTAATCAGGTGGTAGGTAGGTCCATCAATCAAATGTCATCTCCTGATGGCCTAACCATAGTTGACTAGCCCCTGTAAGGCCATTCATTGTCCTGGCTTGGAGTCCAAGAGTAATAGAATGCAGTAAGAAAACTGACTTCTGAATAAATATATTTAAAAATACTTTTATGTAAGTAGTCTCTTTGAAAGTGTCAAAAGTGATACAGACCAACCAGCAGATGGCCAATATGGGAAAATATCGTTGGAAAACACTACTGATTATTGTTAATGAATGAATCAAAGCACATTCACAGCTTCGGATAAATGTCTACAAGGTACGATTCAGTACAGAATGACTAAACTTTCAATATTGGCTGAAATTCAGGAACACGCAAAGCAGACATAAAAATACAAAATTGGAAACATTAGTATCAGCTGATGCCAAATTAAGTCTCATGGTTCTATAACCACAGTCAATGTAATGCGATTCATTAGTTGATAACCTTCTTTCATTTTAATCTTTCTTTCTGGCGATAGTTTTCCAACCATATTCCATAATTCTCCACAATCTTAAGTGTGGGTTCCTGCCCTCTGCTTTGCTAAAAACTGTGTGTCATTCCAGTTACAATTCCTCCACCTTGCTGGTCAGTGATTCTAGTAGATTAGTTACATATTATAGAAAATCCTTGAAACCAATATAGATTCCTTTTCCCTTTCCAATGATACTCTCCTAGGCACTCAACCATTATTCCCACCTTTCTTTCAAGCCCCTTAATTATTGGACATTTAGAAATATTTTTTCATTGAGGAAAAGACAACAGTGTCAGAAAATGTCGACTAATATCAGTCCACATCCTGTGATCTCACTTTGACCATGACTTTGGATCCCTGATTCCCATTTTATGAGGATGACCTTTGTAGGGATGCAGCCACAATCAAGTTCAAGGCTCGAGAGTGTTAGCTGACCAATCATCACCCCCAATCCTATGACCAAAACGATCCAACAGGCCTTGCAAGGAGATGTGGCATCAGAGGCGAATGTATTCTGTGATCAGTACAATGTGTGTTCTCGGCAGACAAAGTCATCCCACCAACTGAACAGCACACTGTGTTTTCCAGCTGGGTGCACTTTCTGACAAGCACAGTTGTTATGCCAGGTTTGTAATACGTAGTGAATTGGAGAGTTTGAGACAGGAAAATATGAACAAAGGATTTTGAATAGTTGCTGGAATCCACAATAAAATAATCAAGGGAGGTCTAAGTGGAGTTTTGAAGCAGGTGGACCAGAAGCACCCATCTCACTCACCTGCATGACCCACCGAATGCACTGAAGCACAGGGTAGCATGGTGGCTCAGTGGGTTAGGCCTGCTGCCTCACGGCGCTGAGGTCCTAGGTTCGATCCGGCTCTGGGTCACTGTTCGTGTGGAGTTTGTACATTATCCCCTTGTTTGTGTGGATTTCGCTCCCACAAACCAAAGATGTGCAGGATAGGTGGATTGAACATGCTCAATTGGAAAAAAAATGAATTGGGTGCACTAAATTTATTTTTAAAAACTGGAGCATACAAATGATGGCCACTTTCGCTCACGGTCAACAACGAAAATTGGACAGGGAATACAGAATCATAGGTTCGCCAGATGGCTGAATACATGTGTATAAATTTATCACCCATAGCGTGACAGTAAGTAAAATCGACTTTCAGATAATGTAAGCTGTCAATCCTGTCTCTGCAGATTGATTTTTGAACAATAAATTGAATATAGAAACTATCTAGAATCATGGTTAATTTCGGGTTCATAGAGTATAAGAAATTTTAAAAGAGCTGGGAGTAAAGCAATTGTGAAGCTACTGATGGTTCGGTCACTGGGAGATTATGTGAAATATTGAAAGCTCCTGGCTAATCAGCACAAAGGAATACTGCAAGGAGAGGTGAATGTCTTGGAAGTGGATCCTTGCTGGGACAGCTGAAGGAGCATTTGAAAGAAGATTCTAAGGCGTGCCTTTTTGCGAGTAGGATGTTGATAGTGGATGATTCCCTGATGGTAATGCCACTGAGTGTCAAGGTTCGATCATTTGATTTTCTCCTGGTACATTTTGTTCCGTGGAACATCAGCTGTAATATGTAAACTTTCCTCTCTTCTCTACAGTCTTTTTTTTCTGAAAATTGAACGGATTTCTACCGAGAATAAATGGACTAATTTGGACATTACTAAAGCCATGGCTGTTGAACGATGTTGCGACAGATTGTCTTGTGTTTGGGAAATGCCTCAGATCTAGTCAGCATTTGCCAATTTCTAGCACTCAGTGTAGAATTCACTTTGTAACTTTCAACTACAGTATTAATTTGTCAGATTTGCTACCTCCTATGAGATTGAGCTCATTCTTCACCCAGGGTCTCTGGCATGATTTGTGTGTGTGATTGATTCCTTACTTTTATTTAATTTGCATTCAGCTTAGCAAGTTAGCATTTCTACTTTTAATATAATATCATGCAAGTAGTTTTCCACCTGACAGATAGAAACGTGAGGATGTGAGTTTTAATTAGATAACACGTCCGCCTTCTGAGGAAATAGTAACTACATGAAATAAAAGCAGAAATAGCTGAAATACACTGCAGGTCAGGCAGCATCTGTGGAGTGTGGAACAGAGTTAACGTTTTAAGTTGCTTCATCGGACAAATGGAATTTGCTGCCTGAGCCCGTGAAGCTGATGAACTGACTGTGTCTCTGTGAGGGATAATGTAGCTAATATGCGTCAGAAGGAGCCGAGTGCATTATCCATTGTATCCCAGGTGGAGGGTGGAAAGAAGAGAAAAAAGGGAAAGTCTGCGAATGGCAAGGGAGAATGAATAACAAAACTGACAAAAAATGGTGCAAGGCTAGATGGAGAGGTAATCGGATCAGACATTGCATTTGTGATTCTTCTGCCTCTTGCACGATACGCTGAGTCGAAGGATGATACAAAATTATGGTCTGCACCACCACTCTCCTCTCACCGCCCCAAACAATTAATGCCCTCAGTTCCCTCAATATTTGTGGGCAATTCTCATCCGGCCACCTACAGAGTAAAAATAAGTTACAAGTGTTTACATTCCAAATGTGTGCAATGAAACATTCCATTCTGATATTACTTCATCACTGACACGTTTAACAGTGAATGCGGAATGTCTTTATTGAGCTGCAACCATCAGCCAGTGGATTGTGGAACTCCATAGTCAATGCACCCATTGAATGCCAAAATTGGATGCTAGCGGAAATCTGGTGCTTTACCTAAACCAGCTTCAGTAGCTCCAAGAAGCGAGAATTTCACTCCAAGCTGGAATATGGGTTAAAATAAATTTGAATGTTTCACATGGAGCGCGATGTTTAATCTCCTTCATTATTCATAAACCGCAGAATCAGTGTACAGGGAAATTTCAACATCTTCTTCAACTCTTCTCTGAATTTCCTTTGTGTCAATGCATAAATACACGTGTTTTGACAGGCACTCAAAAACTTCAATTGATGTTGACCAGTCTGGACGTTATCACACCAATGACAGACGGCAACCACAACAGTAAAAAGGTTCCCGACACAGTGAAGAGTAAGATGATCGAATATCCTCCGATTCCCTATTTCTGGATGAGACTTGATCTCAGTTTTGTGCGACCGGAGTTTCCTTCTGGCTCTGTTTGCCACTGTAATACGTCTGATAGTCAAGCAATTAAACAAAACAATGAAAGAAAAAGGAAGCCACAATAGCCAAGCAATGTGAAACCAGAAAAATGCAACACCGAAGGGTGAGGAAAATAAAGATCTACTTGACTGGCAGCCCCACTGCACCTTGTTAATTATCTGCTGACGTTCATATACAAAAAAGAATGGGATATTCTTGAAGAAGATCAGAACAGGGAACATTGCAATAACCAGCGCTACTCTTCTCTCGGTGCAATACTTCGCTTTATACTTCTGGAAGCAGATAACTGCAAATCGGTCAAAGGTGAAGAAGACAGTGAACCCAATGGACAAATCGAGCGCAACAGCTGTCATGTATATAATGGACTTACACACGGGGGTGCGGTGCAGAAAAGAAAGTGTGAAATTATAACTGAAAATATGATACAACATTACATTGATAATCATGACCAATAGATCTGCCGTCGCCATGGCCAACATTATTAAAGATATACATTTGGAAAGGCCACATTTTCCTCGGCAAAGTATCCCAATAGTCACCAAATTCGCTGGAGAAAAAAAAGAAAAGATGAGTAGGATCCGAGCGACTGATTCACACAGAGATGGAATTAGTTTATCCAACAGGCTATAAGGAAAGGAAGATAAATTAAACTAGTTAAAAAAGAAGAAAGTTCCAATGGCTTACCAGGGACACCAATAGCTGCCAGAGTTGGATAGTAAATCTCTTTTATCAACAGAATAACAGGTTTCCCCATCTTCTGAGAATGGATAACGTAGATGCTTAAAAGCTCGAAGTGACTTACTGCCGAGTCATTGGAAGCACCAGTATATTTATACACTCAACAATCTCCGTGGCAGTCAATCAGGTGGCGTCATCATTAACATTACTTACAGTCATTTAACAAATAGACACAGCTAAATTATTTTTTATTAGTTTGTTCCACTAGATTAATCAAATTTCAATTGGACATTTCAAAAACCATGGACAATCAGGTGTTGTTTTTTATTTTGATTGTTGTGTTAGAGTAAGAGAAACAGTTCGCATTTTTATTGAACATTTTAAAGGGCATGAAGAATGTACATTTTATTTCATAGAGGAAGTTAACCTTTTTATTGTACAGTTAAAATTCCAGTTTTCTTTCCAAAAATACCTTTGACATAATATTTGTAGAATAACCTCATGAAACATTACATTATGAAAATTACCCGCAGTACCATAAAACACGACTTGCCTCCAGACATTGCGATCCACACTTGAGTGCATCAATACTTGTAATTCTTTGTGGAACTTGTCAGGATACCTTCCTTGGCAGGCATTACATGCTGGGGGCAAAATTATCACATTCATAAATCACAAAGAAAACATCAGGCAATGTGTTTCTCTCTTAGAATATTTTGAATTGGAAATCTCCAGGTATTCCTACAGGACGATTGAAGTTGTCTTCTCTTCCACTGAATATCCCTCCCCTATCTTAAGCCACTCCTGGTCCCTCCAGATCAGACAGCAAATAAAATATTGCTATTGCAATGGACGCATTTCTGCAGAATTAGAGATTATTGTGTTAGACTAATAGTACCCTAACAGCTATAGTTGGGACATCATATGGTGCTAGTGCTGCACAACACTTACAGTACGTTGGAACATGTTCTTCCAGGATTCCAGATTCTCCTCTATTTATGGCAGAAGTAACGGTATCCCTCTGATAACAGGGAGCGTTCCACTGCCTTGAAGCAATAATGATCCTATAGAACGTGTGTTACATGAACTAACATTAGTTGTAATTGTACAGCAACCTTGACTACAGCTCCTCACAGTCCATTCCCGGTCAGTACTGAATCCCATTCTCCCAGTTTCCTCACCTCTGCCACATCTCCTCTGATGATGCAACCTTCTGATCTGTCGGCTTCCTTCCTTCACCGAGGTTTCCCCCAACCTGTGATTAACAGGACGCTCAATGGGGTTTGACCCATCTCCCACCTGTCTACCTTCACCCCTTCCTCTCCCTCCCAGGACAATGATAGGGCCTCCTCTGTCATCACTTTTCACTGTACCAGCTTCCACCTTCAGGTGATTATCCTCCACCATGTGCCAGCTCCAGCACGATCCAAACACGGAAAATATCTTCCCCATCACCACCCCCACAGTAAATATTCCGCAGTGATAGTTGCATTCGTGACACCCTGGTCCACTTCTCCATCACAACCAATTCCCATCCCCTTCTCACGCACCTTCTTTTGCAAACACAACACCTTCCCCTTTACCCCCTCATTGTTAACGACCCAAATGATGCTTTCATGTTTAGTAGCGTTTTACTTGCAATTTCATTCCTCCCAATGCAGCCTCCTGTACAGAGGGGAGGCCAAACGCAGACTGTTTGATCACTTTGAGCAGCACCTTTACTCAGTCCGCAACACACCCCAAATTTCCTGTTGCTTGCCATTTATTTCTGCACCATTCTCTCGTCCCCACCTGTCCATCCTTGGCCTGTTGAATTGCTCCAGTGAAGCCCTTTCCAAGCTGGAGGAGCAACATCGCATCTTCCGGTTGGCCACATTTCAACCCTCGGGACTCAACGTTGCATTTGGCATCTTTAGATTTGGATCTATCTCTTCTCTCTTAAAACCCCTTTCTTTTTTATATTTCATACATGGATTAATTAAATGCAAAGCACGCCCTCCCCACTCACACCTGACCATTTGTCCTTTATGTCTAAAATTGCTACAGTTTATTGAATTTTATACATTCCCCCTCCTTTCAGTTCTGTCAAACAGTCAAAGGAATCGAAACGTTAATTGTGTATCTCTCCTGATGGATGCTGACAGACCTGCAGACTCTCCCAGCGTCCTCTGTTTTTTCAGAATCCAGCATCCACAGTATTTTCTGGACTATTTAATTTTGATCCTCTTCATCTGGTGCTAATGGGATCCCGACACTGACAGTTGATGCTCCCATTTTCCACCATATTAGTTGGTTCTTAGTTGCACGAGATGTGACAGATGTGCTTTGCCTTGGCGCCCTGGCTCCTTGCCTTACCATCAGATGTGCTTTGCCTTGGCGCCCTGGCTCCTTGCCTTTACATCAGATGTGCTTTGCCTTGGCGCCCTGGCTGCTTGCCTTTACATCAGATGTGCTTTGCCTTGGCGCCCTGGTTCCTTGCCTTACCATCAGATGTGCTTTGCCTTGGCGCCCTGGCTCCTTGCATTTACATCAGCTGTGCTTTGCCTTGGCGCCCTGGCCCCTTGCCTTACCATCAGATGTGCTTTGCCTTGGCGCCCTGGCTCATTGCCTTACCAACAGATGTGCATTGCCTTCGCGCCCTGGCTCCTTGCCTTTCAATCAGATGTGCTTTGCCCTGGCGCCTTGCCTTACCATCAGACGTGCTTTGCCTTGGCGCCCTGGCTCCTTGCCTTACCATCAGACGTGCTTTGCCTTGGCGTCGTGGCTCCTTGCCTTACCATCAGACGTGCTTAGCCTTGGCGCCCTGGCCCCTTGCCTTACCATCAGACGTGCTTTGCCTTGGCGTCCTGGCTCCTTGCCTTACAATCAGATGTGCTTTGCCTTGGCGCCCTGGCCCCTTGCCTTACCAATCGACGTGCTTTGCCTTGGCGCCCTGGCTCCTTGCCTTACCATCAGACTTGTTTTGCCTTGGCGTCCTTGCTCCTTGCCTTACCATCAGATGTGCTTTGCCTTGGCGCCCTGGCTACTTGCCTTACCATCAGATGTGCTTTGCCTTGGCGCCCTGGCTCCTTGCCTTACCAACAGATGTGCTTTGCCTTGGCGCCCTGGCCATTTGCCTTACCATCAGATGTGCTTTGCCTTGGCGCCCTGGCCCCTTGCCTTACCATCAGATGTGCGTTGCCTTGGCGTCCTGGCTCCTTGCCTTACCATCAGATGTGCTTTGCCTTGGCGCCCTGGCTCCTTGCCTTTACATCATATGTGCTTTGCCTTGGCGCCCTGGTTCCTTGCCTTACCATCAGATGTGCTTTGCCTTGGCGCCCTGGTTCCTTGCCTTTACATCAGATGTGCTTTGCCTTGGCGCCCTGGCTCCTTGCCTTTACATCAGATGTGCTTTGCCTTGGTGTCCTGGCTAATTGCCTTACCATCAGATGTGCTTTGCCTTGGCGCCCTGGCTCCTTGCCTTTACATCAGATGTGCTTTGCCTTGGCGCCCTGACTCCTTGCCTTTACATCAGATGTGCTTTGCCGTGGCGCCCTGGCTCCTTGCCTTTACATCAGATGTGCTTTGCCTTGGCGTCCTGGCTACTTGCCTTACCATCAGATGTGCTTTGCCTTGGCGCCCTGGCTCCTTGCCTTCACATCAGATGTGCTTTGCCTTGGCGCCCTGGCTCCTTGCCTTACCAACAGATGTGCTTTGCCTTGGCGTCCTGGCTCCATGCCTTTACATCAGATGTGCTTTGCGTTGGCGTCCTGGCTCCTTGCCTTACCATCAGATGTGCTTTGCCTTGGCGCCCTGGCTCCTTGCCTTTACATCAGATGTGCTTTGCCTTGACGCCCTGGCTCCTTGCCTTACCATCAGATGTGCTTTGCATTGGCGCCCTGGCTCCTTGCCTTACCATCAGATGTGCTTTGCCTTGGCGCCCTGGCCCCTTGCCTTACCATCAGATGTGCTTTGCCTTGGCGCCCTGGCTCCTTGCCTTACCAACAGATATGCATTGCCTTGGCGCCCTGGCCCTGTGCCTTTACATCAGATGTGCTTTGCCTTGGCGCCCTGGCCCCTTGCCTTACCATCAGACGTGCTTTGCCTTGGCGCCCTGGCTCCTTGCCTTACCATCAGACGTGCTTTGCCTTGGCGACCTGGCCCCTTGCCTTACCATCAGGCGTGCTTTGCCTTGGCGTCCTGGCTCCTTGCCTTACCATCAGATGTGCTTTGCTTGGCGCCCTGGCCCCTTGCCTTACCATCAGACGTGCTTTGCCTTGGCGTCCTGCCCCCTTGCCTTACTATCAGACGTGTTTTGCCTTGGCGTCCTGGCTCCTTGCCTTACCATCAGATGTGCTTTGCCTTGGCGCCCTGGCTCCTTGCCTTACCATCAGACGTGCTTTGCCTTTGCGTCGTGGCTCCTTGCCTTACCATCAGACGTGCTTTGCCTTGGCGACCTGGCCCCTTGCCTTACCATCAGGCGTGCTTTGCCTTGGCGTCCTGGCTCCTTGCCTTACCATCAGATGTGCTTTGCTTGGCGCCCTGGCCCCTTGCCTTACCATCAGACGTGCTTTGCCTTGGCGCCCTGGCTCCTTGCCTTACTATCAGACGTGTTTTGCCTTGGCGTCCTGGCTCCTTGCCTTACCATCAGATGTGCTTTGCCTTGGCGCCCTGGCCCCTTGCCTTACCAATCGATGTGCTTTCCCTTGGCGCCCTGGCCCCTTGCCTTACCATCAGACGTGCTTTGCCTTTGCGTCGTGGCTCCTTGCCTTACCATCAGACGTGCTTTGCCTTGGCGACCTGGCCCCTTGCCTTACCATCAGGCGTGCTTTGCCTTGGCGTCCTGGCTCCTTGCCTTACCATCAGATGTGCTTTGCTTGGCGCCCTGGCCCCTTGCCTTACCATCAGACGTGCTTTGCCTTGGCGCCCTGGCTCCTTGCCTTACTATCAGACGTGTTTTGCCTTGGCGCCCTGGCTCCTTGCCTTACCAACAAATGTGCATTGCCTTGGCGCCCTGGCCCTGTGCCTTTACATCAGATGTGCTTTGCCTTGGCGCCCTGGCCCCTTGCCTTACCATCAGATGTGCTTTGCCTTGGCGCCCTGGCTCCTTGCCTTACCATCAGATGTGCTTTGCCTTGGCGCCCTGGCTCCTTGCCTTCACATCAGATGTGCTTTGCCTTGGCGCCCTGGCTCCTTGCCTTACCAACAGATGTGCTTTGCCTTGGCGTCCTGGCTCCATGCCTTTACATCAGATGTGCTTTGCGTTGGCGTCCTGGCTCCTTGCCTTCACATCAGATGTGCTTTGCCTTGGCGCCCTGGCTCCTTGCCTTACCAACAGATGTGCTTTGCCTTGGCGCCCTGGCTCCTTGCCTTTACATCAGATGTGCTTTGCCTTGGCGCCCTGGCCCCTTGCCTTACCATCAGATGTGCTTTGCCTTGGCGCCCTGGCTCCTTGCCTTACCAACAGATGTGCATTGCCTTGGCGCCCTGGCCCTGTGCCTTTACATCAGATGTGCTTTGCCGTGGCGCCCTGGCTCCTTGCCTTTACATCAGATGTGCTTTGCCTTGGCGTCCTGGCTACTTGCCTTACCATCAGATGTGCTTTGCCTTGGCGCCCTGGCTCCTTGCCTTCACATCAGATGTGCTTTGCCTTGGCGCCCTGGCTCCTTGCCTTACCAACAGATGTGCTTTGCCTTGGCGTCCTGGCTCCATGCCTTTACATCAGATGTGCTATGCGTTGGCGTCCTGGCTTCTTGCCTTAACATCAGATGTGCTTTGCCTTGGCGCCCTGGCTCCTTGCCTTTACATCAGATGTGCTTTGCCTTGGCGCCCTGGCTCCTTGCCTTACCATCGGATGTGCTTTGCATTGGCGCCCTGGCTCCTTGCCTTCCCATCAGATGTGCTTTGCCTTGGCGCCCTGGCCCCTTGCCTTACCATCAGATGTGCTTTGCCTTGGCGCCCTGGCTCCTTGCCTTACCAACAGATGTGCATTGCCTTGGCGCCCTGGCCCTGTGCCTTTACATCAGATATGCTTTGCCTTGGCGCCCTGGCCCCTTGCCTTACCATCAGACGTGCTTTGCCTTGGCGCCCTGGCTCCTTGCCTTACCATCAGACGTGCTTTGCCTTGGCGACCTGGCCCCTTGCCTTACCATCAGGCGTGCTTTGCCTTGGCGTCCTGGCTCCTTGCCTTACCATCAGATGTGCTTTGCTTGGCGCCCTGGCCCCTTGCCTTACCATCAGACGTGCTTTGCCTTGGCGTCCTGGCCCCTTGCCTTACTATCAGACGTGTTTTGCCTTGGCGTCCTGGCTCCTTGCCTTACCATCAGATGTGCTTTGCCTTGGCGCCCTGGCTCCTTGCCTTACCATCAGGCGTGCTTTGCCTTGGCGTCCTGGCTCCTTGCCTTACCATCAGATGTGCTTTGCTTGGCGCCCTGGCCCCTTGCCTTACCATCAGACGTGCTTTGCCTTGGCGTCCTGCCCCCTTGCCTTACTATCAGACGTGTTTTGCCTTGGCGTCCTGGCTCCTTGCCTTACCATCAGATGTGCTTTGCCTTGGCGCCCTGGCTCCTTGCCTTACCATCAGACGTGCTTTGCCTTTGCGTCGTGGCTCCTTGCCTTACCATCAGACGTGCTTTGCCTTGGCGACCTGGCCCCTTGCCTTACCATCAGGCGTGCTTTGCCTTGGCGTCCTGGCTCCTTGCCTTACCATCAGATGTGCTTTGCTTGGCGCCCTGGCCCCTTGCCTTACCATCAGACGTGCTTTGCCTTGGCGCCCTGGCTCCTTGCCTTACTATCAGACGTGTTTTGCCTTGGCGTCCTGGCTCCTTGCCTTACCATCAGATGTGCTTTGCCTTGGCGCCCTGGCCCCTTGCCTTACCAATCGATGTGCTTTCCCTTGGCGCCCTGGCCCCTTGCCTTACCATCAGACGTGCTTTGCCTTTGCGTCGTGGCTCCTTGCCTTACCATCAGACGTGCTTTGCCTTGGCGACCTGGCCCCTTGCCTTACCATCAGGCGTGCTTTGCCTTGGCGTCCTGGCTCCTTGCCTTACCATCAGATGTGCTTTGCTTGGCGCCCTGGCCCCTTGCCTTACCATCAGACGTGCTTTGCCTTGGCGCCCTGGCTCCTTGCCTTACTATCAGACGTGTTTTGCCTTGGCGCCCTGGCTCCTTGCCTTACCAACAGATGTGCATTGCCTTGGCGCCCTGGCCCTGTGCCTTTACATCAGATGTGCTTTGCCTTGGCGCCCTGGCTCCTTGCCTTTACATCAGCTGTGCTTTGCCTTGGCGCCCTGGCCCCTTGCCTTACCATCAGATGTGCTTTGCCTTGGCGCCCTGGCTCCTTGCCTTACCATCAGATGTGCTTTGCCTTGGCGCCCTGGCTCCTTGCCTTCACATCAGATGTGCTTTGCCTTGGCGCCCTGGCTCCTTGCCTTACCAACAGATGTGCTTTGCCTTGGCGTCCTGGCTCCATGCCTTTACATCAGATGTGCTTTGCGTTGGCGTCCTGGCTCCTTGCCTTACCATCAGATGTGCTTTGCCTTGGCGCCCTGGCTCCTTGCCTTTACATCAGATGTGCTTTGCCTTGGCGCCCTGGCCCCTTGCCTTACCATCAGATGTGCTTTGCCTTGGCGCCCTGGCTCCTTGCCTTACCAACAGATGTGCATTGCCTTGGCGCCCTGGCCCTGTGCCTTTACATCAGATGTGCTTTGCCGTGGCGCCCTGGCTCCTTGCCTTTACATCAGATGTGCTTTGCCTTGGCGTCCTGGCTACTTGCCTTACCATCAGATGTGCTTTGCCTTGGCGCCCTGGCTCCTTGCCTTCACATCAGATGTGCTTTGCCTTGGCGCCCTGGCTCCTTGCCTTACCAACAGATGTGCTTTGCCTTGGCGTCCTGGCTCCATGCCTTTACATCAGATGTGCTTTGCGTTGGCGTCCTGGCTCCTTGCCTTACCATCAGATGTGCTTTGCCTTGGCGCCCTGGCTCCTTGCCTTTACATCAGATGTGCTTTGCCTTGGCGCCCTGGCTCCTTGCCTTACCATCGGATGTGCTTTGCATTGGCGCCCTGGCTCCTTGCCTTACCATCAGATGTGCTTTGCCTTGGCGCCCTGGCTCCTTGCCTTACCATCAGACGTGCTTTGCCTTGGCGACCTGGCCCCTTGCCTTACCATCAGGCGTGCTTTGCCTTGGCGTCCTGGCTCCTTGCCTTACCATCAGATGTGCTTTGCTTGGCGCCCTGGCCCCTTGCCTTACCATCAGACGTGCTTTGCCTTGGCGTCCTGGCCCCTTGCCTTACTATCAGACGTGTTTTGCCTTGGCGTCCTGGCTCCTTGCCTTACCATCAGATGTGCTTTGCCTTGGCGCCCTGGCTCCTTGCCTTACCATCAGGCGTGCTTTGCCTTGGCGTCCTGGCTCCTTGCCTTACCATCAGATGTGCTTTGCTTGGCGCCCTGGCCCCTTGCCTTACCATCAGACGTGCTTTGCCTTGGCGTCCTGCCCCCTTGCCTTACTATCAGACGTGTTTTGCCTTGGCGTCCTGGCTCCTTGCCTTACCATCAGATGTGCTTTGCCTTGGCGCCCTGGCTCCTTGCCTTACCATCAGACGTGCTTTGCCTTTGCGTCGTGGCTCCTTGCCTTACCATCAGACGTGCTTTGCCTTGGCGACCTGGCCCCTTGCCTTACCATCAGGCGTGCTTTGCCTTGGCGTCCTGGCTCCTTGCCTTACCATCAGATGTGCTTTGCTTGGCGCCCTGGCCCCTTGCCTTACCATCAGACGTGCTTTGCCTTGGCGCCCTGGCTCCTTGCCTTACTATCAGACGTGTTTTGCCTTGGCGTCCTGGCTCCTTGCCTTACCATCAGATGTGCTTTGCCTTGGCGCCCTGGCCCCTTGCCTTACCAATCGATGTGCTTTCCCTTGGCGCCCTGGCCCCTTGCCTTACCATCAGACGTGCTTTGCCTTTGCGTCGTGGCTCCTTGCCTTACCATCAGACGTGCTTTGCCTTGGCGACCTGGCCCCTTGCCTTACCATCAGGCGTGCTTTGCCTTGGCGTCCTGGCTCCTTGCCTTACCATCAGATGTGCTTTGCTTGGCGCCCTGGCCCCTTGACTTACCATCAGACGTGCTTTGCCTTGGCGCCCTGGCTCCTTGCCTTACTATCAGACGTGTTTTGCCTTGGCGCCCTGGCTCCTTGCCTTACCAACAGATGTGCATTGCCTTGGCGCCCTGGCCCTGTGCCTTTACATCAGATGTGCTTTGCCTTGGCGCCCTGGCTCCTTGCCTTTACATCAGCTGTGCTTTGCCTTGGCGCCCTGGCCCCTTGCCTTACCATCAGATGTGCTTTGCCTTGGCGCCCTGGCTCCTTGCCTTACCATCAGATGTGCTTTGCCTTGGCGCCCTGGCTCCTTGCCTTCACATCAGATGTGCTTTGCCTTGGCGCCCTGGCTCCTTGCCTTACCAACAGATGTGCTTTGCCTTGGCGTCCTGGCTCCATGCCTTTACATCAGATGTGCTTTGCGTTGGCGTCCTGGCTCCTTGCCTTACCATCAGATGTGCTTTGCCTTGGCGCCCTGGCTCCTTGCCTTTACATCAGATGTGCTTTGCCTTGGCGCCCTGGCCCCTTGCCTTACCATCAGATGTGCTTTGCCTTGGCGCCCTGGCTCCTTGCCTTACCAACAGATGTGCATTGCCTTGGCGCCCTGGCCCTGTGCCTTTACATCAGATGTGCTTTGCCGTGGCGCCCTGGCTCCTTGCCTTTACATCAGATGTGCTTTGCCTTGGCGTCCTGGCTACTTGCCTTACCATCAGATGTGCTTTGCCTTGGCGCCCTGGCTCCTTGCCTTCACATCAGATGTGCTTTGCCTTGGCGCCCTGGCTCCTTGCCTTACCAACAGATGTGCTTTGCCTTGGCGTCCTGGCTCCATGCCTTTACATCAGATGTGCTTTGCGTTGGCGTCCTGGCTCCTTGCCTTACCATCAGATGTGCTTTGCCTTGGCGCCCTGGCTCCTTGCCTTTACATCAGATGTGCTTTGCCTTGGCGCCCTGGCTCCTTGCCTTACCATCGGATGTGCTTTGCATTGGCGCCCTGGCTCCTTGCCTTACCATCAGATGTGCTTTGCCTTGGCGCCCTGGCCCCTTGCCTTACCATCAGATGTGCTTTGCCTTGGCGCCCTGGCTCCTTGCCTTACCAACAGATGTGCATTGCCTTGGCGCCCTGGCCCTGTGCCTTTACATCAGATATGCTTTGCCCTGGCCCCTTGCCTTACCATCAGACGTGCTTTGCCTTGGCGCCCTGGCTCCTTGCCTTACCATCAGACGTGCTTTGCCTTGGCGACCTGGCCCCTTGCCTTACCATCAGGCGTGCTTTGCCTTGGCGTCCTGGCTCCTTGCCTTACCATCAGATGTGCTTTGCTTGGCGCCCTGGCCCCTTGCCTTACCATCAGACGTGCTTTGCCTTGGCGTCCTGGCCCCTTGCCTTACTATCAGACGTGTTTTGCCTTGGCGTCCTGGCTCCTTGCCTTACCATCAGATGTGCTTTGGCTTGGCGCCCTGGCTCCTTGCCTTACCATCAGACGTGCTTTGCCTTTGCGTCGTGGCTCCTTGCCTTACCATCAGACGTGCTTTGCCTTGGCGACCTGGCCCCTTGCCTTACCATCAGGCGTGCTTTGCCTTGGCGTCCTGGCTCCTTGCCTTACCATCAGATGTGCTTTGCTTGGCGCCCTGGCCCCTTGCCTTACCATCAGACGTGCTTTGCCTTGGCGCCCTGGCTCCTTGCCTTACTATCAGACGTGTTTTGCCTTGGCGTCCTGGCTCCTTGCCTTACCATCAGATGTGCTTTGCCTTGGCGCCCTGGCCCCTTGCCTTACCTATCGATGTGCTTTGCCTTGGCGCCCTGGCCCCTTGACTTACCATCAGACGTGCTTTGCCTTTGCGTCGTGGCTCCTTGCCTTACCATCAGACGTGCTTTGCCTTGGCGACCTGGCCCCTTGCCTTACCATCAGGCGTGCTTTGCCTTGGCGTCCTGGCTCCTTGCCTTACCATCAGAAGTGCTTTGCTTGGCGCCCTGGCCCCTTGCCTTACCATCAGACGTGCTTTGCCTTGGCGCCCTGGCTCCTTGCCTTACTATCAGACGTGTTTTGCCTTGGCGCCCTGGCTCCTTGCCTTACCAACAGATGTGCATTGCCTTGGCGCCCTGGCCCTGTGCCTTTACATCAATGTGCTTTGCCTTGGCGCCCTGGCTCCTTGCCTTTACATCAGCTGTGCTTTGCCTTGGCGCCCTGGCCCCTTGCCTTACAATCAGATGTGCTTTGCCTTGGCGCCCTGGCTCCTTGCCTTACCATCAGATGTGCTTTGCCTTGGCGCCCTGGCTCCTTGCCTTCACATCAGATGTGCTTTGCCTTGGCGCCCTGGCTCCTTGCCTTACCAACAGATGTGCTTTGCCTTGGCGTCCTGGCTCCATGCCTTTACATCAGATGTGCTTTGCGTTGGCGTCCTGGCTCCTTGCCTTACCATCAGATGTGCTTTGCCTTGGCGCCCTGGCTCCTTGCCTTTATATCAGATGTGCTTTGCCTTGGCGCCCTGGCTCCTTGCCTTACCATCGGATGTGCTTTGCATTGGCGCCCTGGCTCCTTGCCTTACCATCAGATGTGCTTTGCCTTGGCGCCCTGGCCCCTTGCCTTACCATCAGATGTGCTTTGCCTTGGCGCCCTGGCTCCTTGCCTTACAAACAGATGTGCATTGCCTTGGCGCCCTGGCCCTGTGCCTTTACATCAGATGTGCTTTGCCTTGGCGCCCTGGCCCCTTGCCTTACCATCAGACGTGCTTTGCCTTGGCGCCCTGGCTCCTTGCCTTACCATCAGACGTGCTTTGCCTTTGCGTCGTGGCTCCTTGCCTTACCATCAGACGTGCTTTGCCTTGGCGACCTGGCCCCTTGCCTTACCATCAGGCGTGCTTTGCCTTGGCGTCCTGGCTCCTTGCCTTACCATCAGATGTGCTTTGCTTGGCGCCCTGGCCCCTTGCCTTACCATCAGACGTGCTTTGCCTTGGCGTCCTGGCCCCTTGCCTTACTATCAGACGTGTTTTGCCTTGGCGTCCTGGCTCCTTGCCTTACCATCAGATGTGCTTTGCCTTGGCGCCCTGGCTCCTTGCCTTACCATCAGACGTGCTTTGCCTTTGCGTCGTGGCTCCTTGCCTTACCATCAGACGTGCTTTGCCTTGGCGACCTGGCCCCTTGCCTTACCATCAGGCGTGCTTTGCCTTGGCGTCCTGGCTCCTTGCCTTACCATCAGATGTGCTTTGCTTGGCTACCTGGCCCCTTGCCTTACCGTCAGACGTGCTTTGCCTTGGCGCCCTGGCTCCTTGCCTTACTATCAGACGTGTTTTGCCTTGGCGTCCTGGCTCCTTGCCTTACCATCAGATGTGCTTTGCCTTGGCGCCCTGGCCCCTTGCCTTACCAATCGATGTGCTTTCCCTTGACGCCCTGGCCCCTTGCCTTACCATCAGACGTGCTTTGCCTTTGCGTCGTGGCTCCTTGCCTTACCATCAGACGTGCTTTGCCTTGGCGACCTGGCCCCTTGCCTTACCATCAGGCGTGCTTTGCCTTGGCGTCCTGGCCCCTTGCCTTACCATCAGACGTGCTTTGCCTTGGCGCCCTGGCTCCTTGCCTTCCTATCAGACGTGTTTTGCCTTGGCGCCCTGGCTCCTTGCCTTACCAACAGATGTGCATTGCCTTGGCGCCCTGGCCCTGTGCCTTTACATCAGATGTGCTTTGCCTTGGCGCCCTGGCTCCTTGCCTTTACATCAGCTGTGCTTTGCCTTGGCGCCCTGGCCCCTTGCCTTACCATCAGATGTGCTTTGCCTTGGCGCCCTGGCTCCTTGCCTTACCATCAGATGTGCTTTGCCTTGGCGCCCTGGCTCCTTGCCTTCACATCAGATGTGCTTTGCCTTGGTGCCCTGGCTCCTTGCCTTACCAACAGATGTGCTTTGCCTTGGCGTCCTGGCTCCATGCCTTTACATCAGATGTGCTTTGCGTTGGCGTCCTGGCTCCTTGCCTTACCATCAGATGTGCTTTGCCTTGGCGCCCTGGCTCCTTGCCTTTACATCAGATGTGCTTTGCCTTGGCGCCCTGGCCCCTTGCCTTACCATCAGATGTGCTTTGCCTTGGCGCCCTGGCTCCTTGCCTTACCAACAGATGTGCATTGCCTTGGCGCCCTGGCCCTGTGCCTTTACATCAGATGTGCTTTGCCGTGGCGCCCTGGCTCCTTGCCTTTACATCAGATGTGCTTTGCCTTGGCGTCCTGGCTACTTGCCTCACCATCAGATGTGCTTTGCCTTGGCGCCCTGGCTCCTTGCCTTCACATCAGATGTGCTTTGCCTTGGCGCCCTGGCTCCTTGCCTTACCAACAGATGTGCTTTGCCTTGGCGTCCTGGCTCCATGCCTTTACATCAGATGTGCTTTGCGTTGGCGTCCTGGCTCCTTGCCTTACCATCAGATGTGCTTTGCCTTGGCGCCCTGGCTCCTTGCCTTTACATCAGATGTGCTTTGCCTTGGCGCCCTGGCTCCTTGCCTTACCATCGGATGTGCTTTGCATTGGCGCCCTGGCTCCTTGCCTTACCATCAGATGTGCTTTGCCTTGGCGCCCTGGCTCCTTGCCTTACCATCAGATGTGCTTTGCCTTGGCGCCCTGGCTCCTTGCCTTCACATCAGATGTGCTTTGCCTTGGCGCCCTGGCTCCTTGCCTTACCAACAGATGTGCTTTGCCTTGGCGTCCTGGCTCCATGCCTTTACATCAG